>NC_053389.1:494979740-495339740 GCF_905171765.1 Bufo bufo
ACTCTAATTGTGACAGGTATGGGAATAAAAGGGTGAGGAAAAAAAACAATAAGGATAAATAGAAATGTAAGGGGAATTTAAATCACTAAAACAGGAAGGTAGTAAGAAAGCATTGAAAAACTATAAGGAAAAAAATAAAATATCTAAAAGACAAATAAAAGCAGCCCAACTGGAGACAGAGAGATTTATTGCCAAAGATGGTAAAACTAACTCTAATATTGTTCCTCAATTATATAAATGGTAAACCGTTTAAACCTGAAAGTGCTAGCCATTTACAGAGTGATACAGAGTGATGGAGAAAGTGAAGTTATTACCGTATTTTTCGCCCTATAAGACGCACCGGTCCATAAGACGCACCTACAGTCGTGGCCAAAAGTTTTGAGAATGACAAAAATATTAGTTTTCACAAAGTTTGCTGCTAAACTGCTTTTAGATCTTTGTTTCAGTTGTTTCTGTGATGTAGTGAAATATAATTACACGCACTTCATACGTTTCAAAGGCTTTTATCGACAATTACATGATATTTATGGAAAGAGTCAGTATTTGCAGTGTTGGCCCTTCTTTTTCAGGACCTCTGCAATTCGACTCGGCATGCTCTCAATCAACTTCTGGGCCAATTCCTGACTGATAGCAACCCATTCTTTCATAATCACTTCTTGGAGTTTGTCAGAATTAGTGGGTTTTTGTTTGTCCACCCGCCTCTTGAGGATTGACCACAAGTTCTCAATGGGATTAAGATCTGGGGAGTTTCCAGGCCATGGACCCAAAATGTCAATGTTTTGGTCCCCAAGCCACTTAGTTATCACTTTTGCCTTATGGCACGGTGCTCCATCGTGCTGGAAAATGCATTGTTCTTCACCAAACTGTTGTTGGATTGTTGGAAGAAGTCAGAACCCATAAGACTTCGAAACGCGTCCGGAGGAAATTTGGACCCTCTAATACCACCATTTCTGCGTACGCTACAGACCACCAGAACCTGCACCTCTCTCTTATCTGCTGGCTGAGAACAGATTGCCCTGTGTCTGCTAAAGAAATCCCTGGAGCTACACTGTTCCACTCCACCCTAATTGGAGCAACCCAGGACTTAAGCACAAGGGACGCTGAAACAGCAGAGACCAGAGGAAAGCCTTTTTTGCGCTTTGGAGGTAAGGGAATAGTACAGCTCATAAAGAGGTGGGACGCCACCAGAGAGCTGGAATCCCGAATTATTCAAGTTAATCTGTGAAATTGATATAGTGTTTCTATAACGGAATATTGACTTTGTGAGCTGACCAAATATATAGTGTTGGATCGATACAACACTTGTAACTCACAGCCAATAATCGAACTGAAACCACGTCCTGCTATCTGGGAAAATTATACAAATGCATTCCAACATGTTTAATGGCGACTACTAATGCCGGATATTTGGTGACCATCCAATCGAGATTCTGGTTTGAATGACTATTCTATCTGTTAACCAGAGTATATTGTGAATTGCGGTTATTGAATTTCTGTGGTTATCGAATATATGGTGATGGTCTGATCGACACCCATCCCGAACGATCACCTTTATTTGATGACCTGACTACATTTGCTGCTAGGCACATAGGTTCAACGAATACCCTATTCCTCAGCTTTTAACATAATAATCGTCATTTTAGTGACGTTTTAATGTTTTATTGTGTATTTCTACTACAATTTACGTATCTTGTATGTTGATTTTAGATGCATGATTTTTAGTAATTTATGACCTGCAGAATATTTGAATATAATAAAATCAAATGTTTGAGCAGTCTTCCGGATATATGAGTGCCATATCTTTCTTGACTATCTTTTTGTATTAACCTTTTGGTGTGTGGAGTTCACAATGAGATATTGAGCACCATCCCATCCCCATTGATTAGTAGAGCCACCCCATTCTGCCAATATAGTTATCACTTTTGCCTTATGGCACGGTGCTCCATCGTGCTGGAAAATGCATTGTTCTTCACCAAACTGTTGTTGGATTGTTGGAAGAAGTTGCTGTTGGAGGGTGTTTTGGTACCATTCTTTATTCATGGCTGTGTTTTTGGGCAAAATTGTGAGTGAGCCCACTCCCTTGGATGAGAAGCAACCCCACACATGAATGGTCTCAGGATGCTTTACTGTTGGCATGACACAGGACTGATGGTAGCGCTCACCTTTTCTTCTCCGGACAAGCCATTTTCCAGATGCCCCAAACAATCAGAAAGAGGCTTCATCGGAGCAGTCCATTCACCATACTTTCTGCAGAAGATCAATCTGTCCCTGATGGGGTTTTTTTTGAGAGAAGTGGCTTATTTGCTGCCCTTCTTGACACCAGGCCATCTTCCAAAAGTCTTCGCCTCACTGTGCGTGCAGATGCGCTCACACCTGCCTGCTGCCATTCCTGAGCAAGCTCTGCACTGGTGGCACTCCGATCCCGCAGCTGAATCCTCTTTAGGAGACAATCCTGGCGCTTGCTGGATGTCACGACCGCTATCCCAGCAGCAGTCGTGTCGCACCAGATGGAGGGGAAGGGGGACCCTTATCTACGGATGGGAATAGTATGGCCACCCCTGACTAACCCTAAGCTGGCACCTGTCTGCCCTGATACCCTAGACGGGTGTGAACCCGTGCGGCGAGCAGGATGCCTAAACCCTCAGTCACCCTAACAAGCCTAGAGTGGGGAAAGGCCGATGGGAGCACTAGTCACCATCACTCATGTCTAGGAGAACAGCAGGGGAAGACAGCAACAAACAAACTATAGCAGAGATAGACTTATCCAGTCACGAGCAGAGAAGGCGATCCCAATCACGACAGTCCACGCCGGACAAGAGCTCCACAGCAACACCATCAAACGATCTCCTTCAAAGGTCAGAATAGAACTGGAAGTAAGGACTATATCTGGCAATGACTGCAAGTGAAACTGAAACTAATATAGTAGCTGGGAGTGGCAGACAGGACTCACCAGAGAAGGATGCCTACAAACTCCCAGTCAGGACAAAAAGGTTCACAAGGCAAAACCCGGATGACATACCCTGAACCATGGAGCAAACTCACAAGCTATCGCGAGTAGCAAGTCGCTGCGACCTTCTCCTCCCAGACCTGTCTGGATCAGTCACAGTCGTGACACTGGACTTTCTTGGACGCCCTGAAGCCTTCTTAACAAGAATTGAACCTCTTTCCTTGAAGTTCTTGATGATCCTATAAATTGTTGATTGAGGTGCAATCTTAGTAGCCACAATATCCTTGCCTGTGAAGCCATTTTTATGCAACGCAATGATGGCTGCACGCGTTTCTTTGCAGGTCACCATGGTTAACAATGGAAGAACAATGATTTCAATTATCACCCTCCTTTTAACATGTCAAGTCTGCCATTTTAACCCAATCAGCCTGACATAATGATCTCCAGCCTTGTGCTCGTCAACATTCTCACCTGAGTTAACAAGACGATTACTGAAATGATCTCAGCAGGTCCTTTATTGACAGCAATGAAATGCAGTGGAAAGGTTTTTTGGGGATTAAGTTAATTTTCATGGCAAAGAAGGACTATGCAAATCATCTGATCACTCTTCATAACATTCTGGAGTATATGCAAATTGCTATTATAAAAACTTAAGCAGCAACTTTTCCAATTTCCAATATTTATGTAATTCTCAAAACTTTTGGCCACGACTGTAGGTTTTTGGGGAGGAAAATAAGAAAAAAATATTTTTAACCAAAAGGTGTGCTTTTGGTGGGTTTGGAACTAATGGTGGTCTGTGGATGGCACTATTACTGGGGATCTGTGGATGGCACTATTACTGGGGATCTGTGGATGGCACTGTTATGGGGGGGATCTGTGAAGGACACTGTTATGGGGGGATCTGTGGATGACGCACTGTTATGGGGGTATCTGTGGATGACGCACTGTTATGGGGGGATCTGTGGATGACGGACACTGTTATGGGGGATCTGTGGATGACGGACACTGTTATGGGGGATCTGTGGATGACGGACACTGTTATGGGGGGATCTGTGGATGACGGACACTGTTATGGGGGATCTGTGGATGACGGACACTGTTATGGGGGGATCTGTGGATGACGGACACTGTTATGGGGGGATCTGTGGATGACAGACACTGTTATGGGGGATCTGTGGATGACGGATACTGTTATGGGAGGATCTGTGGATGACGGACACTGTTATGGGGGGATCTGTGGATGATGGACACTGTTATGGGGGGATCTGTGATGGACACTGTTATGGGGGGATCTGTGGCTTGCACTGTTACAGGAGGATCTGTGGCTGGCACTGTTACAGGGGGGATCTGTGGCTGGCACTGTTACAGGGGGGATCTGTGGCTGGCACTGTTACAGGGGGGATCTGTGGCTGGCACTGTTACAAGGGGATCTGTGGGTGGCACTGTTATGGGGGATCTGTGGGTGGTACTGTTATATATGTGCCATCCACAGACCCCCCACCCCATAACAGTGCCATCCACATACCCCCCCAGCCCATAACAGTGCCATCCACAGACCCCCCACCCCTTAACTGTGCCATCCACGGATGTTCCCCATAAAACTGTCATCCACAGATCCCCCCCCCCCCGCCGCTCCAGTATACAAATATAAAATGTCTTATTCAATTAAAAGTGATTAAACATGCCCCCTCAGTCCTACTATTACCGTACATCCTAACAGCTTCTGTACAACGCAGGCAGGCGCGTCACTTACTGACGTCACTTGCCTGTGCCACCTGCTTCATTCATAAAGTAGGCGGCACAGGCACGTGACATCAGGGAGTTACGCTGCCGCCCGCCCGGCCTGCCTGCATTCTACAGAAGCGGTTAGGATGTACGGTAATATTTGGAGTGGGGGGGCATGTTTAATCATTTTTAATTGAATAAGACATTTTATATTTGTATAGTGCAGCACTGGAGCGGCGGGGCTATAGTACAGTGACTGCACCGCCCCGCCGCTATTGCCGGCCCCCAGCTCCTCCTCCCAGTCCCTCCCTGCTCGCTCGTACATCGCAGCCTGCGATGTAAAACTGTCAGCATTCGCCCCATAAGACGCAGGGGCATTTCCCCCTATTTGGGGGGGGGAGTGCGTCTTATGGGGCGAAAAATACGGTAAATATTTTTTTTCTCCACTCCATTCACTGAGGAAAATGAACTGTCAAATGAAATACAGAGTGTCAAACTAAATTCCCGATTAAAATTGCCCTGTCTGACCCAGGAAGAAGTGCAGTAGCATCTTAAAAAGATTAAAACAGAAAAATCACCAGGTACAGATGGCATACTCCCCCATATTCTAAGATTATTAAGTAAGTTATAGATATAGACAGACCCTTATTTCTGAGGTTCCACATGATTGGCGCTTAGCAAATGTGGTGCCAATACTGAAAAAGGGGTCAAAAACAGTGCCCGGAAATTATAGATACTGTAGGTAAGTTTAACATCAGTCTTGGGTAAACTGTTTGAAGATTTTCTAAGATATGCTATTTTGGAGTATCTCAATGAAAATAAGAAAATAACACCATATCAGCATGGCTTCATGAGGGATTGGTCATCTCAAACTAATTGAATAAGTTTTTATGAGGAGGTAAGTTCTAGACTTGACAGGTGTGAGTCAGTTGATGTAATATATCTTGACTGTACACACTCAGATTGGGTCACTGTCACTAGTGGGGTACCTCATGGGTCAGTAGGGGGCACTATTCTTCAAAAAAGATTTATTAATGATCTTGTAGAAGGCTTGCACAGTAAAATTAAATTTTTGCAGATGTCACTAAACTGTGTAGAGTAATTAGCACGGAAGAAGACAGTATACGGCTACAGATGGATCTGGATAGATTGGAGGTTTGGGCAGAAAAGTGGCAGATAAGGTTTAACACTGACAAATGTAAGGTTATGCACATGGGAAGGAATAATACAAATCACCAGTACATACTAAATGGTAAAAGACTGGGTAACACTGACATGGAAAAGGACATTTAGGGAAATAGATTTTAAGGAATTTTAGTGGACAGCAAACTTAACTGTAGAAACCAGTGTCAGGCAGCTGCTGACATGGCCAATAAGATAATGGGTTGCATCAAAAGGGGTACAGATGCATGTGATGAGAACATAGTCCTGCCACTTTACAAATCACTAGTCAGACCACACATGGAGTAATGTGTACAATTCTAGGCTCCTGTGAACAAAATAGACAGACAAATGGAATGGGTGGACTACAGTACCCAAAAAGAATATCAAAACTAGGGTTAATCACTTCAGAAAAAAGACGACTAAGGGGAGATCTAATAACTACTGTATTTTTCGCCCTATAAGATGCATCGGCCCATAAGACGCACCTAGGTTTTTGAGGAGGAAAATAAGAAAATAAATATTTTTAACCAAAAGGTGTGCTTTTGGTGGGTTTTGAACTAATGGTGGTCTGTGCATGACACTACTATGGGGGATCTGTGGATGGCACTGTTATGGGGGATCTGAGGGGGACACTGTTATAGGGGGATCTGTGGATGGCACTGTTATGGGGGGGTGATCTGTGGATGGCACTGTTATGGGGGGGTAGATCTGTGGATGGCACTGTTATGGGGGAGATCTGGGGATGGCACTGTTATGGGGGGGTGATCTGTGGATGGCACTGTTATGGAGGGGGAAATGTGGATGGCACTGTTGTGGAGGGGGATCTGTGGATGGCACTGTTAGGGGGGGGGGGATCTGTGGATGGCACTGCTATATATGTGTCACCCACAGATCCCCCACTCCATAACAGTGCTATCCACAGATCCCCCCCCATAACAGTGCCATCCACATATCCCCCACCCCATAATAGTGGCATCCACAGATGCCCTAATATACCGGAGCTAAACCTGTGGGAGGGGCCGGTGTCATGCAAATGCGGCGGGGCCGGTGCAATCACTGTACTCCCCACCGCTCACTCACTGCTTTATTGCCTAAACCTTTTATAATAATAACTTTAATTGAAGTTCTGATCACCAGCCCCATCTGTACTACTTACTAAATGTCCTGTAGCAGGCAGAGCAGGGCGAATGGCCATAACTCACTGATGTCACGTGCCTGCGCCGCCTACTTTAAGAATGAAGTAGGCGGCGCAGGCACGTGACATCAGTGAGTTACGGTCGGTCGCCCGCCCTGCTCTGCCTGCTACAGGACATTTAGTAAGTAGTACAGATGGGGCTGGGGATCGGAACTTCAATTAAAGTTATTATTATAAAAGGTTTAGGCATTAAGGAAGTGAGTGAGCGGTGGGGCCGGAGAACAGTGACCGCACCGGCCCCTCCCCCCTCCAGCTGATACATCGCAGTCTGCGATGCTGCAGCATCGCAGACCGCAATGTAAAATGGCAGCATTCGCCCCATAAGACGCAGGGGAATTTTCCCCCTACTTTTGGGGGGAAAAAGTGTGTCTTATGGGGCGAAAAATACGGTATGTATAAATATATCAGGGGAGTAAAGAGATCTCTCCCATCATCTATTTGTACCCAGGACTGTAACCGTGAGGAGGGGACGTCTTCAGCGTCTAGATGAAAGAAGCTTTCTACACAAACATAGAAGAATATTCTTTATGGTAAGAGCAGTGAGACTATGGAACTGTCTGCCAGAAGTGGTGGTGATGGTAAACTCGCTCAAAGAGTTCAAGAGTAGCCTGGATGTATTTCTGGAGGGTAATAATATTACAGGCTATAGTTTTAGATTTTTGGAGAAGGGTCGTTGATCCAGGGAGTATTCTGATTGCCTGATTGGAGTTAGGAAGGAATATTTTCCTCTACAATGAGGAAATTGGCTTTTACCTCACAGTTTTTTTTTTTGCCTTCCTCTGTATCAACTTGCAGGATAACAGGCTGAACTGGATGGACAGATGTCTTTTTTAGCCTTACAGTGTAGATAGTTTTGGTACTATATAATTATAATTAGTTATTGATTTTATTTAGCTTATTTATCTTTTAACTACTCGCATCATGTTTTATGAATGCTGTTCAAATGCTTGGTCTTGTCCCAGCTCAAGTGTATTATAACTATGATGGTTGGTAAGTTGTCCAATTTCAGCCTACCAGTGATGTATTTGCATACTTTTCCACAAAAAGGGGTGATCATGCTATACGGGAGACAACAGCTAACTATAATCTTTTGAAATGACCATGATGCCTGGTAAACAAGGACAGTTAACAGCCCTAAGCCTGGTGGCACAGCACATCATGTAAAGGGGTAACCTGTTTGTCTCTTTTGTTTCTAAGGACTGTCATCTGGAGACATACTGGTATTCTTCAGACAGCCATCTTGCAGGAGGCAAATTCTGGTATCCCCACAGGCCCACACAAGGGCCATTGATGACATTGTCAGCAATGCAATTGCACAGATTGCAGAGAACTGCATAGAAAGGGAACAATAAGGCACTAGGGAATAGTGTGGGTGTAACCATATGTAGCACCTGAAGGTCCTGTTGTGTGAGTAGAGAATGGCAGGCTCATATGCAGCCACCGTAAGACAAGCTGTTGGGCTAGAGGCAGAGACTGAGATGGACTTGAGAACATTGTGTGGTTTTGTGCCATAGGCCCAAGTATTGCCACCTTGAGACAAACCTATGAGCAGAATCTGAAAGTCATAAAATAAAATGTATTTATTTCAGTCACTTATATAGCGCTGATATATTCCGTAGAGCTTTACAGACATTATCATCATTCACTGTCCTCAATGAGGCTCATAATCTAAGCTCCCTATCAGTATGTCTTTGGAGTGTGGGAGGAAACTGGAGTACTCGAAGGCAACCCACACAAACACGGGCAGAAAATGCAAACTCCACGTAGATGTTGTCCTTGGTCACATTTTAACACAGGACCATAGCACTGCAAGGCACCGGTGCTAACCACTGAGCCACCGTGCTACTACAACTGCATTGTGTCATCTAAAGAGACCCTTTTATGTGCTTAAAACATCAGAGCTTCAAAACGCCTTGCTTTTCCAGTGTCTCTTACAAAGAGTAAATGCAAATTTGTTGCTGTCTTATTGAGAAGCATTCCAAAAGATTTTGTACCTACATATATTTCTCATACTTTTTGAAGGCAAGAAGCACAACACATTGTTATCTTTCGCTGACAGCATATTGAGGGACATCTTGGTTTACATGGCCAGCTGGAGCATGGCTGGAGACAAAAACAGCTTAATTTAAAAAGAAACTCACTGAAAATAAGGGCCCATGTGCTATCTTTTGCGAAGCGGATACACGGATCAGAAGCCCACATATACACTTGAAGCGTTTTCGTGGACTTTCAGATCAATCCCTCCACACCGCAAAAGATAGGACATGTCCTATCTTTTGCCGTATTTTGTGGATCATTGATTTAAATGGGTACACACCACAATACAGGATTCACACGGGCAGTGCCCATGCATCATGGACCACTATTTGTGGTCCGCAAGATGGGAACAGCGCCCATACGTTGTGTGAATAAGTCCTAAATGTAATAAAAATTAAGGGGATCATTCCATGAATTTTAAAACCTTTACTCAATTATCTGTAGGACTTTCCTATTTATAATTAAGAGTGAATGAATGAATGGTGTCTAGACCACTTCTCCTTCTTCTCTATAAGATCATTACACCAGCACTGGGAGGAAAGGGAGTAGTGAAGCTACTGAGCATGTTAGTCTACCTTGAAATGCAGGAGAAGGTAGACCAGAAGGATAAACAGCAGGAGGCGCTAGCAGAGAGGAAAATGTAATGTTTGTGAAAACAGAGCTCTATTTTTATTGCATGTGTATTGAAATGACACTTTATTTGAAATGCCCTATTATTTGCATAGTAATACTTTTGTGGGTTAACCCCTTTAAGACATACATGATAATGTTAACAGTAATATTTCCCATGCAATCAAGTCAATTTGTCAAATAAACAGTAAGTGCAATATAAAATGTACATTTCAAACTACAGTAGTACTAGAATTTACAGAACATATCAACACACTACAGTCAAAGACATTATATCTATGTACAGCTTTATTTATAGATCTGTTGTAATAATCTAATTCTAGTTGGCATAATTTTGGATGCTCACAAAAAGCGATGCATCACTTAAATAGTGTGCCTAAGAGTCTAAGGAATATTCCAGAAGCCATAGGTTGTGTTGAAGGGCAGCCATTCCTAACACACAGTTTGTGACTAGAGATGAGCGAATTTCTCAAAAATTTGTTTCGGTCAGTCCGCCGAATTTTCCAAAAAGATTCGATCCGAATTTATTTGTGGCAAATTGCGTTAAAAACAGCTATTTCCTGGCTGCAGAGTGCTTGTATAGTTGTGTAGAACACTGTGCCTAGCAGAAACACGCATATGGAGTCTGTTGACTCAATACCGTGAGTCAGTATGACAAGCAGATGACAAGTGTCGCTCTTAGAATCACTGCACACTTCACTTATTTAGGCAGTTATGGGGCCAAAACTGACCAAATAACTCGTGTGCACTCAGCCTTACAGGTCAATGTTAGTGCCAGGTATAAAGCACCGTGCAGAGGCCCAAGAAACTACTATAGCGTGAAAGAGCGCACTCCTTTTACACTGTCGATTCCATACAGCTGATTCCAAATAGATTTCTACAGAACCTGTTCTATTAAAAGCTTATACAAGTAGAACCCCCCTGACAGAGTGGAGAGTGTGCCAGCAGTAAGTTTGTGTTGACGTCACAGATTATTTTGCCTTTCCTCTGATCCGTCAGAACAACTGCCTCCAAATAACGGATCCTGTCTATGAAGCATCCGCCTTCACACGGTCAGCATTTGGTCAGTAATCCATCAGTATTGCTAAAGCAAAAAAATAACAGGAGTGGATCCAAAACAGAGATGACACGTGAATGGAATATTTGCATGTCTTCTGTGTTTTGTACCCACTCTTGCTTTTGGCTACTAAATCATAAGCCAATTCTGATGCAAAATAGGGACCATGTCATACAGGAGGAGACCACAGAGTGGCCCAGTGACATAGTGGGGAGGTAAAAGCAGCATGAGGAGATCACAGAGTGGCCCAGTGACAGAGTGGGGAGGTGGCAGCAGCATGAGGAGACCACAGAGTGGCCAAGTGATATAGTGATGAGGTGGCAGCAGCATGAGGAGACCAAAGAGTGGCCCAGTGACATAGTGTTGAGGTGGCAGCAGCATGAGGAGACCACAGAGTGGCCCAGTGACAGAGTGTTGAGGTAGCAGCAGCATGAGGAGACCACAGAGTGGTGAGGTGGCAGCAGCATGAGGAGACCACAAAGTGGCCCAGTGACAGAGTAGGGAGGTGGCAGCAGCATGAGGAGACCACAGAGTGGCCCAGTGACAGAGTGAAGAGGTGGGGGGCAATAGCAATACCAGCTGAAGATGGTGGGTGGCAATAGGAGCACCTGGAAGCAGGTGTCGAATCAGGCAGGTGGCAGCATCAGAATAGTAGCTGAAGCAGGTAGACAGAAGAAACAGGTCTCTTTTGACAAAGTTTATGTGTGGCACCGTGGTTGATCTAGTCTGATGCATCAGGTACTGGTGTTTGAAAATCCTGTCTGATCCACACCTGATTCATCTTCACAAAGGTCAGTTTCTCCACATTTTGGGTGAACAGGCGAGTTCTCCTTGGAGTAACTATGGCCCCCACTGCACTAAACACCTGCCCAGATGCCACACTGCTGGCCAGGCAGGAAAGCTTGTCCATGGTAACTCGGCCAGTTGCGGCCACAAATCAAGTTTGGCCGCCCAGTAGTCCAGGGGTTCTTCGATGTGGGGTGGCAGGGTGCACTCTAAGTATGCCACAACCTGCTGGTTCAGGTTCTGCTCTATGTCTAGCTGCTGCTGCTGGTGAGTAGTTTCTTCAGTAGGCGCGTGAAGAAAACTGCTCATGAGCGACTCTAGACTTAAGTTGCTGCGGATGGAGCTGGTACTGCTCATGCCCCCCCACCCACCCTAGCAGCCATGGCAGTGGAACGTAAGCGCAGAGGGCACCCCCGGTCAGATCTGCGTGAGGATGGGCGATAGCGCACAAAGGCAGCGGCCAACTGACTATATAGGATGTCTCGATAGTAGTTCAGTTTGTCCTCCTTCTCAGTGGGTGTAAAAAAGGCCCCCATTTTGGACTGGTAGCGAGGGTCTAATTGGCTCTTGGCAATCACTTCGGTGATCGATTCCTGATGGAATGATTGACGAATAGTAGGAGGACAAGGAGCAGGAACATCAGAACCAGCAGATGGTGGGAAGGACAGACAGCTCCCTTCGACTGAGGTGGTGGAGCCTTGACTGCATGAAATTGGGTGCCTGCAAATGGGCGATGCAGCGATTGCTGTGGGAGGCTGGACCACCACATCGGAGCCACAGTTCTCTCAGGCCACTTTATGGTGACACTGCATGTGTTGACGCAGGGCCGTGGTGCCAACATTGGCACCCTGGCCACGCTTCACCTTCTGACCACAAATTTGGCAAATGGCCATGTTTACCTCCTCCGGTGGCTTAACAAAAAATTGCCACACCGCCGAGTATGGCATTTTCCCCCCAACACTCTGCAATGACTGCCTGCTACCGCTGCCTCCGTGAACCTCTTCATTGCTACACTGATAACAGCGGATTGGAAGTTGTATTTATACATGTAAGCAATATGATTCAGAATTTTCCATTTCCATTACATCCAGAATTGATGTCATGTAAGTGAAAAGCGCATAGTATAACTCATTGTACGATATATTAAAATGCATTGTAGCCAAAACAGAATTGCATATAGTGTTCACTGAAAAAAGTTGTAGTTTTTAATGGTGTCATTCTGAGGTACACATAAATTACTGATTAACTTTTATAAACTCTTTCTGGGAGGGGAATAGGAAAAAACAGCAATACTACCACTGAGTTTTTCTGTTATAATTTTTGCAGTGTTTTTTTTTCTCATAAATAACATGATAATTTTATTCTATGGTGAATAAGCAAAAAGCAGCAATTCTTGCATTTCATTTTACGGCGTTCACCATACGGGATAAATTACATGATAACTGCGTATTTACGGGCACAGCGATATGAAATATGCGAAGATTTTATTTTTACATTTTTTTCCCATTGAAAACGTGTTTTTTATTAATTGGATATTTTTTCTATTTCTATAGTACACTGTATTTTAATGTCAATACTATACTGACTTTTACCAGCAGGCTGCGCCAGAGAGATGTGGCCTGCTAGGAAACACTGGAGGCATGGGGGTCACTAAAGGGTTAATAAAGAAGGCAAGGTCACTGAATGCCTTACTTAGATGCCCTCAAAATTTGACTATAAAAGCTATCCCATTTACGTTAACAGATGTTATACAAATGATTAAACAATTGTATTTTATTATGGAAGGTAAATATCATAATCCAAGAAGTCTACTGTCTCCCTTTTCTCTTTATCTAAAATGTATACCTGTAGGCACACCCATTCTACAATGCTTGTTAGAGTTTGCTGCCTTTTTACACAATCCACTCCCTTGTGTCTGACTCAAACATCTACCCACATAACCGGTTGTAATGTAAAGTATTGAAAATGTTCCCTCAAGCAGGACTATCAGCCCTTCTGTGCCCATCAGGTTTGTGGAATGGCTTCATATTATTACTGTTGTAGTTCTTTAGAATGATTATTGCAACTGCTCTTCTCATAAAACAGTGGGTTATTTTATTATTTGATTCTGCATTCAGAAACATGGTTTCAAACCCAAAACTTAATTTACATGGCTGCATGGATATTATCTTACAAAGTACAGAACATTTAAACCATATGACAAAGTCTGAGGCTGATTTGAACAGTTCCTAGAAGAGACAATTTCCCTTCTGTGCAGCTGGGAATAAAATGCATGTGTTACAGATGTTCTCTTCTTCTGAGATACCTAGTCTCTGGGCCAATAATGTAAATGTAAAACATTATCACAGGCTCCTTAGCATACTGCTCTGCAAGAAAGCTGCAGACTTGTCCTTGAGATTACATGTCAGGTCAGGGATATGTGATATGTTAGAAGGGCTTGTGGATCAACCCCACAAATTGTTCTTGTGAATAGGAATCATTGTGAAGATAATATTGTAGCCCAGACCAAACAATCTGACACACTACTCAGATCCTGAACTGACTGACGCCATTATTTTCTCCAGATTGAATTTGTAGCTCTTACACAATTATGCTGCAAATACAAGAGCATGTTCAGAATACAACTGACCATGAACCATAGATATTTGCAGATCAGCATAAATGAAAGAGTGTAAGCTCTTCTTATTTGTAACATTTAGTTATGTTCATGAATTGAATCCCCATTAATTGATATGAACAGACATCATTTGACGTCACACAATGCAGCAGATTAGAGGAAACATTCCTTTCTCAAACCCCCTTTTTCTATGTTGTTTAATATTTAATAATAATAATAATAATAATAATAAAAGCGCTTTACAAATTCATAGGGTTCATGTACAAAACAAAAGTAACCGGATAATATGCAACTGAAACACTAGGTGTCAGGGCCCTGCTCGCAAGAACTTACAATCTATGAGGAATTGGGGGTGACACATAAGGTAGTTGATTGTGATAAGTTGGATTGAGCCATTATTGAACTGACAGGAATGATGCGGCCGATCTGCTTAGGGTTTGGGACTGCTAGACGATCGAGTTTAGGCCAGAGGAGTTGGTGGGGGAGAGGTTTAGTCTGGGAAAAGTCATTTTAGGTAGCTTGATAAGCCTGCCTGAAAAGATGCGTTTTTAAGGCACGTTTGAAGGTGGAGAAGTTGTAAATTGACCTAATATTCCGGGGTAGAGTATTCCAGAGAGTAGGTGCAGCTCGAGAAAAGTCTTGAAGACGGGAGGGAGAGGTACGAATTATGGAGGTTATTAATTTTAGGTTTCTAACAGAACGGAGAGCACGAGTAGGGTGGTAGATGGAGATGAGGGAGGAGATGTATGTAGGTGCAGCACTGTGGAGAGCTTTGTGGGTGACGATGAGAAGTTTGATATTTGAATCGTCTCATTATAAAAAAGGGAGAAATTTATCATGATGGTAATATTTGAAGCCGGTTTTGCTTGAGTCTGTGTTGGAGTACTTTATGGCACATTTATCAAATGTCACAGGTTGTTTGATAAATTTGTCTTATCCTTAAGCCTAACACGTTTGTCTAGAAAAGCTACTCCAGTTTTCCTTCTCCACCCTCCTACGTGAGTGAGATTGCAACTTTTTTTTTGTGACTTTTTAAAAAAAGTCTCATTGATAAATCTGGAGTGAAACTTATTAAATAGATCAGTTCTTTTGGCTCATAGAAGGGGATCCACTTCTACAATGTCCATCAGACAAAAAAAGAGCATAGGGCCAGAAGACAAAAAACATTTAACAAATACAGCAACACAGACATGCCTTCCAACTTTTGAAAATCACAAATAGGGACAATATGTGCACTGCACTAAGAGCGACGCAGCAATTTTTTAATACTAGGCCATGCCCAAAGCATAACTATACACACCCAGTTCGCTTAATGCCCCTCACATAGTAATGATTCCCCTTTTGTGACAGCACGCAGTAGCAATGCCCACACTGTGCCCCCTTCACAATAGTAATACAAACATTTTCCCCCTACACAGTAGTTTTGCCCACATGTGCCCCTCACAGTAATGTCTAGATGTTCCCCTCACTGTAGTTATGCTCACATGTGCCCCCTTCACAGTAGCTATGCCGAGATGTTTCTCCCTCACAGTTGCTATGCCCAGCTATGCCCCCTTCACAGTAGCTATGGACAGATATGTGTTCCCTTCACAGTAATTATGCCCAGATATGTGCCTCTTTAAAGTAGTTATACCCAAAATATGCCCTCTCACAGCAATTATGCCCAGATATAGTCTATAGTCAAATGAGCCAGTTTTCTTTTATGCAGATTCTGATAAATGTCCCCTTATATATTGTCTTGCCAGATGAAGTTGCTTATCAATAGCAACCAATGCGAATTTTCTTATTTATAATAAAAAGGAATTATTATAATAAAAAAGAGCTTAGGGTGAATACAACCACATGATTGTTGGATAGGGCTGGTGGAAACATTTTTGCTGGCATATAACAAGTGACCATTGATACCACTTTTTAGATATCAAGCCTTATTTGAATTATTTGAATTTATGGACAGATCCCTCAGATAATGACAACATCTCGATCCACTGGGCTCTAGAAGATGCTCATCCAACCTAACCACTATAACTACAAACATAAATTGTAGCTATTAATATTCAATTCCCTATATATTATATATTGCCAACTTAAAGGTTTACTTTACAAATAAATTATTGATAAGTGAATTACAGAGCTAACTCTCAGATGCATGCATACACATGTAGTGTTTTAATATTCGGTTTAAACTTTAAACATTGCGAAAACTTACCAACTGAAATAATTTCATGGGTTGTCCTACCACAAACACTCATCATAACACCTCTGGGACCTCCAACAATCATGAGAACAGAGACCCTATGTTTCCCTGTTTTCACGGAGTGGCAGTCATGCATGAGCACTGCCGCTTCATTGAACTGTATCGGAGTGCGAAAGATAGTCGAATGCAAGCACTGTGGTGGGACAACCCCTTTAAAGAAATATACATACTTGTAGAAATGTGAAAAGCAAGATATTCAACTACACATATAGGAAATAAACACATATTTAGACATTTGTAGTGCAGTCTTTGGCAGCCATTTATGGTTCTCTATTTTTGACAAGTTGAATGTATTTGAAGCTTGGTCAGTAGGTATAGAACTGTATCACATGCTAGTAAGGAGTTCCTCCTGAGGCAGTTGACTAGAGTGTTGACTCGCACTGCATACACAGAAGTGAACTTCAATTGATCCCAGTTGCTTTGTACTTGAACTGTTGATGCACCAGTGAATTTAACTAGAATGTTGTGCTGTTTTTATATGTTATGCACATGTTATGCCAATGTGTTCTTTATATGCTTATACTGTACCTATAAAAGGAGTTGTGAATTATTTCCACTGTATATTGATGGGAATGTGGGCTGGAATGGTCTCCAGTCATTTGTGCACATGCAATAGTATAGCGCCACATGGGCTCCATGCTCCAAGTTGAAGACACATGGTTCAGTGAAGACTTCCGCTTATTAACTCATCTTTATATTTTAACAAACCAATAATATATTCCATTTTGCTAAAATAAAACAAAATGTTTTCCAACTTACCTCCAGCATACATAACAGCCAGCATAATAGAGGATATCCATGCAATCTCACTGTATGAAGTACTGAAAATTTCCTGGATTTCCTTGAAATATACTGTAATGGCTTTGGGAAATGCATATGAAAATCCAATTGAAATGAAAGATGCGAAAACTACAACCCATCCCCATCCTCCATCTGGAGGGGTATATTGCAGCGCCACTGGCATGTCTGGCATTTTTTAAAGTAGAAATATTCTGCAAAAGAAGATGTAAAATTTTTGTTTAAAATTACATGAAACATATATAGTAAATCATGGAGAACATAAACAAGTTTATTCAGATACGTATTTGGGGACAGATTTATCAAGCCTCTTATCCAGTTGTGTACATAGAAAAGTAAGGGCCCCACAGCAAGGATTAAACCAGTCCCCAACACAGGACAGAAGGATTTCTGCCTAAACCCTTTTCAATGACCCTTGGGCCATTTCACCACTGCTTCATTTGCTAAAAGTTGTTCCTTTAGAGGGTAGAGTCCTGACCAAGTTTTCATCTCCAGTAGAAGAGTAGATAATCCCAACTAAGACTGGGCCCCCTCTTGCCCTGGGCCCCATAGCAGTCGCATGGTCTGCCGCTATGGTAGTTACACCCCTGCTCTTATCTTATGCCAGAATATTGGTGCCAAAAGTGGCAAATTTTTGCTCCCTTTGGGAAAGCATGTCCAGACACATTTTAGATTACAAAATCTGAAATCTACGCAAGGTCCTAGCTAGAGTAGATTTAAGATTCTGGTCAGCAATTCTGCCGAAATGCACCAAAATTATTGAGGTGTGAGCTTCTCTCACGCTTCTACCGCTAAGAAGATCAAAACTGGTATCACGGTCGGCGTGACTATCACATACGTGACACAGAGGGAGGGAACGAGGAAGGCCCTGCCCAAGTGAGAGGGAAGGTGGTGACCCCTGACTCACCTTGCGGCTGGTACCTGGCTGCCCTGACGTCCCTAGACGGGTTCCTCACCCGTACGCCGATCACGTGCCTAAAGCCCTGGCTTTCCCTGAGCTGAGCCCTAGATAGTGAACAGGGCGGTGGGAACACTAGTCCGCACCACTAGCTTTAAGGGAAAACACCAAGGGGAGGACAGACAACACGGACTCAACATATAATCCCAGGTGGGCGACAACAGGAGACAAAAATAAGCCCAACAGGGATCCGGAGGGTAGCACTCTGGAACGACAACCAGGTTTCACAACTCCAGTGGGTCAGTATAGATGTCCAGGCAGGAAGCTCTATAACTGGCAACTAGAGAAGTGTGAGGGGAGAATATAAGGAGGTTGGGAGTGGCAGACAAGAAACAGCTGAGGAGGAGAAGCTACGGATCCCTGAGTGAGACAAAAAGGATAGCAAGGCAAACACAGAAAACAATCACTAAGAAACAACGTGATCTTTAGATATAGAGCGCGCAGCCACCCGCTGCGACTTCCTGACCCCGGGTATAACGGAGTCAGACATGGCTCTTGATACCCTCGTGACAACTGGCATTCAAAATTCCAGTCGACAAATCTCCCCCTCAGTTTTTAGTGGAGCATAGCACCTGGAGAAATGTGAATAATATAAAGACAAAAATAAAATAAAACCGGTGATAATTTAAATAATATTAAGAAATATTTAGGGATGAGCGGGACGAGCTTCAGATCCTAGATCTGAAGTCGCTTCGCTCAAAACTTTGGTTTAATGCTGTATGGAGATCCGTCTCTGTACAGCATTAAAATGCATGGCCTCCGACGAGGCGTAGTGAGTTATTACCGAAGTCTGAGTTATTACATTCTGATAGTATAAGGCCCTATGGTGCATGGTGTTGCAAATAAGGATTTTTGTGGTTCATTGTGTCACATCTTCCTGTCACCACTTTCTAAAACAACATCACAGTTATAGAAATATTTGACAGTAAAAATCATAAAATTAACCCAAACTAAAATTATTAATACATTTGCCCTATTGTGCCATATAGTGCCCAGTTAGTGGCAGTGCCCAAAGATGGATATGGTATAACTAAATATTGCAACCCTGGGTATCTGCTATATTCTTTCTAGAAATATCCATGCTGTGCCCAAATAAAAAGGGCATTAAAGAGCACATTATTTACCTATCAGAGAGTCAACCACGGCTTAACTAATAGCTTATGTCTGCCCTTCTTCCTAAGTCTCTTGTACTGTGAGGGAGAATGATGCTGCACCCTACTGGTATCAGTTGGTAAATGTAGTTATGAATCATCTGCATTACTAGTTTTACTATGCAGACGGTTTCCTTATCTTGATGATCCTCCCAACTGGGGTGGATACCTAAGGGCTCATGCACACGACCGTTTGTATTTTGCGGTCTGCAAAAAAATGGATCCACCAAAAATACGGATGACGTCTGTCACGGTTTGAATCTCTCTGTGACAATGGCCACACCCATCTGCCTCCCAGCCAAGCTTTTGAACTAATCCCTGCTTACCTCATTTGCATAGCCAATCAGAGGGGGTTTTACAATTTACCAATTGAAAGAGGTGTTCCAACTGTCAATATAAATACACTGCTCAAAAAAATAAGGGGAACACAAAAATAACACATCCTAGATCTGAGTTAATTAAATATTCTTCTGAAATACTTTGTTCTTTACATAGTTGAATGTGCTGACAACAAAATCACACAAAAATTAAAAATGGAAATCAAATTTTTCAACCCATGGAGGTCTGGATTTGGAGTCACACTCAAAATTAAAGTGGAAAAACACACTACAGGCTGATCCAACTTTGATGTAATGTCCTTAAAACAAGTCAAAATGAGGCTCAGTAGTGTGTGTGGCCTCCACTTGCCTGTATGACCTCCCTACAACGCCTGTGCATGCTCCTGATGAGGTGGCAGACGGTCTCCTGAGGGATCTCCTCCCAGACCTGGACTAAAGCATCTGCCAACTCCTGGACAGTCTGTGGTGCAACGTGACGTTGGTGGATAGAGCGAGACATCATGTCCCAGATGTGCTCAATTGGATTCAGGTCTGGGGAACGGGCGGGCCAGTCCATAGCATCAATGCCTTCATCTTGCAATAACTGCTGACACACTTCAGCCACATAAGGTCTAGCATTGTCTTGCATTAGGAGGAACCCAGGGCCAACCGCACCAGCATATGGTCTCACAAGGGGTCTGAGGATCTCATCTCGGTACCTAATGGCAGTCAGGCTACCTCTGGCGAGCACATGGAGGGCTGCGCGACCCTCCAAAGAAATGCCACCCCACACCATTACTGACCCAATGCCAAACCGGTCATGCTGGAGGATGTTGCAGGCATCAGAACGTTCTCCACGGCGTCTCCAGACTCTGTCACGTCTGCCACATGTGCTCAGTGTGAACCTGCTTTCATCTGTGAAGAGCACAGGGCGCCAGTGGCGAATTTGCCAATCTTGGTGTTCTCTGGCAAATGCCAAACGTCCTGCACAGTGTTGGGCTGTAAGCACAACCCCCACCTGTGGACGTTGGGCCCTCATATCACCCTCATGGAGTCTGTTTCTGACCGTTTGAGCAGACACATGCACATTTGTGGCCTGCTGGAGGTCATTTTGCAGGGCTCTGGCAGTGCTCCTACTGTTCCTCCTTGCACAAAGGCGGAGGTAGCGGTCCTGCTGCTGGGTTGTTGCCCTCCTACGGCCTCCTCCACGTCTCCTGATGTACTGGCCTGTCTCCTGGTAGCGCCTCCATGCTCTGGACACTACTCTGACAGACACAGAAAACCTTCTTGCCACAGCTCGCATTGATGTGCCATCCTGGATAAGCTGCACTACCTGAGCCACTTGTGTGGGTTGTAGACTCCGTCTCATGCTACCACTAGAGTGAAAGCACCGCCAGCATTCAAAAGTGACAAAAACATCAGCCAGGAAGCATAGGAACTGAGAAGTGGTCTGTGATCACCACCTGCAGAACCACATCTTTATTGGGGGTGTCTTGCTAATTGCCTATAATTTCCACCTGTTGTCTATCCCATTTTCACAACAGCATGTGAAATTGATTGTCACTCAGTGTTGCTTCCTAAGTGGACAGTTTGATTTCACAGAAGTGTGATTGACTTCGAGTTACATTGTGTTGTTTAAGTGTTCCCTTTATTTTTTTGAGCAGTGTATATGTGATGCATTCAATAAAGAATTTAGTCAGTTTGAACTCACATACAGCCTGACTGGTGTAAGTTCTGTGAGAATTAAAACGACACGAGCGGTCGTTTGAGGCCAGATCATCAACGGCGGAACCAGCAGATATTGTGGTCACATCAGGGAGTGCCGTGAGAGCAGAATAGAGCGAGCAGGGGCTCGTTACAACGTCCGTGTGCATTCCGTATTTTGGGGAACGGAACAGCTGGCCCCTAATAGAACAGTACTATCCTTGTCCGTAATGTGGCCAATAATAGGACAAGTTCTATTTTTTAGCGGAACGGAAATACGGACATATGGAAACGGAATGCACACGAAGTAAGGCATCCTGCACACGACCGTATGGCTTTTTCAGTATTTTGAGGTCCGTTTTTCACGGATCCGTTGTTCCATTTTTTGTTTCAGTAGTGTTTCCACTTCCGTTCTGTTTTGATATTCCGTTTTTCTGTTTGGTTTCCGTTTTTGATCTGTTTTTTTGCGGCTCGCAAACGAAACGGAAGCATACAATAATGTTTAAACAGTAAGTACATAAAAAAATTGGGCTGGACATAAAATTTTCAATAGATGGTTCCGCAAAAACGGAATGGATACCGAAGACATATGGATGCATTCTGTATGTATGCCGTTTATTTTACGGACCCATTGACTTGGATGAAGCCACGGATCGTTATTTGAGGGCAATAATAGGACATGTTCTATGTTTGAACGGAACGGAAATACGGAAATGGAAGGCATACGGAGTACCTTCAGTTTTTTTGGCGGATCCATTGAAATGAATGGTTCCGCATACGGTCCGCAAAAAAAAAATGGAGCTTACACGGCAAGAAAATACGTTCGTGTGCATGAGCTCTAAGACTTTTGGGACAGAGTGATTTAGTCTCAAACAAGAAAGGCATTGAAGTCTTATTAGATGCATATCCTTCTTAGGGTTCGTTCACACGAACGTATTTTGCGTTCCGTATACAGGCCGTTTTCTGCGTTCCGCATACGGTCCGTATATGGAATGATTCATTTCAATGGGTCCGCAAAAGATGCGGACAGCACTCTGTGTGCTGCCCGCATCCGTTGCTCTGTCCCGTGGCCCCGCAAAAATTATGAGTCCTGTCCTATTCTTGTCTATTTCGCGGACAGCTGTCTCACAATCTAAATATATCTCTATCAGTATGTCTTTGGAGTGTGGGAGGAAACCTGATTACCCGGAAGAAACCCACACAAACACGGGGAGAATGTACAAACCCCATGCAGATGTTGGTCTTGGTCAGATTGGAACCTAGGACCCCAGTGCTGCAAGGCACCAGTACAACGTGCAAACAGTTGTGTGCATCATTCATACACTGTGAAGTACAGGACTGGCATTGTGTGACAGATTGAGGATAATTTACTACGCTCATCATGGTAGTTTTGGTGGGAAAAATTTTTGTTTTCCAACTTTTCAATATTTTGTTGCACTCGCTTTTGTACGCCATTCATGCAACTGAGGAGTAGCAGGGACGTGGCAGGGAAGTGTCGGAGGCAATCTGCCCCGCCAAATTCACTAACATTTACCCCAATAACATTTCCAGGAGTAAATGACACCTGAAACTAGGCGCACAGACTGCCGGAGGATTTAAGATGAAGCGCATCCCTCCTCAAAAATTTGGCACATTCTCCGACAGCGCAGGGGTTATCAAAGACCGGCGTAAAACGTTGGTGTTTGATAACTGACCCCCAATGTGTTTAGAAAAGGCTGACCAACAGTCACTGCCCAGAATCTACAGTCAGCAGCAGCTTACATGGAATGGAAACTCTCAAAGTCTCAACATAACAATGAGTTAAAAAACTGAGTCACCCTTTCCATTTATATCTATACAAATGCAGCACACATCAGGTGACATGTCAATCTAGCTCCAGTTCGAAGCATGTGACTGAAGTTTGCATTTTCAATGACACGACTGGCTGTGACACTGTGTTGAGGATGTTAGTCAAATTAGTAAAAGTCTGTTTAGCATCAATTGCTTACAAAAATAGATAAAAACCCACAGAATGCATCATTATAAAACTTCCTTTACACAATCTATGGCCTAGAATATATAAATCATTCTCAATAAATATTTATCATAACTGTACGAAAATATTTATGATAAATACTATAATGTCTTAACCATAAGCTAATATATGACACCAGATATACCCTGTCATTTTCTTCACTTATCACGGTGCACTTGCTTTTCACTATTCTTTTCACTCACCTTTTGTGGTCTTTCCCACATCATACTTCAATAAGCGCATTTTTGCCCTTTATAAAATATAATCTTCATCTTTAGTTTGGTCAGATACATGGTTGGACCTGATGATAGGGTCCTCTTTATGACACTGTGAATTTTGACACATGAGCTGTATGTGTATAATCTCCTATTCTCATGATTGTCACATCGGCTCATTCTATGGGTGCTTACATGGCTGCTGTTTCATCAGCAATGTTTGTACAATTTATTTCCTAACTGGGTGTTTCTATGTTTCTATATATATATATATATATATATATATATATATATATATACACTGCTCAAAAAAATAAAGGGAACACTTAAACAACACAATGTAACTCCAAGTCAATCACACTTCTGTGAAATCAAACTGTCCACTTAGGAAGCAACACTGAGTGACAATCAATTTCACATGCTGTTGTGCAAATGGGATAGACAACAGGTGGAAATTATAGGCAATTAGCAAGACACCCCCAATAAAGGAGTGGTTCTGCAGGTGGTGACCTGACCACTTCTCAGTTCCTATGCTTCCTGGCTGATGTTTTGGTCACTTTTGAATGCTGGCGGTGCTTTCACTCTAGTGGTAGCATGAGACGGAGTCTACAACCCACACAAGTGGCTCAGGTAGTGCAGCTTATCCAGGATGGCACATCAATGCGAGCTGTGGCAAGAAGGTTTGCTGTGTCTGTCAGCGTAGTGTCCAGAGCATGGAGGCGCTACCAGAAGACAGGCCAGTACATCAGGAGACGTGGAGGAGGCCGTAGGAGGGCAACAACCCAGCAGCAGGACCGCTACCTCCGCCTTTGTGCAAGGAGGAACAGGAGGAGCACTGCCAGAGCCCTGCAAAATGATCTCCAGCAGGCCACAAATGTGCATGTGTCTGCTCAAATGGTCAGAAACAGACTCCATGAGGGTGATATGAGGGCCCAACGTCCACAGGTGGGGGTTGTGCTTACAGCCCAACACCGTGCAGGACGTTTGGCATTTGCCAGAAAACACCAAGATTGGCAAATTCGCCACTGGCGCCCTGTGCTCTTCACAGATGAAAGCAGGTTCACACTGAGCACATGTGACAGACGTGACAGAGTCTGGATACGCCGTGGAGAACGTTCTGCTGCCTGCAACATCCTCCAGCATGACCGGTTTGGCATTAGGTCAGTAATGGTGTGGGGTGGCATTTCTTTGGAGGGCCGCACAGCCCTCCATGTGCTCGCCAGAGGTAGCCTGACTGCCATTAGGTACCGAGATGAGATCCTCAGACCCCTTGTGAGACCATATGCTGGTGCGGTTGGCCCTGGGTTCCTCCTAATCCAAGACAATGCTAGACCTCATGTGGCTGGAGTGTGTCAGCAATTCCTGCTAGACGAAGGCATTGATGCTATGGACTGGCCCGCCCGTTCCCCAGACCTGAATCCAATTGAGCACATCTGGGACATCACGTCTCGCTCTATCCACCAATGTCACATTGCACCACAGACTGTCCAGGAGTTGGCAGATGCTTTAGTCCAGGTCTGGTAGGAGATCCCTCAGGAGACCGTCCGCCACCTCATCAGGAGCATGCACAGGCGTTGTAGGGAGGTCATACAGGCACGTGGAGGCCACACACACTACTGAGCCTCATTTTGACTTGTTTTAAGGACATTACATCAAAGTTTGATCAGCCTGTAGTGTGTTTTTCCACTTTAATTTTGAGGGTGACTCCAAATCCAGACCTCCATGGGTTAAAAAATTTGATTTCCATTTTTTTCTTTTGTGTGATTTTGTTGTCAGCACATTCAACTATGTAAAGAACAAAGTATTTCAGAAGAATATTTAATTAATTCAGATCTAGGATGTGTTATTTTTGTGTTCCCTTTATTTTTTTGAGCAGTGTATATATATATGGGTGTATATATATATATATATTTATATTCCCTGTACGTTTTTCACTGGCATTGTCATTGTTATTATTATAAATATTATTTGATATTGATTACCTAACCATTTCACTATAAAGCTACTTGTCATGTATATTGGCATGCCTTTGTTTAGGCATGACATCATCATCCTGCATTGTCCCCTATTGTTCTGCATATGGATAAGGTGCCACATATTGTATACATTTATGTTTCTGCCCCTTCTAGCAATAGATCCTCCTTTGCCCTCCCTGCATGACATGCAGTGTCCAGTTCCCTTCATTCATTCCATCTCTCCTCCTCCGTGTGACGAGCGGATCGTGCGCTCCACCTTCTATTGTGGAGCGCACGATGCGTTCCACCATGCGGTCCATTGCGGCATCCGGCTTCCGGTCATGAGTTACTCACATCCGGTGCCGGAATGCTGCATCGTCCACACCTTTACTCATTCCAGGATGGTGTGGGTCATGATGCCAGCGCACCCCTTGTTGTTTCTTCTATGTGGCCGTGATTTCACAGGTGGAACGCATGTGCGTTCCACCTATTAACTATGTGGACTTCCTACTTTCGGTTTCCGGCCATGCCTCGCTCTGCACATCCACACATGGTGCTTATGAAATTCTACTGCACAGGTGATTACCATCTAAGTTTTATCTACTACCTCATATAAAGCGATGCCCCAGCAGTTACTCCTTACCCCTGAGGAAGCCGGATTGCTCCGGCGATACGCGTTGGGCGCTTTCTCATTTTCTCCAGGTCCACTGCACCAGCTGTTCATGTAGGTTTGGCCCCTCTATTGTGACCATATTCAGGTCTGTTTGTATTTTTAGAGGTCTCACCTTATATTACATTCTCTTCATGCTTTACATTGATATTCTCATATGCTGGTTTTCATTATTTGTGCCTATGGTGGGGCAATTCAATGGACCTGTATGTGCTGGTTACATAATATTTACTGCATACCGCACTTTGTTCTAATTGTATACAATTTTTTAATGTGTCTGTTGGTGTGTCTAATAAACTTTATATACTTTTTATACTGATTCATTGTCGGATGTGCATTCATGGGGTGGTTCTGATGACCCTCTCTTGGGTTAGGTCTTATTGTTTCATGCTTGTTTTCACCGCCCCTTGCACTCCGCATACTACTTGGTGTGCCCCCTAACCTTGTTACTAGATATACCCTTGTCTAGTATTATCGCCATTCATTAAATCTGCGCACGTCATAGATTAATGCTGACCACCACCAATGTCTGCTGCTGACATTTGTGAATAGTAATAACAAGGTTTTCAAAGAACATTGCTTTAATTTACAATTGAAACTGTAGTAACTGGAATGGGGGGACTACAGTACCCAGAAAGATTATCAACATTAGGGTTATTCACTTTAGAAAAAAGACGACTGAGGGGAGGTCTAAGGCCTCTTTCAGATGGGCGTTGCGGGAAAATGTGCGTGTGCGTTGCGGGAACACGCGTGATTTTTCCGCGCGAGTGCAAAACATTGTAATGCGTTTTGCATTCGCGTGAGAAAAATCGCGCATGTTTCGTACCCAAACCCGAACTTCTTCACAGAAGTTCGGGCTTGGGATAGGGGTTGTGTAGATTGTATTATTTTCCCTTATAACATGGTTATAAGGGAAACTAATAATGATCGGGTCTCCATCCGGATCGTCTCCTAGCAACCATGCGTGAAAATCGCACCGCATCCGCACTTGCTTGCGATTTCCACGCAACCCCATTCACTTCTATGGGGCCTGCGTTGCGTGAAAAACGCAGAATATAGAGCTTGCTGCGATTTTCACACAACGCACAAGTGATGCGTGAAAATCACTGCTCATGTGAACAGCCCCATAGAAATGAATGGGTTGGTATTCAGTGCGGGTGCAATGCGTTCAACTCACGCATCGCATCCACATGGAATACTCGCCCGTGTGAAAGGGGCCTAATAACTATGTCTAAATATATTAGGGGTCAGTGGCGCACCGACAGGGGGGGGTCTAACGGATCTAGACCCCCCCCCCCCAAACCATTCATTTATTTATTTTTTTATCCCTCAGTGCCGCACTGCCAATCGCCACAGGCGGCGCAGCCCTGGTTCTCATTGCGGGTGGTGGTTGGGAAGCAGTCGGAGATGAGTGCTTCCATTGTGGAAGCGCTCATCTCCATATTAATCTGTATCAGCGTCCTCAGTACAGCGATACAGATGGCTGTGCTGAGGCGTCTCCCTTCCCCGTTCTTCAGATAGGCTGTAGGCACTAGTGCCTGCAGCCTATCAGAGGCCAGCTCAGGCGGCGAGATGACGTCATTATCATCACTCCGCCTGATCTGAGCAGCACACAGTGGCGGACACAGGCCAGAAGAGGCCTGCATCGCATCGCTGCTAGCCTCATGAAGGTAAGTATTAGTGTTTTTTTTTTTTTTTTTTATAGATGGCACATTATAGGGGGCACCTGGTGACACTAGGGCATTTCTTACTGGCCCATTTTTTTTGGAGGGGGACACTATGGGGGCATTTATTTCTGGCCCATTTTGGGGGGGCATTTTTTTACTGCCCCATTTTGGGTAAGCACTATGGGGCATCTGGTGGCACTATAGGGGCATTATTTGGGGGCACTATGGGGGAGTGGAGCACTATGGGAGCATCTGGGGGCTCTAAAGGGGCTTTAGTATTGGCAAATTATGAGGGGCACTATGGCATCTGGGGGCATTTTTTACTGGCACATTATGGGAGGCACTATAGGGGAGAGAGGCACTATGGGGCATCTGGTGGCACTATAGGGGCATTATTTGGGGGCACTATTGGCTTTTTTTTACTGGCACATTATAGGCGGCACTCTGGCATCTGGCACTAAGGGGGCACTTTTTACTGGCACATGGGAGGCACTATAGGGGAGAGCAGCACTATGGGGAATCTGGTGGCACTAAGAAGGGGCATTTTTTACTGGTACATTATGGGGGCACTATGGGGGAGAGGAGCACTATGGGGGCATCTGGTGGCACTAAGAAGGGGCATTTTTAACTGGCACATTATGGGGACACTATGGGAGAGAGACAACTATGGGGGGATCTGGTGGCACTAAGAAGGGGGATTTTTTACTGGTATATTATGGGGGCATCTGGTGGCACTAAGAAGGGGGATTTTTTTACTGGAACATTATCGAGGCATCTGGTAGCACTAAGAAGGGGGATTTTTTACTGACACATTATGAAGGGCATTAAGAAGAGGCATTTTTTACTGGCACATTATGGGGAGAGGAGCACTATAGGGGCATTTGCTGGGGGCACTATAAAGGGGAATATTTTTTACTGGCATATTATGGGGGGCACTATGGGGAAGGGGGGAGGAGCACAATGGAGGCATGTGCTGAGAGCACTAAGATGGGGTATTTTATACTGGCAAATTATGGGGGCACTATGGGGAAGGGGGAGAGGAGCACTATAGGGGCATTTACTGGGGCACTTTATAGGGGTATTTTATACTGGCATCCATTATGGGGATATTAGCTCAACTGCGGGCACTAAGCAGGAGTATTTCTTGTACTGTCATATTATAAGGAGAAATATTACTACTAGGGGGCATTATGGTGAGCTTTACTACTACTGGGGGCTATGGGCAACATGATTACTAGTATGGGCACAATGGGTGCATTATTACTACTAAGTATGCTCTGCCAGATAATTATTTCTATTGGTGGGAATTTGGGGAGCACTGTTACTTTGGTGGGCACCCTGGCACAGTATCAGCTTAGCACAATTATCTTTGGGGACATTATGTTTATACTATTAGTGTCCGGGATACTATTTACTGGGCACAGTTATTTTTTTTAGAGCACTGTGTGCCAATAATTGTTGATGGGGCACTTTCTGTGTAGTACTAATATTTTTCAGGGGACAGTTTCTGCAATATAGTATTGGGGAGCACAGCGGGCACAGTATTGGGGGTGGCAGGATGGGGTATTCAGAAGATGTGAAGATGATGGAAAAGTGGTAAACTAATGTCTGTTTGTCAATCTCTGCAGAGACGGGGGATGGCTGAAAAATCATCATGACGGTCTGGTCTGAATGGAGAAGATGAGGAAAGAGAACATCTACATCAAAGGTGACATCAATGGATGTAAGAGGTACAGTTGCAAGAAAAAGTATGTGAACCCTTTGGAATGATATGGATTTCTGCACAAATTGGTCATAAAATGTGATCTGATCTTCATCTAAGTCACAACAATAGACAATTGCAGTCTGCTTAAACTAATAACACACAAAGAATTAAATGTTACCATGTTTATATTGAGCACACCATGTAAACATTCACAGTGCAGGTGGAAAAAGTATGTGAACCCTTGGATTTAATAACTGGTTAAACCTCATTTGGCAGCAATAACTTCAGCCAAACGTTTCCTTTAGTTGCAGATCAGACGTGCACAACGGTCAGGAGTAATTCTTGACCATTCCTCTTTACAGAACTGTTTCAGTTCAGCAATATTTTTGCGATGTCTGGTGTGAATCGCTTTCTTGAGGTCATGCCACAGCATCTCAATCGGGTTGAGGTCAGGACTCTGACTGGGCCACTCCAGAAGGCGTATTTTCTTCTGTTTAAGCCATTCTGTTGTTGATTTACTTCTATGCTTTGGGTCATTGTCCTGTTGCAAAACCTATCTTCTGTTGAGCTTCAGCTGGTGGACAGATGGCCTTAAGTTCTCCTGCAAAATGTCTTGATAAACTTGGGAATTCATTTTTCCTTCGATGATAGCAATCTGTCCAGGCCCTGACGCAGCAAAGCAGCCCCAAACTATGATGCCCCCACCACCATACAGTTGGGAGGAGGTTTTGATGTTGATGTGTTGTGCCTCTTTTTCTCCACACATAGTGTTGTGTGTTTTTTCCAAACAACTCAACTTTGGTTTCATCTGTCCACAGAATATTTTGCCAGTACTGCTGTGGAACATCCAGGTGCTCTTGTGCAAACTGTAAACATGCAGCAATGTTTTTTTTGGACAGCAATGGCTTCCTCTGTGGTATCCTCCCATGAAATCCATTCTTGTTTAGTGTTTTACGTATCGTAGATTCGCTAACAGGGATGTTAGCATATGCCAGAGACTTTTGTAAGTCTTTAGCTGACACTCTAGGATTCTTCTTCACCTCATTGAGCAGTCTGCAATGTGCTCTTGCAGTCATCTTTACAGGACGGCCACTCCTAGGGAGAGTAGCAGCAGTGCTGAACTTTCTCCATTTATAGACAATTTGTCTTACCGTGGACTGATGAACAGCAAGGCTTTTGGAGATACTTTTATAACCCTTTCCAGCTTTATATAAGTCAACAATTCTTAATCTTAGGTCTTCTGAGAGCTCTTTTGTGCGAGGCATAATTCACATCAGACAATGCTTCTTGTGAAAAGCAAACCAGAACTGATGTGTGTTTTTTATAGGGCAGCACAGCTGTAACCAACACCTCCAATCTCATCTCATTGATTGGACTCCAGTTGGCTGACACCTCACTCCAATTAGCTCTTGGAGATGTCATTAGTCTAGAGGTTCACATACTTTTTCCACCTGCACTGTGAATGTTTACATGGTGTGTTTAATAAAAACATGATAACATTTAATTATTTATGTGTTAGTTTAAGCAGACTGTTATTTTCTATTGTTGTGACTTAGCTGAAGATCAGATCACATTTTATGACCAATTTGTGCAGAAATCCATATCATTCCAAATGGTTCACATACTTTTTCTTGCAACTGTATGTGGCACTATGTAGGAGAGGAGATGCTCATTGATCCAGGGAGTTATTTTGATCCTGATTGGAGTTGGGAAGGAGTTTGATAGCTGTAGGCTTTTGGGACATGCTGGGAGTTGTAGTTTTGCAACAGCTGGAGGGCCGCAGGTTGGGCATCCCTGATCTACACTTTTACTCCTGGCATGGGCTGCAGGGACTGAAAAAACCAGCACAGGCTGCACTGATAAAGCGCTCCAGATCACTACGGGAGACCCACACTGGAAGTACCTGGGATCCCACTGTATTATGGCATTGTACTCATTTCCAGCTAAAAATCATTTTTTTAAGTTGATCTTTATTACAAATAAGGAGCAAATGTTTCTCTGTACAGGGCTGAGATGCTCTAATAGAGGGATCTCTCTTTTCCGTCAGTCAGCTAATCTGACGGGCACCTTATCTCTGATCTCTGACATTATAAACATTCATTATAGCTCAGTTCTTATCTTACTGATAAGAATGTGGCTTAAATAAGTGTTTATGACCTCTTAGTAAATTAGAGATAAGAGTTATTAGATGATCAGCACAAAGTGAAAGTAAAAATAACATTCAGACAGCTAGACAGTTAACCCCCTTGTGACAGAATGGCTCAATATTTTTAATAAAGACCAATGGAAAAAATTATTTTTAGCCCAAAATGAGTAAAATGTAATCATAATTATTTGTTTTGCCTCCGGAGGTGTATAAAGCCTTTAAGTAACTAGCTATGTCACATCTGTATATAACAAAATAAGTTCATGTTTTAAGTGCTCTGTAACTTCAGAAGCAGATAAACCGGTTTATTTAAATTGCCCAACTTAGTGATAAAGTGATTGCTGCATTTACTATGTATACGTGACTGAAAATCAAGTTGTTCTGGTTCCTGTGATCACATTATGAAAACAAGCAGCTTTCCATCTGATGTAGTTGATGTCTTGACTAAGAAGACATTCCGATTTATCATCAAACTGCAAACATCACAACAAAGTCATGATCACTACACCAAAGAGGATGTCTAAGGAAAGTATTTCCGCCTGTCAGTACATGAAGAGTCCTCAAACATAACAAATGTATATTTTGCCTCTAGAAGCATAAAAAGCTTATAAAGAGACTAGACATTAATAATCACATTGCCCCAGTATTTTCTAGGATTTGCTTACTGATGGCCTATCCTGAGGATCAATATGAAATTGGAAGGGGTTTGACACTCCACAACCACGAGGGTCAGCTGTCCAGGAGTAGCTCCAGTGTTTAAAATAAGCGTCAGACCTATACAGCTCTGTCCATTGTGTACTAGATGGTGCTGGTTACTGCAGCTTTGATTGGGAGCAGCAGTGAATTAGCTAGCTCTGTCCACTACACAGTGAATGAATCTGTGTAGTTCCAGCGCCAGAGCTACTCGGAACAGCATATTGTGGGATGCAGGGTATTGAACCCCTATGGATCTGATATTTGTCGCTTATCCTGACAGTAGGCCATACAAATAAAAATCCTTCAAAGTGGTTATCCACGTATACATTTTCCCATTCCCTGTTCTTGCCCTGCCAGGCCCTGCAAATTACTAATGCACTTGTGCTACTTTTTATCTCTAGGGAAAATGGCCACATGACTGCCCCCTTCTGTGGAGACTGGATTTCCTCTGATATCACAACCAGGTCTCCCATGATGCCCTCTTTGAGAATCGCCACCTGAAAACAGTACTTAGGCGATATGATTCATACATATAACCATATTGCGGATTTATGTTCTGCATATTGTGGTAAATTTTGTAACATAAACAGCACATATATCAGTACTAATCAGTGCGGGCGCCACGTTGTGACACGGGCACATTAGCTAAAGGCATCGCTGCCTTTTTGAGGACTTCTAACAAAGCAGTTTACAAGTAGATTTGTTGAGCAAACACATTTATTTCTTGGCAAAGTGCACTGTAAAGTAAATCATGGATTTTGGATGGAAATGGATGGAATTTTAGCTAACAATAAAAACCAGAATGACATGTTAAGCTCAGAGGCATATTGAGTAGATGTGCCTAGTCTGTACAGATGCTCGTACAGGTAAAAATAACAACTCGAAGGTCTACAACATGAAATGGATTTGAGGAGTGGAAACTCATTTATGCAGTAGACATTACAGGGGTTGACCAGGATTAGATAAACATTGATGCTTTTTTCCAAAAACAGTACCCAAAGCCTGTATGTAGCATTACAAATTAATCTCATTCACTTCAATGAAGCTGCTCTGCACTACCAGACAACCTGTGGACAGGTGAGGTGGTGTTTTCTTAATCCTGGACAATTCCTTATAGCCCCCCCAATGCCTCACCCTAGGGAACCAGGGTCAGATTTTGATGACTACTGCTTCTTCTACACTCTCTATACCTAGGAAATGTATCATAGACCACCAACTTTGTCATTAGGTAAGAAATGTCAGATGACCAGGAATGACATAAGTTGTCAGTGGTGCAGGAATGTGACCTTTATGTCTGTAAAAGTTTTTAAATGAGTACATAAGATTACTGTGCGTGTGCTTCGGGCAGTTTACTATGGCGTGTGTCCCCTGCACCAACTAATTAGAAGATTCATTCTTTTGACCTTGGCCTGAAAGTTGGTTATAAATATTCATAAGTTTTGCTGTAATGTAACCCATCCAAAATTAAGCAGAATGAATGCTTTAGATGTTCTGCAGCTTAAAACCCCCCACTAGAGGCTACATATTTATAGAAGTTCAGAAGGCAGTATTCGCCTTGATGAATGGAGAAACTGGTAATATCTGAAGAATGCAGTTGAGTAAGTCTACAACTTTTAGGTCCCAAAAAATATTTAGCTTTGCTGTGAATACAGCCTGAAAGACAAGTAACGCAGAAATGTTTAGGTCCAATTATGCTTTAAATCACTTTCCTCCATGCCAGGAGCTATTATTGAGCACTGCTGACATAACTTTATAGCACTGCTAGGACTTGGAACTAGAGTCACAATTATATCACTGGAAGATTATACTAGGTTAAAACCCATAGGCTTTAGGCTAGGTCTACACGACAACATTTGTCGCGCAACAATAAGTCGCGCGACAGATAGGGCACAACTACACTGCAACATTTGTCACACCAGTGTCGCGCGACAATTTTTATAATGGTAGTCTACGGTGTTGCAATGCGACATCTCAAATGGATTTTTTGAGACTGTCGCAGCATGTCGCAGTCGCAGCATGTCGCATGTCTCAGTGCGACACCATAGACTATCCTTATAAAAATTGTCGCACGACATTGGTGCGACAAAATGTCACGCGACAAATGTCGTCGTGTAGACCTAGCCTTAGGCTACATGTTGTTTTGGTCCGCATCCGAGCCGCAGATTTTACGGCTCGGATTCAGACTTATTTACTTCAATGGAGCCACAAAAGATGCGGACACCACTCCATGTGCTGTCCGCATCCGTTGTTCCGTTCCACGGTCCGCAAAAAATATATAAACTGTCCTATTCTTGTCTGTTTTGCGGACAAGAGTAGGCAGTTATATTAATGGCTGTCTGTGCAGGCTCTGCAAACTGCAGGAATGCACATGGACGCCATCCATGTTTTGCGGATCCGCAATTTGTGGACCGCAAAACACACAACGGTCGTGTGCATGTAGCATTAGGCAATTTTACACAAGCATATTCAGTCCGGGAAACACATGTGAGAGCAGTATTTCCCAGGCCGAATGCTGCTCCCGTGACACAAACTCACGACATTATAACGATTTATAATGCTGTGAATTCCAGCCTGACCATGGCTGCACTGAATTGTACTCATGGCATTATCTTAATACAATTCAGTAGATCCGAGGTCTGGCAGGAACCCACAGCATTATAAATCATTATAATCCTATGAGTCTGTATCACAGGAGCAGAATTCAGCATGGGAAATGCTGCTCTCACACAGAGCGTGTTTCCCAGACTTAATACGTTTGTGTGAAATTGCCCATAAGGTCTGTGATTAGTAGAGCAAATGACATAAACATAAAACAGAATAAAAAATCTATAAATATGGTATTGCTGTAATCATACTAAAGCTAATAGGATTTTACTGCACTTTGTACACTTGAAAATGCATTTTTATTTTCATTCCAGCCACAAATAATTTTTTGCAATTTCTCAATACATGATATAGAACATTAAAGGTTGCCATTAAAAATTACATATCGCCCTGCAAAAAAATCAACACCCACAGTTATGTCAATGTAAAAATAAAAAGTTATGTCACCTGGAGTTCTGGTAGGAATAGATTAAAATGTTGCTTCCAAAACTGGCTTAGTCCTTAAAGGGAATCTGTCAGCAGTTTTGACTATGTAAACTAGCTGAGAGCACTAGGTAGGGGATAGGAAGAACAGTACAAACAAACTTTTTCTGGAGCTTTTATTATCAGGTGTAGTGTGAATATGAACTTTTATTCTGCCAAGCATGGCTCTTGCAAATGTCCAGGAGGTGGTGCTTCATTGTGAAGTGCTATATGCTTTGAACTGCTTCATAAACTTCCCCTCTCTGAGTGACAGCTGTAGAGCTCTTCTGGGTGGGCGCTACAGCTGTCACTCACAGCAAAGGAGAAAGGCTTTTAAGCAGTTCAGTGCAGAGAACGCCATGCCGTGGTTGGGATGGGGACACCTTGTGGCAGCGTACTGTGCTGATATGTGACTAGAGATGTCGCGAACATAAAATTTTTCGTTCGAGAAAGGCGAACGCGAAATTCCGCGAATGTTCGCGAACCGCCATAGACTTCAATAGACAGGCAAATTTTAAAACCCACAGGGACTCTTTCTGGCCACAATAGTGATGGAAAAGTTGTTTCAAGGGGATTAACACCTGGACTGTGGCAAGCCGGAGGGGGATCCATGGCAAAACTCCCATGGAAAATTACGTAGTTGACGCAGAGTGTGGTAAGTTGAATTCACAATGCGATTAATATAACCTGCATTAATCGCATTCCGATTACAATTTAGATCTGAGTTCCTAATGGTTGTATTGCTAGAATTGACGAATATAACGAATATAGCACTATATTCTCAATCTTCGTTATATTCTAGCAATACAACCATTAGGAACCCAGCTCTAAGTTGAATTCGCAATGCAAATAATATAACCTTTCATTGCGATTACAACTTAGTCAAATTTGTGACACTGCAGCTTCAGAATGAATCTAAGATGGATGCTGTCCTTGCTTTTTGATAGAAGGTGGGAGGGTCTGGGAGGGAGGGTATGCTGATTGGCTGGAATGTGTCTGCTGACTGTGAGGTACAGGGTCAAAGTCTGCTCAATGATGATGTATAGGGGGCGGACCGAACATCGCATATGTTCGCCCGCCGCGGCGAACGCAAACAAGCTATGTTCGCCGGGAACTGTTTGCTGGCGAATAGTTCGGGACATCTCTATATGTGACCTGCAGAGGGATCACATTAACTCATTAAAACCAAATTGCTTTGTTTGGTGTTCCCTGTTAATGGCCACAAGGTTTTGCAGGTTACTGAAAACTGAAAAACAACTCAGTTAATATGATCCCATCCTTGGCATGGCCATAGTGCATGTCTGTTCCCTAAAAGTTTCCATTCATGTTACTCCTGATAACTATAGCTCCTTCTCTCCAAAGGCACTACCGACTGCTGTCAGCAGTTTTGCATCGTTGACTGCTGCTGACAGACTCCCTTCAAGGGGTTAAATGTTCATCAGTATATATTTTCTAACACTGAGATTTGTTTTACACAGATATTTGGAAGCAGCAAACAATAAAATTGAATGCCATGCTACCCTGTTATGTGATATATTGCACATAACATTTACTGATTATGGAGGAGGCATCTGTTATAAACAGCAGATTTCCCACTTAATCCAACTGAAGGATTCTGCAATCAGGCTTAAAAACAAATGGATGATGTGTACCGTAGAAGGGACAGATCGCTCAAGCACAGCAGATTTCTTCAGACACACTACTCTGTAGCCTATTCCCTATTCTCCACCATAAGAAGCACTTCCACAGCTCTCTGGATGATTACATAGAATATTTAAATTATTAAACCAGTACTGTAATTCTGTTTTCTATATATACAGTATTAAATATTTTAATTTAAACAAAGGCAAATGTAAAGTGAATGAGGAGTGTATAATCACATTCTTCTGCTATTACAGGCTACAGAATATATAACTCCTGGTTATTGCCATTAGTGCATCTGTGACTACACAGAAAGAAGCAACATCCTTCATAGTGAATTTGCCTTACTGTTAGATCTAATTATGTAATGCTGAAAACGAAATCTTCTAACTGTATCTGAGCTACTTTGGATGAACAGGAGGTCCATGCAAACAACAAGGGCATTACTAGAAATCACAGAGCACAATATCAGAGATTGGAATGGTTCCCTCTTCTATCTAGTTCATAGTTGGTATAGCTACATTCAAATTTACTGGAGGAGTAGACAAGTGGAGGACCCTAGCAGATATTTCCCAAAAAGCAGTGGGATTGGATTACATTGTAATAGTCGTGGTGCATACACTGTCCAGTCTGGTAGTGAATTGGTCATTTAGCTCCTAGTTTCTAGAAGGTACTCATACTTTTCGAGTTTTGTTGCCGATAACCACAGGGAGATACAAAGGCGCAGTGACATTTTTTATCTTTTATGGCCATGTGGTCTGCTATTTTTCATGTTAGGTATCTGGAGGAATGCTCCTGCATCATGTCATCTCTGGTTTCTAGTCTAGTTGAGGTATGGAGGAAAGGAGAACTGTGTGAATTGTATTGGTGCATTTTTTTGCCCTTTGTCCAGAATAGATACTAGTTGTTCTGGCAATTTAGTAATGTCTGCGCTATGTTTTTAAAAGGTTAAACTGTTTAAGCCTTTTTCACACGTCCATGACTATGATAATGTCAGTCGTCCTTACATGAAGATGTCTGTGGTGGGTTCATTGTTGGTTGGTGTATCATTTTTTTGCCCAACACGAGTCATCGGTATTCCACATCCACATGTACTGCGAGGCTGAAAAAGGGATTTCCAGAGCATCTCTTACCAATGGTCAGTAAAAACCACTGACAGAACACGGATGCCATCTAAGTCAGTGTTTTTCAAGAAACAAAAGACTTTAATGGGCATGTTTGCTCTGCATCACGGACCAAAGTAGTACATGTCTCCTTTACTTTTCCACTGACGCATGGTCATTGGAAATATAAGGATGTGTTAATAAGCATATGAAAATCATTGTATACATATGCTGCCCGTGGAGAACATGAATAGCACATGTCCGCGATTTACTGATGTTTGAAAAGGCCTCACAGAAGGGTGCTATATTTGTCCCATTACATATAGTAGTTATACTGTACATCCTATATATTGCTTTATGTAACGTGGAGTACTTCCAATATAGGCAGACCACGTAGCTGCTATGGGGCCCATGGAGGAAGGGAGCCCGCTGTGCAGAAAAGGCCCTGCCGCCTGATTACACTTACTGTACATTGCTAGGTGTGAGAAGAACGATATGGAGAAGGACCTGCGATGATCTCATCATGGTATGATCAGGGCAGGAACACAGAGCTTAGCAGGTGAAGGACCTGTGATGATGTCATCATCATGTGACCAGTGCAGGAACACGGAGCTGAGCCATGGAGAGAAAAAGTGGTGAACAAGCTGTGAGATGTTATGTGAAGGGGAGAAGCTTCTGTGCTGTGCCTGGAGGAGAGGTGAGTGGTGTGCTGGGACAGCCCATAACATCCTAGAAATACTGGGGGTTGTAGTTTTGTCCTACTGTATCCCACTCCATGTAATGTTCACTGATTTCCTATAATAAAAATCTGGACATGCTGGGAGTTGTAGTTCTCTCCTCTTATAATATCCACTGATGCTGTATAATAACAGTCTGGTAATGCTGGAGGTTGTAGTTCTCTCCTCTTATACCTTCTCCCTGTAATGTTAACTTGTGTTCCATAATAACAGCCTGGACATGCTGGAAGTTGTAGTTCTCTCCTATTTTACCCTTCCATGTATTGCCCACTAATTCTCAGCAATAAGGCCTGTTTTACACTGCCGGCAGTAGTTCCAGCAGGCTGTTCCAGCAGAGAATAACCTGCTGTAGATCTCTGGATCTTGCATTACTGTAGGTTACCAGAATGCCTGCTGTCCCCATTGTACCCAGAGAGCTCTGGCAGGCTGTACTCTGCCAGAACAGTTTGCTGGAACTATTGCCAGCAGTGTGAAACAGTCCTAGACTGTTCATGATGAGACTTGTAGTTCTCTTATCACTAAATGATGTTCTGCAGCAGCTGAGGTGTGTATTAGGCTTTGTTCACATCTGTGCCAGTGATGTTCGCTTTTCTGCTCTGTCATAGGAGCACAACAGCGAAAATCACAATACTGCCGGATCTGGCGCATCCGGACATGGGGGCCCAATTCAGATTCTTGCTATGGGGCCCAATGATTTCTATGTACGCCTCTGACAGTGGTTTTCCAGTTACAAATACTTAATATTAGCTATGCCCTTTCCAATATGGCACTGTGGTAGAATATGTCCCAGATCCCATTATTGGTGGAGAAGGACATGGTGCTGGCCCTTTGCAGTGTGAGAGCGCAAAGGCATATGATTACCACGTGCCTCACACAAGTGAGTGGCTAAATGAAAAATTTCTCGCATTTGAGGAGTTCAGGATCTTTGTTGGGTAACTGCTTCACTCCTGAGCCAAGTTCATTTAAGGCAAAATTCTGGATGGAAACCATAAGGGTGTGCCAGCCCCGTCAGAATCAAAATGCAGAAAAAAAGATTTTTCACATCCTGGAGGCTTGTGATGCCTTCAACATGCTTATATATATATATATATATATATATATATATATATATGTATATACACACTGCTCAAAAAAATAAAGGGAACACAAAAATAACACATCCTAGATCTGAATTAATTAAATATTCTTCTGAAATACTTTGTTCTTTACATAGTTGAATGTGCTGACAACAAAATCACACAAAAATAAAAAAATGGAAATCAAATTTTTTAACCCATGGAGGTCTGGATTTGGAGTCACAATCAAAATTTAAGTGGAAAAACACACTACAGGCTGATCCAACTTTGATGTAATGTCCTTAAAACAAGTCAAAATGAGGCTCAGTAGTGTGTGTGGCCTCCACGTGCCTGTATGACCTCCCTACAATGCCTGTGCATGCTCCTGATGAGGTGGCAGACGGTCTCCTGAGGGATCTCCTCCCAGACCTGGACTAAAGCATCTGCCAACTCCTGGACAGTCTGTGGTGCAACGTGACGTTGGTGGATAGAGCGAGACATGATGTCCCAGATGTGCTCAATTGGATTCAGGTCTGGGGAACGGGCGGGCCAGTCCATAGCATCAATGCCTTCGTCTTGCAGGAACTGCTGACACACTCCAGCCACATGAGGTCTAGCATTGTCTTGCATTAGGAGGAACCCAGGGCCAACCGCACCAGCATATGGTCTCACAAGGGGTCTGAGGATCTCATCTCGGTACCTAATGGCAGTCAGGCTACCTCTGGCGAGCACATGGAGGGCTGTGCGGCCCTCCAAAGAAATGCCACCCCACACCATTACTGACCCAATGCCAAACCGGTCATGCTGGAGGATGTTGCAGGCAGCAGAACGTTCTCCACGGCGTCTCCAGACTCTGTCACGTCTGTCACATGTGCTCAGTGTGAACCTGCTTTCATCTGTGAAGAGCACAGGGCGCCAGTGGCGAATTTGCCAATCTTGGTGTTCTCTGGCAAATGCCAAACGTCCTGCACAGTGTTGGGCTATAAGCACAACCCCCACCTGTGGACGTCAGGCCCTCATATCACCCTCATGGAGTCTGTTTCTGACCGTTTGAGCAGACACATGCACATTTGTGGCCTGCTGGAGGTCATTTTGCAGGGCTCTGGCAGTGCTCCTCCTGTTCCTCCTTGCACAAAGGCGGAGGTAGCGGTCCTGCTGCTGGGTTGTTGCCCTCCTACGGCCTCCTCCACGTCTCCTGATGTACTGGCCTGTATCCTGGTAGCGCCTCCATGCTCTGGACACTATGCTGACAGACACAGCAAACCTTCTTGCCACAGTTCGCATTGATATGCCATCCTGGATAAGCTGCACTACCTGAGCCACTTGTGTGGGTTGTAGACTCCGTCTCATGCTACCACTAGAGTGAAAGCACCGCCAGCATTCAAAAGTGACCAAAACATCAGCCAGGAAGCATAGGAACTGAGAAGTGGTCTGTGGTTACCACCTGCAGAACCACTCCTTTATTGGGGGTGTCTTGCTAATTGCATATAATTTCCACCTGTTGTCTATTCCATTTGCACAACAGCATGTGAAATTGATTGTCACTCAGTGTTGCTTCCTAAGTGGACAGTTTGATTTCACAGAAGTGTGATGGACTTGGAGTTACATTGTGTTGTTTAAGTGTTCCCTTTATTTTTTTGAGCAGTGTATATATATATATATATATATACACACACACACACACTCACACAGATATATGACTTTCAATGACTTTACAACTGCGCTCTCTCTCTCTATATATATATATATATATATATATACACTGCGTGCAGAATTATTAGGCAAATGAGTATTTTGACCACATCATCCTCTTTATGCATGTTGTCTTACTCCAAGCTGTATAGGCTCGAAAGCCTACTACCAATTAAGCATATTAGGTGATCTGCATCTCTGTAATGAGAAGGGGTGTGGTCTAATGACATCAACACCCTATATTAGGTGTGCATAATTATTAGGCAACTTCCTTTCCTTTGGCAAAATGGGTCAAAAGAAGGACTTGACAGGCTCAGAAAAGTCAAAAATAGTGAGATATCTTGCAGAGGGATGCAGCACTCTTAAAATTGCAAAGCTTCTGAAGCGTGATCATCGAACAATCAAGCGTTTCATTCAAAATAGTCAATAGGGTCGCAAGAAGCGTGTGGAAAAACCAAGGCGCAAAATAACTGCCCATGAACTGAGAAAAGTCAAGCGTGCAGCTGCCAAGATGCCACTTGCCACCAGTTTGGCCATATTTCAGAGCTGCAACATCACTGGAGTGCCCAAAAGCACAAGGTGTGCAATACTCAGAGACATGGCCAAGGTAAGAAAGGCTGAAAGACGACCACCACTGAACAAGACACACAAGCTGAAACGTCAAGACTGATTTTTCTAAGGTTTTATGGACTGATGAAATGAGAGTGAGTCTTGATGGGCCAGATGGATGGGCCCGTGGCTGGATTGGTAAAGGGCAGAGAGCTCCAGTCCGACTCAGACGCCAGCAAGGTGGAGGTGGAGTACTGGTTTGGGCTGGTATCATCAAAGATGAGCTTGTGGGGCCTTTTCGGGTTGAGGATGGAGTCAAGCTCAACTCCCAGTCCTACTGCCAGTTTCTGGAAGACACCTTCTTCAAGCAGTGGTACAGGAAGAAGTCTGCATCCTTCAAGAAAAACATGATTTTCATGCAGGACAATGCTCCATCACACGCGTCCAAGTACTCCACAGCGTGGCTGGCAAGAAAGGGTATAAAAGAAGAAAATCTAATGACATGGCCTCCTTGTTCACCTGATCTGAACCCCATTGAGAACCTGTGGGCCATCATCAAATGTGAGATTTACAAGGAGGGAAAACAGTACACCTCTCTGAACAGTGTCTGGGAGGCTGTGGTTGCTGCTGCACGCAATGTTGATGGTGAACAGATCAAAACACTGACAGAATCCATGGATGGCAGGCTTTTGAGTGTCCTTGCAAAGAAAGGTGGCTATATTGGTCACTGATTTGTTTTTGTTTTGTTTTTGAATGTCAGAAATGTATATTTGTGAATGTTGAGATGTTATATTGGTTTCACTGGTAAAAATAAATAATTGAAATGGGTATATATTTGTTTTTTGTTAAGTTGCCTAATAATTATGCACAGTAATAGTCACCTGCACACACAGATATCCCCCTAAAATAGCTAAAACTAAAAACAAACTAAAAACTACTTCCAAAAATATTCAGCTTTGATATTAATGAGTTTTTTGGGTTCATTGAGAACATGGTTGTTGTTCAATAATAAAATTAATCCTCAAAAATACAACTTGCCTAATAATTCTGCACTCCCTGTATATATATACACACACACACTCACACAGATATATAGATATATATATAGAGAGAGAGAGAGAGCAGTTGTAAAGTCATTGAAAGTCATTGAAAAGGTCAATTAAAAGTTTCTTGCCACAGTTTACTTAACTTGTTAAGAATCAAGATGAGGATTGTTACAAAGAGATATTGTCAGAATCAAAATGCTGAAATAACAAAAAATTCCTAAGATTTGTCCCAGTGAATCATGTGGTTTATGTAAAAAGATGATACTAATGTTTAAACCAGGATGATTTGCAAAGTGTAACCAACGTGACTGACTCATGACTGAAATTCTTTTATCTTATACTGGTTTCTCAACCACAGTGCACTAATGTAGAGAATCTTATCGTTAGAATTGCTACATAAAACTAATACTTTAAAGAAGAAAACTATACAGCACCTGGTAATGCAGCAGGAAGAAAGAATGATAACCCTGCAATGTCCTATGCCGCCCAGCGTAGAATGCTAGGAGTGAGTTTGAGTCATTCCAGTGGCTCTCGCTACCCATTGGTTGTTACCACTCACACCCCTGTTCATTGTTCCCATCAATGTGCTAGCCTATTATTAAGAGAACAACCTCTACAGCAGATATTCACATTCAGCGTGTCTGTTTCTAGGTATTTTCTAAGCGAATGCATACCTTTTAGCACGGTTAAAGAACAGGCTTGGCATTCCTGCTCAGCTTGTTAATTGCATGTGGATGATAAGCTTAGCAATAACCTATACGTACACAGAACAAGACCGAGCTGACAAATTAATTTCAATCTACACCTTCTATTCACTGAAAGGTTTTCCACACTAATCAGTCCAAGAAGTTACTATGTCATTTATCATGGCCTTATGCACACAGCAATGCGTAGACCCCTGGACGGTAGCATCTTACTGAGACACCCTAGAAGCAACACTCATAGGGGCAGAATAATCATGCCTTCACTCCCGAATTCTTTTAGCATTTTTACATCGCTCACTCCAGTTTTGCCATTGGGGTGGAAAAGTGAGTTAGCTATGTTAATGAAATTTCACTCCAGATTTATCATTAAGACTTTTTTTAAAAGTCGCAATCTCATTCCAGTAGGAGGCTATAGGCGGAAAACTGGAGTAGCTTCTCTAGGCAGAAGTTTTAGGTTTCAGGATAAGACAAATTTATCAAACAACATGCGACCTATGATAGATGTGGCATAAAGAACTCCAACTCAAGGAAAACTGACTTTGAATATTCCTCTTATCATAAATTCCGCCCATAGTGTACAGGCATCTCGCTAACGCCACCTCTTGGAAGTGGCTCCCTGTGAGTCAAAATCTGACTTTTCAACAAGCCTTGGGATTTGACAAGGGAATATACATTTCTTTCGAGATACTTCTGCATATTCGTTTCCCATGGAGTATTGCCAATGTGCCCACACCATGGTGTACTTCCAGTAAGTCTCCACACAGGACTGGTCTCTTTAAGGACATTGAGCACCCTGCCTAAACTCTATGCATTGTAAAGGGTGAAATCTGAGGTGGGAATCCAAAGCCGTAAATTAAAATGCTACGTATTTAATATCCGCACCACAAATCAATTTACACTGTAGATTTTCTCTTCTGTATGTGGATGAGATTTAGTAAATTTTCATTTTTTTTGCTGTACTGTAATATGCTGCATGTTTTATTCCTACGATTCCAAGGTAAAATATATACAAAATGTATCTGCCACATGTGAACATACTTATAAGGGTTTAATGCGGTATAACCATCACAGCCAGGGGGTGAAAAAGAGTCATGGCTGCCTGAGAAGAGTCACGGCTATTCATGAGCTCCTTCTCTCCACCCACCGGCTAATCACTGGCAGTTTTTTCCTTAGTTTTCTCCCTAGGAGAGAACTGCCAATCATCAGTAGGCGGGCGAGGAGAGAAGCAGTTCATGAATAACCATGACTCCTCTCAGGTAGGACTCTTTACCATGCCCAGGCTACAATGATTATACAGCAAGTTCTCAGGAACTGATTAATTGCAGCACGTGAGCGACAAATCGCTGAAGTCAGCATTCCTGTCACTTCTTTATGCGGCTCTAAGGGCAGCATAAATTTAAAGGGGTTGTCAGCTTATCCTACATTTATGACCTATCCTCAGGATAGATCATCAATATCAGATCGGCGGGGGTCTGACCGGAAGATAGAAGATTTCTATCTTCATTCAGCAGGACCTGCGCTGACGTCACCAAATTACCAGATTACGTCATCAAAGGTCCTTTGGCAGGTCCTGAAAGAAGAAAAAGAAAGAAGACTATGATGAGGTTGAGGTGAGTTCATTTTTTTATATTTTTTAACCCCTAAAGCCACATTTTAGTAAGCATTCTATATTAAGAATGCTATTATTTTCCCTTATAACCATGTTATAAGGGAAAATAATACAGTAAATTGACTTTTATCAATTTACTTACATCATCTCCTAGCAACCATGTGTGAAAATCGGTTGCGGATGCTTGCGATTTTCACGCAGACCCATTCATTTCTATGGGGCCTGCGTTGCGTGAAAAACGCAGAATATAGAACATGCTGCGATTTTCACGCAACGCACAAGTGATGCGTGAAAATCACCGCTCATCTGCACAGCCCTATTGAAGTGAATGGGTCCGGATTCAGTGCGGGTGCAGTGCGTTCACCTCACGCATTGCACCCGCACTGAATTCTTGCCCGTGTGAAAGGGGCCTAAAAGCGAAACAATGAAATATAAATATGGAGCCAAGGGGTTCATAAATCATAATTTTTTTACTTATCTGGGAGTAAAACTGGTGTTCAAGCGTGGACATTCACCTTAAGGCCACATGCACGCAGTGCGTATTAAGTGTGGATTTTCTGTTATTCAACAAAATACGGTACCAGCAAAGTAAATGAGATTTTCTATTTCATTGACACAGTGTGGAAACTTTCCGCATGGAATTTGATCTGTTGTGCGAATTTTGAAATCCACAGAATGTCAATTGTTTGTGTAGATTTTCAGTGCAGATTTCAGCCTTTGCAATGCGGAAAATCTGCATTAACTACTTTGCTGTGTGCATGTACCCTCAAGGCCTCATGCACATGACCGTATGTATTTTGCGGTCCGCAAAAAACTAATCCACAAAAAATACGGATGACGTCCGTGTGCATTCTGTATTTTGTGGAACGGAAGAACTGGCCCCTAGTAGAACAGAACTATCCTTGTCCGTAATGGGGACAATAATAGGACATGTTCTATTTTTTGGCGGAACGGAAATACGGTCCGCAAAAAAACGAAACGGACACGGAAAGTAAATACGTTCGTGAGCATGAGGCCTAAGAGTATGCTTTATATGTGTGAAATAGAGAACAGATAGAGCATAGTACTTGTCTTGACTAGTCTTGCAATGTCTTTTGGTTTTAGAACAGGTTTATTTAATTCAGTTCTGTCAAACTTTTAATATTTAAGCAGATTACAAAATCCTTTTTCAAGTCAGCACTAAGATATGTTCTTGTAATGCATATTCTCTTTGGGAGGGCTAATGAGTTTTTCAATAGGGTGTAGATAAAAAGGAACACTGTTTACAAAAAATATTTTTGGTCACATACTTGCAGTAGCTATAAACTGGGGACTGCAGATATCAGTACATATTCTGCAACAGCAAAACATAACCTGTATAGAGCCACAGGATTTTAAGCAGGGGACTGTATGATATGTATATATAGATTCAGGGGCTGGATGGTAAATTTTAGCATGTAGGGCAAACACATGAGAAAAGTTGATTCCAGCTTCAGCATATAAAAAGTTTTCTTTATTCAGCTTGTAATAAAATCCAACAAAAATGTCACATGGAGAGACACAAGATTGTGACGCGTTTCGGGCTGTGGTATTGAGCCCTTCTTCAAGACAATACAAAAGTGTACTAAAAACTGGAATCAACTTTTCTCTTTCTTCTTGGACTTATCAAGTGTGGCTAGGTTCAAGCCACTTCCCTTTCCGTGCTTCAGGCATGTGACCAGAGGTGAGAGCTGCTAAAATCCTTCCTTTGATCACACAGGGCAAACACATGGCACTGGGCAATGAGTGGTACCCATCCTTAGGCCTATTGCACACGACCATGTGGCTTTTTCAGAATTTTGCGGTCCGCAAAAAACGGATCCGCAAAAAATATGGATGATCTCCGTGTGCATTCCGTTTTTTGTGGAACATAACAGCTGGACCCTGATAGAACAGTCCTATCCTTGTCCGTTATGCGGACAATAATAGGACATGTTCTATCTTTGAACGGAACGGAAAAACTGAAATACGGAAACGGAAGGCATACGGAGTAACTTCCATTTTTTTTGTGTGGATTCATTGAAATGAATGGTTCCGTATACGGAACGCAAAAAAAGGAACGGAAACGGAAAAAAAAATGTTCGTGTGCAAGAGGCCTTAACCTGTTTATCTCTGCCTTCTGTATAAGGCCTCATTCACACTTCAGTGTTTGGTCAGTGATTTCCATCAGTGATTGTGAGCCAAAACCAGGTGTGGGTCAAAACCACAGAACAGGTGTAGATCTTTCCTTTATACCTTATCTCTGTGTGGCCTCCACTCCTGGTTTTGGCTCACAAATCACTCATGGAAATCACTGACCAAACACTGAAGTGTGAACGAGGCCTAAAGGCACCAGAAGTAGCTGGGCTTTACATTCAGCCACAATTAAACGATGGCAGGAGATGGTATTGTTTTCATTCTGGGAATTCTAACCCATACTTTATATATATTAACCCTTTCCAGACGAGCGTCGTAGTAGTACGACACTGGCAGGGTCTTTAAAGATAGCGCCCGATCCTGAGCGGAGCGGTTGCCATAGCTGCAGGTGGCATGCTGTTTCTTATAGCAGACACCCACTGCTAATGTCCGCAACCGGCAGTAATGCCGATCGCGGACATTTAACCCCTCAGATGCCGTGGTCAATCCTGACCACGGCATCTGAGCGAGTGAAACACAAGAAGCGCGCACTTCCGGTGATGCTCCGGCTCCCCCGTGCGGCGATCGGAGGAGCCGGAGCTTATGTGCAGCAGCCAATGTCTTTGTGAATGACAGGAGGCTGCTGCATAAATACTATTTCCTATGGAGCCCTTGCCTGTAATAGGGCTTAATAGTAAACTAGCAATTTTCTCATAGACCCCAATGCTAGTGCATTGGGGTCTATGAGAATAGCAATCTAATGATTGCTTGTTATAGTTCCCTATGGGAAGTATAAAAAAGTGTAAAAAAAAAGAAAGTTTTTAAAAATTAAAAAGATAAAAAAACATAAAAATAATTAAAAACTACAACTTTTCCCGCAAAAACAAGCCCTCATAAAGATATATAGACAGAAAAATAAAAAAGTTATAGCTCTTGGAACACGACGATGAAAAAAGGAAGAAAAACTCTTGGTCAGTAAGGCCCAAAACGGCTGGTCACTAAGGGGTTAAGAAGCATTTCATTTTGCTCCGTCCTAATACATGTCTATGGGGACACATAACAGTTCAGTTAGGTTCCGTTATACATGACGGAAAAAATAGTCCTGTTGACAGTAGGGATCGACCGATTATCGGTTTTACCGATATTATCGGCCAATATTCAGGATTTTGAAAGTCATCAGTATCGGCATCTATTTTACCGATAACGAATCGGGAACAAGGATCGCGCTGCTCTCAGCGCGATCCGTGTTCCCTCAGCAGCACAGGGGAGAAGGAAGCAGTGTCTCCCTCCCCCCGTGCCGCTGCCACCAACGAGAAGAGAGAGGACAAGAGGAGGGGAGGGGCTGTGGTTACTGCACCACCAATGATGTTAACTAACTCATTCATTCAAATTCAACAGGAGGCAGGAGCTGGCTGCAGAATCATATAGCCGGGTCCCGACCTCTATGACAAGTAGCTGCGATCTGCGGTAGTTAACCCCTCAGGTGCCGCACCTGAGGGGTTAAATGCCGCGGATCGCGGCTACCGCTAATAGAGGTCGGGTGCGGCTATATGATTCTGCAGCCAGCATCCGCCTCCTGTATATGAATTAATGAGAGAGTTATCTTCATTGGTGGCGCAGTACGCCCCCCCACAACCCCAGTATTAAAGATATTGGTGGCGCAGTGCACCGCCCCACCCAAACCCCCCAGTATTAATAATTGGTGGCAGTGGCCACAGGGTCCCCTCTCCCCTCCTCATTGGTGGTGCAGTGGCAGCTTCTGATCGGAGCCCCAGCAGTGTAAGCCTGGGGCTGCGATTCGTTACCATGGCAGCCAGGACGCTACTGAAGCCCTGACTGCCAAGGTAAGCTCCATGCTGCTGTGTGCACAAAGCACAGAGCCGCAGGGAGAGTGTGAAGTCCTATTCACCCTGATAGAGATTTACAAAAAAAAAAAGCTACACGTTAATAATAAACATGTTCATTTTCAGCAGATTTTGTAGGAATTTTTTGTTTTTTCAAAAATGAAAATGCACAGAATATCGGTATAAAATATCGGCTATCGGCCTGAAAGTTCACAGATTATCTGTATCGGCTCTAAAACATCTATATCGGTCTATCCCTAGTCGACAGGCTGCCATTTTGCATTCCATCCTAGAATCCCGTTATGTTCCATTAGAGCTCTGTTATAACCTATATTAGAATGCCATAACACCAATGCAAACCTGCCTTAACTTACAGTTGATGTACACCCTGATTGTTCTGTATTGTATCTCTTTCTTGTCTATCTGGTCCAGACCGTCATGATGATTTCTCCCAGGCTTGACTTGTCTATGCAGCTTACTGCCCAGATTTCCTTGTTCCTTGCTTGATTTTTCAGTACAGCCTAACACTATAGGAGTCATTTACTAAATTATGTATGTCACTATTATGGCGCACACCATATTTGTGCCATAATTTGTAACGTTTAAAGGTTCTCACCACTTTTGTAAAGCTTTATGTGGCCTGCAAAATTTATTATATCTTACGGCAGAAACTGTTATAGCCAAAATTTACACCAGCCCCTAGCTCTTCAGTTTCTGGTGTATGGACTGTCGGAGATGCAACTAATTTGTTAGGAGGCACATGTCTCTTAATAAATTAAGCGCACATCACTCAAGTGAACAGGGATCAAGACTGGCATATGGGAACAGCGGTCTTGATAAATGTCCCTCTATGTGCCCTGATTATAATGCCTCCACTCAATGCGCCCCCTAAATATAATACAGCTACATACAGTGCCCTCTGAATAATGAATTAGCCAAAAGATGCCCCTGAACAAAGAAATTAGCCACACTGTGCCCCCCTAAATATACACTCACCTAAAGAATTATTAGGAACACCATACTAATACGGTGTTGGACCCCCTTTTGCCTTTAGAACTGCCTTAATTCTACGTGGCATTGATTCAACAAGGTGCTGATAGCATTCTTTAGAAATGTTGGCCCATATTGATAGGATAGCATCTTGCAGTTGATGGAGATTTGAGGGATGCACATCCAGGGCACGAAGCTCCCGTTCCACCACATCCCAAAGATGCTCCATTGGGTTGAGATCTGGTGACTGTGGGGGCTATTTTAGTACAGTGAACTCATTGTCATGTTCAAGAAACCAATTTGAAATGATTCGAGCTTTGTGACATGGTGAATTATCCTGCTGGAAGTAACCATAAGAGAATGGATACATGTTCTCATTCTGTTTACGCCAAATTCGGACTCTACCATTTAAATGTCTCAACAGAAATCGAGACTCATCAGACCAGGCAACATTTTTCCAGTCTTCAACAGTCCAATTTTGGTGAGCTCGTGCAAATTGTAGCCTCTTTTTCCTATTTGTAGTGGAGATGAGTGGTACCGGGTGGGGTCTTCTGCTGTTGTAGCCCATCCGCCTCAAGGTTGTGCGTGTTGTGGCTTCACAAATGCTTTGCTGCATACCTCGGTTGTAACGAGTGGTTATTTCAGTCAACGTTGCTCTTCTATCAGCTTGAATCAGTCGGCCCATTCTCCTCTGACCTCTAGCATCCACAAGGCATTTTCGCCCACAGGACTGCCGTATACTGGATGTTTTTCCCTTTTCACACCATTCTTTGTAAACCCTAGAAATGGTTGTGCGTGAAAATCCCAGTAACTGAGCAGATTGTGAAATACTCAGACCGGCCCGTCTGGCACCAACAACCATGCCACGCTCAAAATTGCTTAAATCACCTTTCTTTCCCATTCTGACATTCAGTTTGGAGTTCAGGAGATTGTCTTGACCAGGACCACACCCCTAAATGCATTGAAGCAACTGCCATGTGATTGGTTGACTAGATAATTGCATTAATGAGAAATAGAACAGGTGTTCCTAATAATTCTTTAGGTGAGTGTATATCAAGCCACACTGTGCCCCCTGAATATATAATAAGCCATGTTGCAGCTTGATTATACAGAAAACCAGGCTGTGCCCTCACAATGAAATAAGATGCTCACCTCTTGATGTTCCCGTACCATTCTTCCAGGTGCTGTGTTGGGTTTTTCAGGCTGGGCTCCTACAGAACGAGGCAGGCAGTGCTATGAGATCATCATACTGTGTCACACAGAAGCCATTGAGTAGAGGGAAGGGGAGCCAAATAAGGCTTCCTTCAGTGCTGTTTCCAAATTCAGTTGTATCTGCGTCTTAGAAAAGTGAATACAATTGATTCCCTTACGTCCTACCAGCAGCACAGATGGGGTTAACTGCCCCCCGTGGACTGGTAGGACCGGCGGAATTTTTAATGAGCCCAAAGAATAACCAATAGAAGAACTCCAGCTCCCTTAAAGGGAGGGGTTCGCCCCCCAGCCCACCGTGTTTTTTTCTGTCCTTTGGACAGGTGGACTGGCGAAGCTCTCCCTTTTTGGGATTTGGAGACCATTATGTTGTTGGTCTCTTTTTTTGTCACTTTTCATCTAGCGCTTATATCCTGCGCTTATTTTTTTCCAGTTTCCCCCAGTCAGCTACTATAAGCGATACCTGGGGGCGATGTGTTCCATTTTGGTGTGCTAGGCTCCCCTCCTGGATGCATCGGTTCTCCGATCCGGCGTGGTATGGGCGCCGCCATGACCGGAAGTGATGCGCGGTTACTGGCGGTGTCACTTCCGGTCTATCGGCTGTTCTCGATTTTGTTGCTTCTTTTTTCTTTAAGCAAATCAGTCTGGCAGCCGGAGGGTTTGTTCCGACAGGGAGGGGGGCCATATAAGGGCAAATTAAATGCCTTTCTTTACCACTGTAGGGTTTTAAATTAAATAGCTTTACAAGAACTCCTGGGGGAGGGCTGGTAACAGGGCCCCCTCCCCTGGGTGGAGCTGTTCCCTACATAAGCTCCATGATAGCTTCACTCTGTCTCTGGCTGCGCTGCTTTAACAAGCTATCTCCAGAGTCTCCTGCGTTCAGTGAGATATTTTGCTATCATCCGATTGCTATTCTATTCAGCTTTATCATTTTGCTTGACTTCTCCTCTGGTTCGTGCCGCTAATTAATGTTTGTTTCTCCCTTAGTTTTAGGGATGCTTTTAATTTTTCTTCTTTCATTTCAGCTATGGCTTCTCCTAGAGAGTCAGACCAGCAACGGAAGTCAGCGGCCAAGAGGAAACACCTGGCCTGTTACGATTGCAACACGCCTCTTGACGATAGTTGCCCCTTTTCCAGGTGTGACAGCTGCCGTTCTGCCACTGCTACAGAACCTACTATGCAGGACATGTACCAGTGGGCTAAGACTTACGTAGACGACTCCATTAAGGGGGTCGTACGCCTGCTAAATGAGAGGTTACCGGTTCCCTCTCAAACTCCGATGGAGGTAGTCGCCCCCACTGATAGACCGATGCCCCTTTCTGTGGGGTCGTCTTCCTCTGATGAGGAAGAGTCAACTTCATGTTTCTTTCCACCCGAAAAGACACAGAAGCTACTAAAGTCCATCAGGTCGGGGGACCATGATGTTGACGTAGGGGAGTCTTCCGATCCCGCCTGCCGGACCCAGCGGGTCTTTAAGGCAGATGAGACCCTTCTCTCTGTGATGCGCACAGAGTGAAAAAAGCCGGAAAAAGGTCCAGTCCTTACCCGGAAATTTAAGCTAATGTTTCCGATGGCTCAACCCTTAGTCGAATCATGGGGTTCCATTCCTAAGGTGGACATGACGATAGCCAAGTTGTCCAGGCGCACTCTGGTTCCTGCAGACGATGGGTCTAGTCTGCAGGACCCTCTAGATAGGAGGGCAGAATGTACCCTAAGAAGTGGTTACTCGGCGGCCGCAGCCTCGGCCTCAACGTCCATTGCAGCCACAGAGGTCTCTTCTTTTCTTAGGTCTAAATTGAATCAGATCCAGACGGATGTCGACCAAAGTGTCTCTCGGGACGATATCCTCGCCGCCTTCAAATCCGTCAATCTGGCCATGGATTTCCTGTGTGACACATCCCAGCTACAGCTGAAATTGGCGGCCAAAACAATGGTTCTAGTGTCCGCTGCTAGGAGACCTCTGTGGCTAAAGCCCTGGAATGCAGACAATGCATCCAAGTACAACCTCTGTGGGCTTCCCTTCGAACCAAACTGTCTATTCGGTTCAGAGTTAGACACCATCATGGAGGGTCTCTCAGATAAAAAGGGAAAGAGTCTCCCCCAACAGCCTTTTCGGGGCAGGGGTAGACAAGCTTGTGGGGGCCGACCAGGACAGCAGGCTGGACGTAGAGACTGGGGGGGGCCGTCTAGAAAGTTTTCTAGACGCTCCCGTAAACCCACCAGGGAGGCAAAGCCCTCCTGACTATGGGCCTCCCAGAGGCTCTTGGATAAACCCTGCTACCCCTGTCGTTACGCCTCTAGATTTTCCCGTACTCCTCCCTTACCTCCCCGTAGGGGGGCGTCTTTCCTTTTTCAAACATGTATGGGCCCAGGAAATCTCAGATCCCTGGGTCAAAAGTATAGTAGCTACGGGCTATCTAATAGACCTCGTTTCTCTCCCCCCAGGAAGATTCATTGCTACGCGCAATTTTTCGCCGATCAGATAGAGGATCATAGAGTCCTATATCCAGGACTACCTGTCCAAGGGAGCCCTGGAGGAGGTACTGGCAGGGGAGAATGGTCTAGGGATTTATTCTCCAGTATTTCTGGTACCCAAAAAGACAGGAGATCTTCAGATGATCATAGATTTGAGATTCCTCAATCGTTTCGTAAGGAGAACCAGGTTCCGCATGGAAACCATAAGGTCAGTCAGCCATCTCCTCAGCCTTGGGGATGTGATGGCTACTCTGGACCTCAAGGATGCTTACCTCCACATCCCGATCCATCCTTCCTCCTGGAAATTTCTCAGGATCGCGGTCCAGATTTCAGGAGTGTGCAGGCATTTTCAATTTGCCGCCCTTCCCTTCGGAATCTCATCTGCCCCCCTTATCTTCACCAAAGGGGTAGTATCGGTGGTGGCAGCTCTGAGACTCCAGGGTCTGACCATTGTCCCTTACCTGGACGATTGGCTTCTTCTAGCCCCTTCGGTCCCTCTACTTTCCCTTCATCTTCATGTTGCAATTTCCTTTCTGCTCCACCTAGGCTGGATTATCAACTGGCAGAAGTCGAACGTGAGCCCTTCAACTTCTATCCATTATCTAGGATTCATGATAGACTCTCTGGAGATGTCCCTCCAGTTGACGCCAGAAAGAAGAACGCGGATTCAGGACCTTTACGTACCACGATGAGTCTCTATACGGACCCTCATGAAGATGTTGGGGCTCATGTTAGCGGCTGCGGATGCAGTCCCTTGGGCTTTATGGCACCTCCGACCTCTTCACCCGAAATTCCCTCAGGTGGTGGTTCCATCTACCAGAAGGGAAGTCTATGACCCAACCAGTTTGGCTCATATTGACTACGGACGCGTCCCTTGTAGGCTGGGGCGCCCATCTAGACAGATCCCCAGTTCGGGGATCTTGGTCTCCTCAGGAGCGGCATCTTTCTTCGAATCTCCGCGAGATGCGTGCTATCCGGCTAGCCCTCCTTCACTTCGCCCCTCAGATTCGGGGCAAAGCAGTGAAAGTCCAGTCAGACAACATGACTGCCGTGCTTTACATAAACAAGCAGGGAGGGACAAGATCCTTACCCCTTCTTTCAGAGATTGGGGTAATTCTGCAGTGGGCAGAGCTGAACCTATCCCATCTATCCGCCACTCACATCCGAGGCTCCCTCAACATCATCGCGGACCGCCTAAGTCGCGGCTTACCGACCATTGAATGGTCACTGCATCCGGAGATCTTCAAACAACTAGTCCTGAGATGGTTTATGCCAGAGGTGGATCTCATGGCAACCAGGTTCAACGCCAAGGTACAGAGATTCTGTTCCCTATACAGGGAGGACAACCCCCTGGCGATAGATGCTCTGACAATACCGTGGAGATTCAGGCTGGCGTACATCTTCCCTCCTTTTTCCATGATTCCGAGGGTATTGATGAAAATCCGTGAGGATCAGGCCTCGGTAATAGCCATCATACCATTTTGGCCCAGGAGGTCCTGGTTTACCCAGCTCATTCAGGTGAGTCGGGGGACAATATTGTAGACTCCCCTTGGAGCAGACCCTGGTGTCGTGGGACACTCATCTCTGCCCAGATCTGCACAGATTCAACCTGACAGCCTGGAGGTTGATCAGTCCCTTCCCGGAGTGGATGGGCTCTCTGAGTCGGTCCTGAGAACTTTGTCGTATTCCAGAGCAGAGTCTACCAAGAAGACCTACTCCCGGATCATGAGGATCTTCACCTTTTGGTGTAGCTCCAACCAGGTGGCGTCTGCAGGTCCGCCCCTCTCAGCGATCTTACAATTCCTTCAGGACGGGATAGACAGAGTTCTCTCCCCATCTACCCTGAAATTCCAAGTTTTTGCCATTTCGGCCTGTCTCATAAGGCCATATTCTCGGGACCCGCTCATCAAACGCTTCCTTAAGGGAGCGGAAAGATTGAAGCCTACAATACTGAAACCCGTTCCTCAATGGGATTTGTCAGTTGTTCTCAGGGGGTTAGCATTCCCCCCCTTTGAACCCTTGGAGGAGGCAAGCTTTAAATTTCTAACACTCAAGGTGGTCTTTCTTCTGGCCATAACCTCAGCCAAAAGAATTTCGGAGCTGCAAGCTTTCTTCGCTTTACACCCATACACCATGTTCTTACAGGATAGGGTCCTTCTAAAATTTCTACCTTATTTTAGACCTAACGTTCCAACCTTTCAAAATATCAATCAGGTAATCTCTCTACCTGTATTATTCTCTGCCTCCTCCTCTGATGTTCCAGTCCGACATCCACTGGATATATCGAGATGCCTCCAGATCTATGTGGATAGATCCAAAGAATTCAGGATAGATGAGAACCTCTTCATCCTGTTTGCCGGTAAGTCTAAAGGCCGTAAGGCGTCTAAAACTACTATTAGTCGCTTGGTCAAGGAAGCCATTAGGGAAGCTTTTACCTCCCAATCCTTAGATCCTCCAGAGTTTGTGAGGGCCCATTCTACAAGGGCCGTAGCTACCTCTGTCGCGGAGAGAAGTCTTCTCCCCCTAGAGTTGATCTGTAAGGCAGCTTCCTGGAGCTCTGAATCAACCTTCATCTCCCATTATAGAATAGATGCTAAGGTAACAGAGTTTTCGGCCTTTGGGCAGACAGTCCTTACTTCTGCCGAGCATGAGGACCCTCCCTAGGGGAGTCTTCTTGCTATCTCCCCATCTGTGCTGCTGGTAGGACGTAAGGGAATCGTTAATTTCTAACGATAATTTGTTTTCCCTTAGTCCTAAGGGAAGCACACAAATTTTCCCACCCTAAAAGTACTTTCTTGTTATAGACACGGTGGGCTGGGGGGCGAACCCCTCCCTTTAAGGGAGCTGGAGTTCTTCTATTGGTTATTCTTTAGGCTCATTAAAAATTCCGCCGGTCCTACCAGTCCACGGGGGGCAGTTAACCCCATCTGTGCTGCTGTTAGGACTAAGGGAAAACAAATTATCGTTAGAAATTAACGATTCCAGTGAAGCACATGTTGAAAACTATTCAAATTACTAGGCCAGGTGGCCCTGAACTTCTACTTAGGGACTGGCCCAGATGATACACGCTTTCCCGTCCCAGCCGACCCCTTGTAAGATTCTGAGAGAAGGAAGGAAGACACTGATGGGGAAGATGTCTCTTGCACACGAACAATACGGATTAGGTCCGAAAGCGTTCAGGGCGCGTTCAGGAAAACTCGCACCATTTCGCCAGCAAATTCAGTCAGTTTTGTTTGCGATTGCGTTCAGTTGTTTCGTTTTTATCGTGTGGGTGAAATGCGCATTGATAGAAAACTGAATGTTTACAAACAACATCTCTTAGCAACTATCAGTGAAAAACGCATCGCATCCGCACTTGCTTGCGGATGCAAGGCGTTTTTCACGCCGCCCCATTCACTTCTATGGGCAGCGTGAAAAATGCAGAATATAGAACATGCTGCGATTTTCATGCAACGTGCAAGTGATGCGTGAAAAACAACGCTCATGTACACAGACTATTGAAATGAATGGGTTCGGATTCAGTGTGGCGCAATGCGTTCGCATCATGCATTGCATCCGCGCGGAAAACTCGCTCGTCTATAAGGGGCCTTAGGGAAGTTAAAGGAGTTGGAAAGGATTCAATATCAATGTTGTTTTTGTACAGAAACAGCAACCAATCTTTCCATGGGTTGTGTCTGGTACGGCAACTCAGCTCCTTTGACATTAATGAAGCCGAGCTGCAATACCACGCATAACATACAGACCAGTGTGGTACTGCTTTTGCTGATCATCTACAACCCCTGTACTTGCTGTAGGAGTTATATTACAGACCTGAAGAACCGATATGTGTGATTTTTCAACTTAAAATAAGCCTGGAAAAACACTTGTACAAAATGACTCTTAATAAAAACCACTACTAAAATGGCACGTAAAATACACCATTAAAAAACATTTAAACTGCAGGCATTTTTACAAGCCTTGTGGTGTTATTCTAAAGTGCACGATTACATTTGTAGCTCAAATACACCTAAATTATGCCTCATGCAGACGTCCGTGTCAGTTTTGGATCAGTGGTAACACGGACCGTGTTCAATCCGTGTTTTCTCCCGTGACAGATCCGTGTTGGGTTTGTGGGTCCGTTTTTTGCTGTCCGTGTTGCATCTGTGTTTCATTAACACTCAACAGCTGAAAAATAATTTTCAAAGAATCTCTTGTTAATGATCTGTGAAATACGGATGCAACATGGGTGGCATTGTGGGTTTTAACGGACCAATAGACTATAATAGGCGTGATGGATCCATGAACACAGCGCACGTCCGTAAAACACTGATGTCTGCATGAGGCTTTAGAGGTAGTGCTACTTCTCCCTGCTCACGCCAGGCCTAAAATTGTGGGCGTGGAAGGTGACGGGCCGGTAGGCCTGTCTGATATACCCTTTTCTACGCCTGTTTTCGGGCTCGTTCACACAAACATTTTTTGCTTTCCGTATACGGTCCGTATACGGAACTATTAATTTCTATGGGTCCGCAAAAAAAACAGAATGTACTCCGTAATTCCGTTTCCATAAATCTGCATTGCCGTTCCGCTACATTTTGAATCTTGTCCTATTATTGTCTGCAAATCACGTTCCGTGGCTCCATTCAAGTTAATGGGTCCGCAAAAAAAAGACACATACGGAAATGCATCCGTATGTCTTCCGTATCCGTTCCGTTTTAGCGGAACCATCTATTGTAAATGTTATGCCCAGTCCAATTTTTTTCTATGTAATTACTGTATACTGTATATGCCATACGGAAAAACGGAACAGAAACGGAAACACAATGGAAACAAAAAACGGATCAACGGATCCGTGAAAAATTGTCCGCAAAACACAGAAAAAGGCATAGGGTCGTGTGAACAAGCCCTTAGGCATAGAAAACGGCCTAAATACAAGACAGCTCAACCTGCGCCTCCTCATAACTTCTGCGGATCCACCGCCAGCTTCTAAAGCGCCAGTCTTAATAAATGTGCCTCTAAATTCTGAGAATTCACCAGCATTTTACACTAGCAGCAAAGTGGATGAGAATATGAGAAGTGTCATCCACTTGCTGCAAAAAAAAAATATATGTGTGGTGTAAAATGATCTGCTGTGTGGATTTTAAATCCACAGCATGTCAATTAATGCTAATGGTTTCTACCATGGATTTTGCCCTTTGCAAATGATATTGTGAAACCCATGGCAAACCTGTCACCAAATCTGCAAGAAATCCACATGTAACTCATGCGGATTTGTTGCAGAGTTTTCTGTCATAAGTTCCATCAAGTTATAAGTTATATCAGTTATATCAAGTGTTTCCCCATCATAGTAAAGGGAATAACCAGGGGTGCACCTAGCTTTTCTGCTGCCTGAGGCGAAAACTGAAACGGCACCCCCCCCCGTGCCAATTTCTTAACCTAACCCCTTTGCCACAATAAAAGAGCTCATTGCCCATGGCCCTTCTGCTGCCCCCCGCTTGCCCCTACCTGGTGCTGCCTGAGGGGATTACCTCACCTGGCCTCATTGGTGGTGCATCCCTGGGTATAACTATTAGATTGCTGGGGGTCCTACCGCTGGGACCTCCACCACTCACAACAACAGGGTGGCCGGTCAGGAGTGCATGCAGCTGTTCCATTCATTTCTATGGGAGTTCTGGAGATAGCCCAGCGCTGTCTTCAGCTCTCTCCAGAATTCCAATAGAAATGAATAAAGCAGCTGTATGCATGCCCATCCAACCCCTCCGTTCATTTTGGGGGGCTCCACGAGGTACGAGGCCCCCAGTCTCATGATCGGTTGCGGTACCAGTGGTAGGACTCCCACCGATCTAATAGTTATCCCCTGTCTTGTGAATAGGGGATAGCAATAAATTGGTTGGGCTCTGAGCGCTGTGCCCCCACTGATTTCTAAAATGAGGGGAGAGAAGTGTCCTAATCCCGCGCTCTCTCTTCTCGCTGCACAAGGTTTTCTATTGAGTCCGTCTCGCTTACTGTCAGGCAGCGAGGAGAGAGTGCCATATGTGCTCGCTTCTCTCCCTCATTATAGTGATTGGTGGGTGTCTCAGCACTCCCACTGATCTAAACTTTTGATACACTGACGAGCAAAAGGGCAACAATGTTTTGAACTTTTGACTTTTGGGCTCCATATCTCACCATCCACTACGGTTTCAAACGTGAGACTACCATCAATTTAGAGACAATCATCTTGGCTGCAGCAAATCAAAAGTTTGTTCAAAGTACAGTGCCACTTTAGACCACGCACCTAAAAACACATGCTAAACTTGCATAACTAAGGGTAGAGCCACACGGTCAGGTGTCTGCATTCAGAAACCTGACCACGTGGCTGCACCCACCACTGAGGAAGGGATTGGAATCATCCCGAAACGCGTCTGGGCTATCAGACACTCTGCTGGAACCTCCATAGAGAAGACCTTTTGCATGGCCATGCTATAAAGATAAAGACAAAGGACTAAACATTGCAACCTTGTGACAATTGAACCGCCCTTAACACAGTGAGTACGGAGATCGGACGGTAGTCCCACTCATAGTATCGCGAGATTTGGGCCGGATTGTCATAGCCTGCAAAGCTGTGAGCACGGAGGGGCGTCTCCAGCCAAGCTCTTACAGCGGACCAAGGAAGAGATCGTGCAACACGGCACTAACAGGAGGTAAGACTCCTCACTCCTTGGAAAGGATTACCCTCTATACCGAGGAGAGAGTTAAGCAGTGATTATAGACTACTCATATGAGCGCACTATTTAATAGGCTGAGTATAAACAACGGCTGGAGTATTTGATGCGGTTGGACTGTGGACTTATTGCTAAAACTCTTAATTTTTACAGGAAGGATTATAAGCGTATTAGCGTGCACTACTGTGTATTGCAGGGCTCCACCAGGCGTCCTTTTCCTTTTTATTTTTAGGCGCACATGCCTTTTATCACCTTTTTTTGCACAGATACACTTGTGTTTCTGGTGTTATGAACACATCTATTCATTTTATCACATGATATATATTCTTCATTGTATTCACTACTGCATTGTCACTTTATCTGTATGATTATATTATATTATTATATTATATTATATTATTTCACTAGGATACCATTGGAGTACCATTTATGCTTTATTCAACTGTAATACGACATCCCAAGTAGTTGGTATATACACTCACCTAAAGAATTATTAGGAACACCATACTAATACGGTGTTGGACCCCCTTTTGCCTTCAGAACTGCCTTAATTCTATGTGGTATTGATTCAACAAGGTGCTGATAGCATTCTTTAGAAATGTTGGCCCATATTGATAGGATAGCATCTTGCATATGATGGAGATTTGAGGGATGCACATTCAGGGCACGAAGCTCCCGTTCCACCACATCCCAAAGATGCTCTATTGGGTTGAGATCTGGTGACTGTGGGGGCCATTTTAGTACAGTGAACTCATTGTAATGTTCAAGAAACCAATTTGAAATGATTCGAGATTTGTGACATGGTGCATTATCCTGCTGGAAGTAGCCATCAGAGGATGGATACATGTTCTCATTCTGTTTACGCCAAATTCGGACTCTACCATTTGAATGTCTCAACAGAAATCGAGACTCATCAGACCAGGCAACATTTTTCCAGTCTTCAACAGTCCAATTTTGGTGAGCTCGTACAAATTGTAGACTCTTTTTCTTATTTGTAGTGGAGATGAGTGGTAGCCGGTGGGGTCTTCTGCTGTTGTAGCCCATCCGCCTCAAGGTTGTGCGTGTTGTGGCTTCACAAATGCTTTGCTGCATACCTCGGTTGTAACGAGTGGTTATTTCAGTCAACGTTGCTCTTCTATCATCTTGAATCAGTCGGCCCATTCTCCTCTGACCTCTAGCATCCACAAGGCATTTTTGCCCACAGGACTGCCGCATACTGGATGTTTTTCCCTTTTCACACCATTCTTTGTAAACCCTAGAAATGGTTGTGCGTGAAAATCTCAGTAACTAAGCAGATTGTGAAATACTCAGACCGGCCCGTCTGGCATCAACAACCATGCCACGCTCAAAATTGCTTAAATCACCTTTCTTTCCCATTCTGACATTCAGTTTGGAGTTCAGGAGATTGTCTTGACCAGGACCACACCCCTAAATGCATTGAAGCAACTGCCATGTGATTGGTTGACTAGATAATTGCATTAATGAGAAATAGAACAGGTGTTCCTAATAATTCTTTAGGTGAGTGTATATGGTCGACCATCAATTTTTTATATACATTATATGTTATTAATTTTATTCTATTGTATTTTAAATTGTATTAATTGACATTTTATCATTAAATCTGAGTATTTGCCATAGAGTGAGTGCTCGCTTCTTTATTTTTACATTTACTTGTTATATTGAGGTGGGACGTCCTCAATTTTTAGTTTGTAGCACCGTACCACCCACTATCAGCAGTGAGCCACTTCATTTAATTAACCAAAACCAGGAGTGGATTCAAAAAATAGGAGAAGCCATATCTGTCCTTTATACTTTCTCTGCTTTTATGATCCACTTCTGATTTTGCCTCGCAAAACTGCATTCAGAAACCTGACCACGTGGCTGCACCCTAAAAGTTTTCCACCCTTCTTTCAGCTCTATATTGCTCTAAGGCCTCATGCAGACAACCATATTCATTTTGTGGTTCGCAAACCACTGAAAACAAAATATGGATACCAGCCGTGTGCATTCCACAATTTTCTCACTCTCATTAGTGAAAATTCCCATTCTTGTCTGCAAAACAGACAAGAACAGGACATGTTCTATAATTTGTGGAACAGCCACATAGATACGGACAGCACACAAATGATATCCGTGTGATGTCTTAATTTTTTTGCCAACCCATAGAAATGAATGGGTCTGTATGCGATCCGTAAAAAATATGAATCGATTGTAAACCAATGTGGCATCATGGTGAGATAAAACTTCCACTGCCTTCCTGAATGTCACTGCGAATACAAAGTATTCACGTTAATGGTATGATTGATTACCTGCCCTGTCTGTAAAGTAGTAGAAGAAACAGTCAACAGTTACAGCTTTTAACAATAAATTATTTTAGAACAAATTTTATTTGCATTGTGTTAGCCCTCTCTTATTCTACTTAGAAATATATAACTAGATAACTGGCTAACTGACTGCTTTGCCGAATAAAAAAAAAATATTAGCTCCATGACAAATTACGTATGGTCCATGATGGACCATGTGATGGGCGCAGTGACGTCATCATAGGTCCTTTAGCCAGGTCCTAAAGAAAGTAGAAATAAGAGGATATCCGCTACATGATCAAGTGGATGGGGTGAGTTAAATTTGTTTACTATTTTTAACCCCTTAATGGACATTTTACTAAGCATTCTGTTATTTTCCCTTATAACCATGTTGTAAGGGAAATAATAAAATCTACACAACACCGATCCCAAACCCGAACTTCTGTGAAAAAGTTCGGGTCTGGGTACCAAACATGCTGATTTTTCTCACGCGCGTGCAAAACGCATTAAAACGCTTTGCAGTCGCGCGGAAAAATCGTGCATTTTCTCGCAACGCACTCGCATCTTGTCCAGCCCTCACACACGACGCCAGTGTGAAAGAGGCCTAAAGGACCAACTTTTAGCAAATGAGGCAGTGGAAAAATGGCCCAAGGTTCTTTGAAAAGGGTTCAGGCAGAAATCCTTCTGTCCTGTGTGGGGGCCTGGTTTGATCCTTGCTAGGGGGCCCTTACTTCTCTATGTACGCCACTGGTGTGTAGGGGCAAAACCCCAACTAGCACCACCCAGTGGCCACTCTATTGATATATTTGTAGGTGGAACAGTACAATGCAGAGTTGTAAGAAAAGATGCATCGGAATTGTTACATCCTGGGAAATATAAGTATTTACTATGAAGCAGACATTTCAGAAGAGGAGAATGATTCTCTATAACATATCAATTGTATGAAGGAATGCATGAAATGAATAGTTTTTCTACTACTTTACAGACAGAGCAGGTAACCATACCATGAACTTGAATACTTTGTATGATAGCATTTGTACCGACAGTCAAGGAGGCATGTGAAGTTTTACGTTTGACATCTCACAATACAACAATACAGAGTTGAAAGAGCGGTGGAAAATCTAACCTTCAGTTATTCAGGTTTTGTGCCTTTAGGTGTGTGTGCTGAGTCAATATATTGCTGATTATGAGGCAAGAAAGTTAGGTACAAACTAAAAAAAATGTAGCTATAAAAATGTAAAACTGAAAATTATTTCATACTCTAGAATATTGAATATCACCAGGGGCGTAGCTATAGCGGGTGCAGAGGTAACAGTCGCGATCGGGCCCAGGAGCCTGAGGGGGCCCAAAGACCCTGTGCCGCATAAGAAGACACTGGTATTATAGAAAGTGCATGCTGGTCAAGTTACACCTCTGGCTGGAGAGAAGAGGTAAGGTCAAGAATTTGGCATGTGGGGGGGGGGGAGGGGTTGGTGCCATTTAAATTTTTGCCTCAGGCAGCACGAAGGCTATGTGCTTCCCTGTCCCTAGCCAAAAAGAACTGAGGGAAACGGACCCAAGCTGAACTCTTGCACCAGGGCCCATGAGCCTTTAGCTACGCTCCTGAAGATCACGGACTGATATTTTTTATCACAAACAGCAGGAACTGTTTAGTATGATAACTGTAGTGCCCCATCAGAATTTCCCAATGATGCCATCAGGGATTATAGAAGTGAACCCTACCATAACAAAAATTAAAATGGGGTATCTTGCATCGAGAGGCAGTGCTTGTTCACCACTTTAATAGGTAAACACCTGCTTGGTCTCAGAAAAGTTAGGTTTTGAGATCTGTTCACGTGGTGCTGCATGGTGGCTGCCAGTGCTGTAGTGCTGTGCCTGTGGTTGGTTGGCCCAGTGCCAGGGGTGCTGTTAGGATACTAGGTCTCGACGCCTGCAGGTGCTGTGTTGCGGTGTTGATGGTTGCCATATGGTGCTGAGCTAAATTAGTGTAGGGACCCACTCAAAAGAGGACACTGTGATGTAAATGGGCCTATGCATTTTGATCAAAATGTCTAAATCTTGCCTCGTGTTAATTTTTATTAATTATGCTCAGCAGGAATAGAGCAATGCATAGCATGTGGATGCGCGATCCATGTCTTTTTCTCTACAGTTTGGTTTGTTCACCCCTCAGTTTCCATTCTTGCAGAAAAGGGCAATGTGAAAATCAGACTTTTCCAAGTAGAGTTCCGCGCCTACATGGATTACATGAGTTTCACCATGACATTCACTTGATAGCTGCAGGCTATCTGATATGTTTGTCCTTGCCACATTGACTGTATCATTATAATCTGATTGTTGTGCACCTAGAATAATTAGCTGTAAGGTATTGTTGATAATGCTTCAACTTTGCAATTTGTAAATTTTGCCTCCATTTATATAAATCTGCAGGAACAGAAATTCTGTTCATATTTAGATGGTAAACGTGTTAATTTAAAATCTGGGAAACCGGTCTCGGCATACCATACTCCTCTAAAGTGATAAAAGACAACATGTGATTATCATCAGCCAGGAATGCTGCAGTCTATAAAAGTTTGAAAGTTTCTCCTCTAAGGGCTCGTTTACACGAACGTGTGCTGCCCGTTGCCGTATTGCGGACCGCATTTGAGGATCCGCAATACACGGGCACCGCTCCGTGTGCATTCCGCATCACGGATGCGGACACATTCACTTCAATGGGTCCGCAATTCCGGAGATGCGGAACAGAAACACGGAATAGAACACTACGGAAGCACTACGGAGTGTTTCCTGGGGTTACGTTCCGTACATCCACATCGCAAAAAGATAGAACCTGCTCTATCTTTTTGCGGAACGGAGGGATCGCGGACCCATTCAAGTGAATGGGTCCACGATCCCTATGCGGCTGCCCCACGGACGGTGCCCGTGCATTGCGGACCGCAATTTGTGGTCCACAGCACGGGCACAGGCTTCACACGTTCGTGTGAACGAGCCCTAAAAAAGCAGAAGACCAGCACATTAATTTTATATGGTAGTGCCTGTAAAACAATGTTTAACCCCTAGGGAAGATTTATTTTATAGAAAGATAACAATTAATGGTTCAAATACAAGAAAGTAAGTCCTCCTGCACACGAACGTGTGCGCCCCGTTGCCGTATTGTGGACTGCATTTGCGGATCCGTAATACACAGGTGCCGTTCCGTGGGCATTCCGCATCCTATGTGCCTCCTAAATGCGTCCTATGGTCAAGTGCTTCTTATGGTGCAGGGAAATTTTACTTTTTATACATACATTTTTTTATACATTGGGCAGCAAACTAAACTGCCTAATATGAGCAGATCCCCAGTGCTCTGTAGTGGCCACATCAGATCAAAATCTAATTCAGACTTAGACCTCATAAGGCAAGGGCTGGTTGCCAGAAATGTAGGGTAGTGGTGATCCCACAGAAATGAATAGGATTGCAGGGCAAGTCGCAAAAAATCCAGCAGTGTTGGATTGTACTGCGATCCCATTAATTTCTATGGGATCACCACCATTCTGCAACAGCTGTTGCGTAACCAGTGTTCCCCTAGCCCAGGGATGGGGAAACTGCTGCTCTCCAGCTGTTGTAAAACTACAAATCCCATCATGCCCTGCTGTAGGCTTTTAGCTGTAGGCAGACTGGGCATACTGGGAGTTGTAGTTTAACAACAGCTGGAGAGCCGCAGTTTGCCCATCCCTGCCCTAGGCTAGAACTTGGCAGAGCGCAGTTTTGAAAAGCTAAAAATGAGAAAAACAGCTTGCATGCAAAGCTATCCACTAGACTCATGACTGGAATGCAAAGGTACCCCTACTAAAGACTGTAAAGGAATATGAATAGTTCTCCATTCAATTCTATAATAATTGTATGTAATGATATTATGTTAATAATTCTTATTTGGTACAGATTTGTTTTTAATGTCGACAAGAAATAGTCCTTTTGTGTTGAGCATTGTCAAATAATCCAATTACATCCCTTCCCTATTGATACCGAATAACATCTGGAAAAGTCCAGGGGGGAGGCAGTGACTTAGAGGAACCATTCATATAAAAGAAGCAATACTGTTCTATTAGGTCACTATCTTGGAGCTCTCTTATACAGAATCTTTAGACACGTGTGATCCGCGGGCTTGTATCTCTGATGCAATCTGGTTCTGTTGTTTCATTGGCATGCTGTCTGAAAGCTGCATTTGATTATCCTACAGAAGGGTATGATTAACCAAGCAAAACGGTGCCATGCTTCCCACTAATGTACTACATCCATTACAGCTGAAATACCAGATCCTCATGCAGTTCTCAACCCCTGAACAGCAGATTTGATGATACCATATGGTCGCATATTTTCTTGTGCATTGCATAAGCAGAACATACTGTACAATGAGTACCCAAGGTCTTTTTTTACCGTTTACATACTAACTAAACCAGGCATAGAGCACAGAGTGCCAAAGATTATTCTAAATGAAGGATGATTATGGCGCACAACAAATCCTGAATATTTGCTTGTAGTTGGTTAGTGATGGACGTGAATGGGTTCATCACATTTGGAGGTAGTTCTATAGTATACTCGGTGAATTCGTTCATCCATAGTGAGTGTAAACATGGCAGGGTGAGAGCGTGTGTAGGCTATTCTACGTCACAATGACACATTGATTCCTCTATGCTGGCAGCAGGGAAGACGCTCACCGCCCTCCTCAATGTAGGGCACAGAGATATTTCACAGCACAGTCAGAGCACTCTTGCATAGCCACATTTACTAAGTTTCAATTTAGAAAATGCTTCACAAGGGAACATCAAAGACAGACAAGCAACGTGAATAACCAGCCAAAGACTATTATTACACTGCACATTAATATTTCCATGGTGTTGTATAGGAGAAAGCAGACTGTAGGTTAAATCTGAACACACATCATATGACAACAGAAGAAAAATAAGCTCAATCTGGTTACCTGAGTAATGGTGGAATTCCTACTCACGTCTTGCTTTTTAAATCGTTTTTTTTTTTTTTTGTATGAATGAATGGATACTCTAGAGTGTTTCACTGACGTTTGCAATGTTTTAGGAGGAGGAGGCGGACAATGATCCGGCTGCTCGGAGGAACTGGGAGGGGTTAGGAGCGGTTGGAGCTCATCCTGCAGATGCTGGCTCTCTCTCTGGCCTTCAGAGCACTTTTCTCAAACATGTCTTGACGTCAACCTAACCAAAATCCTTCTTCGTATCAAAAGTATAAATTGGAAATAAGCACTGCATGACAGATATGATAGAGGGCAAACAGAAACTGTAAATGTGTTTATGTACATTATGTATAATGCTGTACAAAAACTGTAGTCAGATCAGACACTGCCCACAATCTAATCGCCTCTTCACACTCCATGGCCGTGGAAACCTACAAGAAAGACATATAAGCAACATGTCAGATTTAAAGGGGCTTTGTCACTTCAGCAAGTGGCATTTATCATGTAGAGAAAGTTAATACAAGGCACTTACTAATGTATTGTGATTGTCCATATTGTGTCCTTTGCTGGCTGGATTCATTTTTCCATCGCATTATACACTGCTCATTTCCATGGTTATGACCACCCTGCAGTCCATTATTGGTGGTCATTCTTACACATTATAGGAAAAAGCACTGGCCTCTCTAGTGGCCAGGACAGTGGGGGCGCACATAGGCTGGTGCTTTTTCCTGTAGTGTGCAAGCACGACCACCACTGATGAATTGCAGTGCGGTCATAACCATGGAAACGAGCAGTGTATAATGTGATGAAAAAATGAATCCAGCCGGCAAAGGAGGCAATATGGACAATCACAATACATTAGTAAGTGCCTTGTATTACCTTTCTCTACATGATAGATGCTATTTGCTGAAGTGAGAAAACTTGTTGCCCCTTATATTGCCCAGTATATAATGCATTAGCGGAAATATAAAAATTTTTCTTACAGGCATATTTCATACAGTATTTAAATGTTTGATACCTCAAAATGTCTCATTTCTGTTATTATATTGTGCAAAGCAAAAAGAAAAAAGTAAACCTCCAATAATTGTACTTGCCATTAGTTTTATTCTACCATTTTTTTTAAAATATCATACAGCTGTTCCTTTAGGAAGCGTGCCAACCTTATTTACTCTATTTTCAGCTCAAGTTTCTTAATGAGCATGCATTAAGATACAGCACTGTTGGGGGTTCTACTTACAAATAGGAACATTGTACTTGTGTTACATTAGGATAAGAAGAAAGCACCCTGAAAATAGTGCAAGCATTGGCATCATTGATATATATACTTGAAATGCAGTGGTGTGCCTGGGGGGGAAGGAGTGTGGGGGGTGCGGTCTGCCCCAGTGCCGGCTGTCAGGGGGGTGCCAGAAGCAATGAGCGCTTCCATCAATACAGATGGAAGCGCTCATTGCTGGAGTGCTGACGCCCACATACTGCAGCGGGGTAAGGGAGCGCATAGGCCTGAGGCCTATGCGGTAATGAAATCCCGACGCAGGTGTGCATGATAACGCCATTGCGCGCGCCTGTGCTGGGACGCAGCAGCACAGTGAAGTGTGCGCGCCTTCCTCTGCGAGCAAGCTCAGGTGAGTATTTAGCTTTTAGTTTGGGTCAAATGGAGGAGAAGAGGAAAGAGAAGGTCTGCATGGCAGGAGATGTCCCTGGATGTAGGAGGTATGTGGTTAGGTATTGGGGGTGCCAGAGAAAGGACCCGCCCCGGGTGTCAAACACTGCTGGAATGGTAACACCATGCACTTGCTACAATTTGCCTTAGGTATTACATAGTGGCCCTTATACAAGAGCAGACACCTGGATATATATGGATTTGTTTAAAACCTATTTTAATATAACATGTTATATTAGACCTTTTTCCAGAGGAAATGTGCCCAATAGAATCATTTATACAGATGGCTACTTACCTGGGCTGCAGTACTGAGTACGGTCACAGGGTTGGTTATGTTCTCATTGAATTATGAACATAAGTACAGCATTGCCTCTGGAGATGCATAAAAGTAATACAATTATACAATAGAATGTGTATTTGGTGTTATTTGTTCAGTTCAACAGCTAAAACAAGTGTACTTCCTCTGATCAAAATACTCAGCAGCGCTAAACAAACATCATTCCCTGACTGTAAAGACGGGAGCAGCTGCTTTCCATCCTTCCTCAGGTACTGCAGGAGGAGAAAAGACGTTGCAAAACTACCATATGGCTATAGCTTTCTTTTAAATCCGTTCACAATGTCAGCTTCTCTCCCTGAACTGAGTGAGAGAGGAAGAAAGAGAAGCAAGAAAGGAGGGTGAGAAAGACAGAGCATAGAGAGTGAAAGATGAAGAAGAAATAGGGAGAGAAAGCAAGAATAAATAGAGGAGAGAAGAGTGAAAGAGGAAGCATAACAAGAGGCAAGAAAGAGAGAGAAGAGTGAAAGAGAGGGAAGAAATGTGAGAAAGAAAAAGGTAAAGAGAGAAATGAGGGAGAGAGAAAGAGGAGAGAAAAGAGATTGAAGAAAGGAAAAGAGAGAGTGAATACAAGACGTAGAGAGAGCGACACCCCAAGTAAATGCACCTCCTTCAGGTACACATACAGCCAGGTGTGGCTTTATTATTCAACATAATTAATCTTCCTTGGTGACACAGATTTAGTTTTTGCAAACAGACACATGACTGCATATGCTTGAGGTAGGTTAGAGATCCACCGGGGTCATGAAGTTACCATTACTATGATGCATAAACACTTACACAGAGAATGCTATCAATTACTGATAACACCTCCTCCATGCATTGGCGTACTAAGGAAGGGGGAGCGTGGGGAGCAGTCCGCCCCGGGTGCCAGCTCTCAGGGGGATGCCAAAAGCAATGAGCGCTTCCATCAATACAGATGGAAGCGCTCATTGCTGGAGCGATGGGAGCTGCAGTCTTGTGATTTACCGCTCAGCTCCCAGCGCTCCTCCCCTCTTTCAGGCCGGCGGTGCACAGAATGGTGAAGAAGGAAGACTTCTGCCTGCTCCACCATTTAGCCTGCAGACACAGATCGCGCAGAGTCTGCAGCCCAGAAATCTACATAAGCTCTGCCCACACAGTGCTGCAGAGAGATCTGTGCCTGCAGGGAAGAGAGGTATGTGAGCCTCAGGAGCGGGACAAGGTGAGTAGTTACTGTGTTTTTTTTTTTTTTTTTAATACAGAGGAGGCACATGCGGCTTTATTACTATGAAGGGCACACATAGTACTTTATTACTATGGAGGGGACACAGAGGACTTTATTACTATGGAGGGGGCACAGAGGACTTTATTACTATGGAGGGGGCACAGAGGGCATTACTACTACGGAGGGGGCAAAGAGGGCATTACTAATGTGAAGGGGCACAAACGGCATTTCTACTATGGAGGGGGCACAGAGGACTTTATTACTATGGAGGGGGCACAGAGGGCATTACTACTATGGAGGGGGCACAATGGGGATTTCTACTATGGAGGGGGCACAGAAGGCATTACTAGCACAGTGGGCATTACTACTATTAAGGGGGCAGAATGGGCATTATTACTGTGAAGGGGGCACAATGGGCATTATTACTATAAATGGGGCTCAGTGGGCATTATTACTATAAAGGGGGCACAATGGGGATTATTACTATGAAGGAGGCACAATGGGGATTATTTGTAATGACCGGCGTCACGCAAAGGGAGGGAAAAGGGAAAGCCCTACCCAAGGGAGAGGGAAAGGTGGTGTCACGTCTGTATGTGAGCAACAAGAGCATACACAGTGAATAAGCTACTGACCGGACCCAAACTAGGGAGGATAAAGGGTGACCCCTGTCAGACCCTAAAAGCTCTCCCTATGCTGCTAAGCACATGTCCAGATCCAAATGGTGGATCGAGACATGCCCGCGTACCTAAGGCTGATGACCACTGTAACCCCTACAATAGTGGAAGGGGCACGGCCACCGGTGCCCTGCTCAGAATATGGACGGAACCCGGGGTCGCCTTGGATCCAGTCAGAAAACAAACAGAAACACACAATGTCTGCACACTTAACTGAAGGAGCTGCAGCAGCAGTGAAGACAGATCCAAAGTCAGCAGACACTATCCCAAGTACTTGCTTCAGCAGAACTCAGGTCCATAGAAAGATAACACACAAGTGAAGATACTCAAGCGAGAGATACAGCTCAAATGAAAAGTATAATCCACACCCTACAAAGGAGGAGGGGTGATTTAAAGGCAGAGAAATCAAACACAGGAGGGACAGCTGGGAGGAAGTAAAGACCTCAACACAGGGGCGGAGAAACAGAGCAGAGGGAACTCCTCCAAGCTTTAGTAGTGACATCATCACAGGGGTGGAGAAACAGAGCTGTGAGAACGTCTCAAAGCTCTGGTAGTGACAGTACCCCCCCCCCCCCTCTACGGGTGGACTCCGGACACCCAGGACCCACCCTCTCAGGATGAGCCCTATGAAATGCCCTGATGAGGCGAGTGGCTTTAATGTCCGACACTGGGACCCACATCCTCTCCTCAGGACCATAACCCTTCCAATGAACGAGGTACTGAAGAGAACCGCGGACAATGCGAGAGTCCACAATTCTGGAAACCTCAAACTCCAGATTGCCATCAACCAAAATCGGAGGAGGAGGCAAAGAGGAGGGTACCGGGGGCTGGACATATGGTTTTAAGAGAGATCTGTGAAATACATTATGTATCTTCCAAACCCGTGGAAGATCAAGACGGAAGGCAACAGGATTGACGACTGACAAGATTTTATAAGGCCCAATAAACTTGGGACCCAATTTCCAGGAGGGAACCTTCAGTTTAATATTTCTTGTAGACAACCACACCAGATCACCCACATTCAGGTCCGGACCAGGCACACGTCTCTTATCAGCCACACGCTTATATTTCTCACTCATCTTTCTAAGATTACTCTGAATCTTTTGCCAAATGGTAGACAAAGACGAGGAAAATCTCTCCTCCTCAGGCAAACCAGAAGGAGCCCCTCCCGAGAATGTCCCAAACTGCGGATGGAACCCATATGCACCAAAGAATGGTGACTTATCAGAAGATTCCTGACGACGGTTGTTCAGAGCAAACTCAGCCAGAGGGAGAAATGAACACCAATCCTCCTGGTTCTCTGCCACAAAACAGCGCAAATATGTCTCCAGATTCTGATTGACACGTTCAGTCTGACCATTTGACTGCGGGTGAAAAGCAGAAGAGAAGGACAGCCAAACCCCCAGGCGAGAACAGAAAGCCTTCCAGAATCTGGACACAAACTGCGTGCCTCTATCGGAAACAATATCAGAGGGAATGCCATGCAATTTAAGAATATGGTCGACAAAAGCTTGCGCCAACGTTTTAGCATTGGGTAAACCAGGGAAGGGAACGAAATGAGCCATCTTGCTAAAACGGTCCACCACTACCAGGATCACCGACTTCCCTGAGGAACGAGGAAGATCCGTGATAAAGTCCATGGACAGGTGTGTCCAAGGACGGGAAGGTATGGGTAACGGGAGAAGGGGACCTGAAGGCCGTGAACGAGGGACCTTCGCGCGAGCGCACGTCTCACAAGCAGCCACAAAACCCTCCACCGACTTACGAAGAGCCGGCCACCAAAATCTCAGAGCAATGAGATCTACCGTGGCTCTACTACCGGGGTGACCAGCAAGAACAGTATCATGATGCTCCTTGAAGAGTTTGTGACGTAACTCAGGAGGCACAAACAACTTCCCAGAAGGACAACGGGCAGGTGCCTCAGTCTGGGCAGCCTGGACCTCGGCCTCCAAATCAGAATACAGAGCAGAAACAACTACCCCCTCCGCCAAAATGGGACCCGGGTCCTCGGAGTTTCCTCCTCCCGGAAAACAGCGAGAGAGAGCATCAGCCTTCACATTTTTGATCCCAGGGCGGAATGTAACTACAAAATTGAATCTGGAGAAGAACAGAGACCATCTGGCCTGTCTCGGATTCATACGCTTGGCCGACTCCAAGTACGCCAGATTCTTATGGTCGGTAAAAACTGTGATAGGGTGCCTGCCCCCCTCCAACCAATGGCGCCATTCCTTGAAAGCCAACTTGATGGCCAACAACTCCCTATCTCCCACATCATAGTTTTTCTCTGCCGGGGAGAGTTTTTTAGAGAAAAAGGCACAGGGTCGCCATTTGGCAGGAGAAGGGCCCTGGGACAATACCGCACCCACACCCACCTCGGAAGCATCCACCTCAACAATAAAAGGTAAGGAAACATCGGAATGCACCAAGATGGGAGCAGACGCAAAACTCTCTTTAATCTTAGAAAAAGCTGCAAGCGCCTCCTCCGACCAAGAGGAAAAATCCGCCCCCTTTTTTGTCATGTCAGTGAGGGGTTTGACAACAGAGGAATAATTCAAAATGAACTTTCTGTAATAGTTCGCAAAACCCAGAAAGCGCATCAAAGCCTTCTGATTCTCAGGAAGCTCCCACTTAAGCACAGCACGGAACTTCTCCGGATCCATGCGAAAACCAGAAGCAGAGAGGAGAAAACCCAGAAATTTAATCTCTGATACCATAAAAACACATTTCTCCAGCTTGGCGTACAATTTATTTTCCCGCAGAATCCGCAGAACCTGAAAAAGATGATCCTGATGGGTCTGAACATCAGGGGAAAAAATCAAAATATCATCAATATACACCAATACAAATTTCCCCATTAAATGGTAAAAAATACTGTTAACAAAATGCTGAAAGACGGCCGGAGCATTCATCAGGCCGAAAGGCATAACGAGATTCTCGAAATGCCCGTTAGGGGTATTAAAGGCCGTTTTCCATTCATCCCCCTCTCTGACCCTGACTAGGTTGTACGCGCCTCTCAAATCCAATTTGGAAAAAACCTTGGCCCCAACAATTTGGTTGAAGAGGTCCGGGATCAGAGGAAGGGGATAGGGATCGCGAATTGTGATACGGTTCAGCTCCCTAAAATCTAGGCAGGGTCTCAGAGAGCCATCTTTTTTTTTAACAAAAAAAAAAAACAGCGGCAACAGGGGATTTTGAGGGACGAATATGCCCCTTATCGAGACTCTCAGAGATATAGGTTCGCATTGCGATTCTTTCCGGTTGTGAGAGATTGTAGAGGCGTGCTTTTGGCAGCTTGGCGCCGGGAATGAGGTTAATGGGACAGTCAAACTCTCGGTGAGGAGGTAGCTCCTGAACACCGCTCTCGGAAAACACGTCCGAGAAATCTGAGAGAAATGATGGCACAGTTTTAGTAGACACCTCTGCCAAAGTTGCTGTGAGACAATTCTCTCTACAAAACTCACTCCACTCATTTATTTGCCTTCCTTGCCAATCAATAGTGGGGTTATGTCTAGTGAGCCAGGGTAACCCCAAAACTAGAGGAGAAGGCAATCCGTTAAGGATAAAACAAGAAATATCCTCCACATGAGTGTCACCTACAGCTAATCGGATATTGTGAACAATGCCCTTCAAGGATCTCTGTGAGAGTGGAGCAGAGTCAATAGCAAAAACAGGTATATCCTTTTCTAATGTGCAAACCTGAAAACCATGCATGGCTACAAATTGAGTGTCAATAAGATTGACGGCCGCTCCACTATCGACAAAAATTTCACAAGAAATGACTTTGCTGTCACGGATGGTGTACAGGAAACAAGACAATGCAAAATAATCTATGACTCACTGGATCCACAACTAAGGAACAAAAGGGAGACCCCTGCATGAGACCTGGCACACTCTCCCTGATTGCTCAGCCTATGCGAACACCCCAAAGGTGGATGGTCGCATATCCACATACCTCGACTATCTAACGCCTGAAGACCCTACAATAGTGAGGGGACACGACCACCGGCTCCCTACACTAGACACGGAGGGAGTCAGGGTCTCCTAAGATCCAGCAAACAGAAAATCACAAATAAATATACAGCACTTATCTTGCAGAAGACTGGGATATAGGAACAGCATGCACACACACTCCAGGAAGTTGTATAAGCCGCACACTACTGCATTATGGGGAGGAATTTAAAGGGAAGCAATCAGTCCAACTGCATGACAGCTGAGAGAGGCTAACGAGATGAGGAACTGAAACCAAAACAAAGAAAACTCAAGGAGGAGGTTCTGAAAGGCTTCTGTCAGAGCTTCTCAGCTGTCTGGTTGTGACAGTACCCCTCTTTCTACGAGTGGACTCCGGACACTCAGAGCCCACCTTCTCAGGATGGGACCTATGGAAAGCCCTGATGAGAAGAGTGGCCTTAATGTCCGTCACTGGGACCCACATCCTCTCCTCAGGACCATAACCCTCCCAATGAACGAGGTACTGGAGAGAACCACGGACAAGACGAGAATCCACAATCCTAGAGACCTGAAATTCAAGATTCCCATCAACCATAATCGGAGGAGGAGGCAAAGGTGAGGGTACAATGGGTTGAACATAAGGTTTCAATAAGGACTTATGAAAAACATTATGGATCTTCCAAGTCTGAGAAAGATCAAGACGGTAGGCAACAGGATTGATGACAGACAGGATCTTGTAAGGCCCAATAAACCTAGGACCCAAGTTCCAGGAGGGAACCTTCAATTTGATATTCTTGGTAGACAACCACACCAGATCACCAACATTCAGGTCCGGACCAGGCACACGTCTCTTATCTGCCACACGCTTATATCTCTCACTCATGCTCTTTAGATTATCCTGAATTTTTTGCCAAATAGATGACAAAGACGAGGAGAATCTGTCCTCATCAGGTAAACCAGAAGACCCCTCTCCCGAGAAAGTCCCAAACTGCGGATGAAACCCATATGCACCAAAAAATTGTGACTTATCAGAGGACTCCTGACGACGGTTATTTAAAGCAAACTCAGCAAGGGACAAAAAAGAACACCAATCCTCCTGATTCTCCGCCCCAAAACAGCGCAGATATGTCTCCAGATTCTGATTGACGCGCTCCGTCTGGCCATTCGACTGCGGGTGGAAAGCAGAAGAGAATGACAACCGAACCCCCAAGCGAGAACAGAAAGCCTTTCAGAATCTGGAAACAAACTGCGTGCCCCTATCAGAGACTATGTCTGAAGGAATACCATGCAATTTGACAATGTGGTCAATGAATGCCTGCGCCAGCGTCTTAGCATTGGGCAAACCCGGAAAAGGGATGAAATGCACCGTTTTGCTAAAACGGTCCACCACCACCAGAATCACAGTCTTCCCCGAGGAACGAGGCAGGTCCGTTATGAAGTCCATGGACAGATGTGTCCAAGGACGGGAAGGAATGGGTAAGGGAAGAAGAGGACCTGATGGCCGTGAATGAGGGACTTTGGCACGAGCGCAAGTCTCGCAGGCTGCCACAAAACCCTCAACCGACTTATGAAGCGCAGGCCACCAGAATCTCTGAGCGATGAGATCCAGTGTGGCTCTTGCCCCCGGGTGCCCAGCAAGGACCGTATCGTGGTGTTCCTTAAAAATCTTGTGTCTCAAAGCGAGAGGCACAAACAACCTCCCAGAAGGACAAAGATCAGGAGCCTCTGATTGGGCTGCCTGCACCTCTGCCTCCAATTCAGGAAAAAGAGCAGAGACCACCACACCTTCAGCCAAAATGGGACCCGGGTCTTCAAAATTCCCACTTCCCGGAAAACAACATGACAGGGCATCTGCCTTCACATTCTTAACCCCAGGGCGGAACGTAACAACAAAATCAAACCTTGAAAAGAACAAAGACCATCGGGCCTGTCTCGGGTTCAGACGCTTGGCTGACTCCAAGTAGGCCAGATTTTTATGGTCAGTAAACACGGTAATAGGGTGTCTGGCTCCCTCTAGCCAATGGCGCCATTCCTCAAAAGCCAACTTGATGGCCAACAATTCCCTATCTCACACATCGTAATTTCTCTCTGCGGAGGAGAGTTTCTTCGAGAAAAAGGCACACGGTCGCCATTTGGCAGGAGAGGAACCCTGAGACAAGACCGCACCCACACCTACCTCAGAAGCATCAACCTCAACTATGAAGGGTAAAGAAATATCAGGTTGTACCAGGATGGGAGCGGAAGCAAAACTCTCCTTGACATTAGAAAAAGCCTTACACGCCTCTACCGACCAGGAAGAAACATCTACCCCCTTTCTGGTCATATCAGTGAGTGGTTTAACAACAGAGGAATAATTCAAAATAAACTTCCTGTAATAATTGGCAAAGCCCAAAAAACGCATCAGCGCCTTCTGATTCTCAGGAAGCTCCCACTCAAGCACAGCGCGGACCTTCTCGGGGTCCATGCGAAAACCAGAAGAGGAGGGAAGAAACCCCAGAAATTGAATTTCTGGAACCGCAAACACACATTTTTCCAGTTTCGCGTATAATTTATTCTCCCGCAGGATGAGCAAGACCTGACGTAAGTGTTCCTTATGAGTTTTGAAATCAGGAGAAAAAATCAAAATGTCATCCAAATACACTAATACAAATTTTCCCATTAAATGATAAAAAATGCTGTTCACGAAATGCTGAAAAACGGCTGGGGCATTCATCCAACCAAAAGGCATAACCAAATTCTCAAAATGGCCCTCAGGGGTATTGAAGGCCGTCTTCCATTCGTCTCCTTCTCTGACCCTGACCAGGTTGTATGCCCCTCTTAGGTCTAATTTGGAAAAGACTTTAGCCCCAACAACCTGGTTAAACAGGTCCGGGATCAGAGGAAGCGGATAAGGGTCACGAATAGTGATACTGTTCAGCTCCCTGAAATCCAGACAAGGTCTTAAAGAACCATCTTTTTTCTTAACAAAGAAAAAAACAGCGGCAACAGGTGACTTCGAGGGTCGTATGTGTCCTTTTCTCAGACTCTCAGAGATATAAGCACGCATAGCGACCCTCTCAGGTTGGGAAAGATTGTATAAACGAGATTTAGGCAGTTTGGCGCCTGGGATGAGATTAATAGGGCAATCGTACTCCCTGTGCGGGGGAAAATCCTGAACTCCACTCTCAGAGAAGACATCCGAAAATTCAGAGAGGAAAGGTGGTACAATCTTAGTAGAAACCTCAGAAACAGATGTCGTGAGGCAATTCTCTCTGCAAAAGTCACTCCAACCATTTATTTGCCTCGCTTGCCAATCAATGGTGGGGTTATGTTTAGTGAGCCAGGGTAGCCCCAACACTAGAGGAGTAGGCAAACCGCTAAGGACGAAACATGACACATCCTCAACATGAGTATCACTCACAATTAAACGGATATTGTGAACTATGCCCTTTAATGATCTCTGAGAAAGTGGAGCGGAATCAATAGCAAAAACAGGAATATCCTTTCCCAAAGTGCACACCTGGAAACCATGAGTTATTGCAAATTGACTATCAATGAGATTGACAGCTGCTCCACTATCCACAAAAATCTCACAAAAAATGCTCTTGCTCTCTAGCGCCACCCTAGCATGCAAGACAAAATGGGAACTACAAGCAAACGGAAAACCTTCAATTTCCGCCTCAACCCTGCCAATAGTAACAGACGGAACATTTTTAAAAGATTTTTTCCTTTTTGTTTCTTTATTACTCCCAGAAAACTGCCTGAATCTCCTAGAGGGACAAACATTTGCCAAATGATTTATACCTCCACAACAAAAACAAACCCTGCCATGCGGGCTGAATCTTCTATTGTCAGAGGCAATCAACCCCAGCTGCATGGGCTCCTGCTCAGAAGGGGCTGACAGCGACTGAGACCCCTGCGCACAGAATGAGACCGCTGCACTGTCCCGGGACTGAGTATGACAGGAAGGAGAGATCTCTCCTCTCTCTCTAAGACGCCTGTCAATACGAACGGCCTGAGACATAGCAGAGTCCAAGGAGATAGGCCTCTCATGAAAGGCAAATGCATCTTTCAATCCCTCTGAAAGACCATGGCAAAATTGACTTCGGAGTGCAGCATCATTCCAACCAGTATCAGCTGCCCATCTCCGAAATTCTGAGCAGTATATCTCTGCGGATTGTTTACCCTGGCATAACAGACGTAGTCTAGACTCAGCCAGAGCAATACGATCCGGATCATCATATATCTGACCCAGGGCTAAAAAGAATTCATCCACTGAACAGAGGGGCCGTGCCCCCTCCGGCAGCGAAAAGGCCCAGGACTGAGCGTTACCCCTGAGCAGCGATATAATGATCCCCACCCTCCGTTCCTCATCACCAGAGGAATGGGGAAGAAGGCGAAAATGGAGTTTGCAAGCCTCTCTAAAACGCACAAAATTCTCACTACCCCCGGAGAACGTATCCGGGAGCGAGATCTTAGGCTCAGAACAAACTCCATGAACGCAAGCTGAACCGGTCACTTGAAACTGAGAAAAAGTCTTACGGAGATCAGCTACCTCCAATGAAAGACCCTGGAAGCGTTCAGCCAAAAGTGAAACCGGATCCATGCTTAAGACAGTTTTGGCGGCTTATAATGTCACGGATGGTGTACAGGAAACAAGACAATGCAAAATAATCTATGACTCACTGGATCCACAACTAAGGAACAAAAGGGAGACCCCTGCATGAGACCTGGCACACTCTCCCTGACTGCTCAGCCTATGCGAACACCCCAAAGGTGGATGGTCGCATATCCACGTACCTCGACTATCTAACGCCTGAAGACCCTACAATAGTGAGGGGACACGACCACCGGCTCCCTACACTAGACACGGAGGGAGTCAGGGTCTCCTAAGATCCAGCAAACAGAAAATCACAAATAAATATACAGCACTTATCTTGCAGAAGACTGGGATATAGGAACAGCATGCACACACACTCCAGGAAGTTGTATAAGCCGCACACTACTGCATTATGGGGAGGAATTTAAAGGGAAGCAATCAGTCCAACTGCATGACAGCTGAGAGAGGCTAACGAGATGAGGAACTGAAACCAAAACAAAGAAAACTCAAGGAGGAGGTTCTGAAAGGCTTCTGTCAGAGCTTCTCAGCTGTCTGGTTGTGACATTTGCTCTCTAGCGCCACCTTGGAAGAAAGGAGAAAACGGGAACTGCAGGTCAGAGGAAAAGCATCAATTCCTACATCAACTTTGCCCAAAATAGCAGATGAAGCAGAGTTTGATGATTTACCTTTTGAGGTTTTTCTCTTATTATCACTCTTAGTACAGTTCATGAATTTCCTAGACGGACAAACATTTGCCAAATGACCTATGCCCCCACAACAAAAACACACCATTCTCTGAGGATTAAATCCTCCTTTATCAGGGGCAAGTCGACCTAGCTGCATGGGCTCCTCCTCAGAGGGGACCGAGACAGGATGAGGCCCCTGCACACTGAATGAGTCCGCACCACTGCCTCTAGACTAACAATGGCTGGACAGAGAGGTCTCGTTTCTTTCTCTTAGAGGCCTGTCAAGGCGTACCGCCAATGACATGGCAGACTCTAAGGACATTGGTCTCTCATGGAAAGCAAACGCATCTTTCAATCTCTCTGAGAGACCATGACAGAACTGACTCCGGAGTGCAGCATCATTCCAACCTGAATCAGCTGCCCATCTCCAAAATTCAGAACAATAAAGCTCCGCAGACAGTTTGTTCTGGCATAAAAAACGTAAGTTGGATTCAGCCAGAGCAACACGATCTGGGTCATCATATATCTGCCCCAGCGCCACAAAAAATCTTTCCACGGATCGAAGGGAGGGATCCCCCGATGGCAGCGAAAAAGCCCAAGTCTGAGCATTACCACTGAGCAGGGAGATGACAATCCTCACCCTCTGCTCCTCATTACCAGAGGAATGGGGACACAAGCAAAAATGGAGTTTGCATGCCTCTCTGAAGCGAACAAAATTCTCACTGCCCCCGGAGAACGTTTCCGGAAGTGAGACCTTTGGCTCGCAACAGACTCCATGGGCCGGAGCATAGCCCAATGCATGAAGCTGAGTCATAGATTGACGGAGATCCGCTACCTCCAAAGAAAGACCCTGCATACGGTCAACCAGGTTAGAAAGCGGATCCATGTCAAAAAGGACGGTTATGGTGGATTATAATGTCACGTCTGTATGTGAGCAACAAGAGCATGCACAGTGAATAAGCTACTGACCGGACCCAAACTAGGGAGGATAAAGTGTGACCCCTGTCAGACCCTAAAAGCTCTCCCTATGCTGCTAAGCACATGTCCAGATCCAAATGGTGGATCGAGACATGCCCGCGTACCTAAGGCTGATGACCACTGTAACCCCTACAATAGTGGAAGGGGCACGGCCACCGGTGCCCTGCTCAGAATATAGACGAAATCGGGGTCGCCTCGGATCCAGTCAGAAAACAAACAGAAACACACAATGTCTGCACACTTAACTGAAGGAGCTGCAGCAGCAGTGAAGACAGATCCAAAGTCAGCAGACACTATCCCAAGTACTTGCTTCAGCAGAACTCAGGTCCATAGAAAGATAACACACAAGTGAAGATACTCAAGCGAGAGATACAGCTCAAATGAAAAGTATAATCCACACCCTACAAAGGAGGAGGGGTGATTTAAAGGCAGAGAAATCAAACACAGGAGGGACAGCTGGGAGGAAGTAAAGACCTAAACACAGGGGCGGAGAAACAGAGCAGAGGGAACTCCTCCAAGCTCTAGTAGTGACATCATCACAGGGGTGGAGAAACAGAGCTGTGAGAATGTCTCAAAGCTCTGGTAGTGACAGGTGGTGACCCCTGACTCACCTTGCGGCTGGCACCTGACTGCCCTGACGTCCATAGACGGGTTCCTCACCCATGCGGCGATCACGTGCCTAAACCCTGGCTTTCCCTGAAATGAGCCCTAGATAGTGAACGGGCCGCTGGGATCGCTAGTCTGCACCACTGACACTAAGAGGGAAACACCAGGGAGAGGACAGACAATACAGAGAAACACATACACCCAGGTGGGCGACCACAGCAGACCATAAAGGTCCAACAGGGATCCGGAGGGTAACGTTCTGGACCAACAACCAGAGAACGCAGCAACACAGCTCCAAAAGGTCAGAATAGATGTCCAGGCAGGAAGCTCTATATCTGGCAACCAGAGAAGTGTGAGAGGGGAATATAAGGAGGTTGGGAGTGCTGAACAAGGAACAGCTGAGGAGAAAGAGCTACGGATCCCTGAGTGAGCCAAAAAGGGTTGCAAAGCAAACCCAGAAAGCTACCATAAGGAAACAGCCCTATCTTACATAGAGCACGCAGCCAACCGCTGTGACTTCCTGACCCCGGGTATAACGGAGTCAGGCGTGGGTCTTGACACCCTCGTGACAGTACCCCCCTCTCTACGAGGGGCCTCCGGACACTCAGGACTAGGTCTCTCAGGATGAGAGGCATGAAAAGCCCGAACTAACCTGTCGGCGTTTACCTCAGACGCAGGAACCCACATTCTTTCCTCGGGACCGTAACCTCTCCAATGCACCAGATATTGAAGAGAGCGGCGGACCCGACGAGAATTAACAATTTTGAATATCTGAAACTCTAGATTACCATCCACAACAACAGGAGGGGGTGGCAGCGGTGATGGTTCTAGAGGTGGAACATATTTTTTGAGTAACGACTTATGAAAGACGTTATGGATTTTAAAAGTCTGAGGTAGCTCCAGGCGAAAAGCCACGGGGTTGATGATGGCTACAATTTTGTAAGGGCCAATGAACCTAGGACCCAGTTTCCAAGAGGGAACCTTTAATTTAATATTCCTAGTAGACAACCACACATAGTCATTCACTCCTAGGTCCGGACCTGGCGACCGTCTCTTATCAGCCATGCATTTGTATTTACCTCCCATATTTTTCAAGTTAGCTTGCACCTTCTGCCATACCGATGAAAGAGATGACGAAAACCGTTCCTCTTCGGGAACCCCAGAAGACCCCCCCTCTTTGAAAGTACAGAATTGGGGATGAAAACCATAGGCACCAAGAAATGGTGACTTGCCAGTGGATTCCTGACGACGATTATTTATGGCAAACTCAGCTAACGGTAAATATGATGACCGCAACTCTTGGTTTTCAGACACAAAACATCTTAGATATGTCTCCAGGTTTTGGTTGGTACGCTCAGTCTGTCCATTCGACTGAGGATGGAAAGCTGAGGAAAAGGACAAGTGTACCCCCAAACGGGAACAAAAATCTTTCCAAAATTTAGAAATAAACTGGGTACCCCGATCCGAAACAACATCGGAAGGGACCCCGTGAAGCTTCACGATTTCACTGACGAATACCTGAGCAAGAGTCTTAGCATTAGGTAGTGCGGGTAACGCAATGAAGTGTACCATTTTGCTAAACCTGTCAACTACTACTAAAATAACTGTTTTACCCGCAGACAAAGGTAAGTCAGTGATAAAATCCATTGACAGATGTGTCCATGGTCTATTGGGAATGACGAGTGGTAATAGAGACCCTGCAGGACGTGTATGTGAAACTTTTGCGCGCGCACAGGTAGAACAAGAAGACACAAAATCCAATACATCCTGACGCAACCTTGGCCACCAAAAACGACGAGACAATAGCTCCAAGGTTGCTTTACTACCCGGGTGCCCAGCAAGTGCCGAATTATGATGTTCCTTTAATAGTTCAAAACGCAGGTTCAACGGTACAAACAATTTCTCTGAGGGGCAAGAGACCGGGGCGTCCCCCTGGGCCTCTAACACCTTCCCCTCCAGAACAGAGTGTACCGCAGAGACAACCACTCCTCTTTGAAGAATGGGTACCGGATCACTCACATTACCCCCTCCAGGGAAACAACGAGATAGTGCATCAGCCTTGGTATTCTTTGCCCCAGGACGATAGGTAATAACAAAGTTAAACCTGGTAAAAAATAGCGACCACCTAGCTTGTCTAGGGGTGAGACGCTTAGCTGATTCGAGGTAGGGAAGATTTTTGTGGTCCGTAATCACAGTGACGGGGTGGACTGCCCCCTCTAAAAAGTGACGCCATTCTTCAAACGCTAGTTTAATCGCTAATAGTTCCCTATTGCCAATATCATAGTTCTTTTCTGCTGTAGATAGTTTTTTAGAAAAGAAAGCACAAGGACGCCATTTGCCAGGAGACGGACCCTGAGACAGCACTGCCCCCACTCCCACCTCTGATGCATCGACTTCAACAATAAAAGGCTGAGAGACATCAGGTTGGACTAGTACAGGTGCCGAGGTAAACCTCTCTTTTAGAGAGGAAAAAGCAACTTTAGCGGCGTCAGACCATTTAGAAAAATCAGTCCCCTTCCTAGTCATGTCAGTAAGGGGTTTTACAATAACTGAATAATTTTTAATGAATTTCCTATAGAACTTCGCGAAGCCCAAGAACCGTTGCAGAGCTTTGAGGTTCTCAGGAAGATCCCAATCTAAAATTGCCTGGACCTTCCTAGGATCCATACGGAAACCTGACGCAGATAAAAAATAACCTAGGAATTGTATCTCCTGAACGGCGAAGACACATTTTTCAATTTTAGCATATAATTCATTCGTCCGTAGGACCTGCAGTACTTGTTTGACATGCACCTCATGTGTTCTCAGATCAGACAAATAAATTAAAATATCATCTAGGTATATCACCACAAACCTGCCGATAAGATGACTAAAAATGACATTAACGAAATGTTGAAAGACTGCAGGAGCATTGGTCAGACCGAAAGGCATAACTAGATTTTCATAATGCCCCTCAGGGGTGTTAAAAGCTGTCTTCCACTCATCCTCCTCCTTGATACGAATCAGATTGTAGGCCCCCCTAAGATCAAGTTTGGAGAACCACCTAGCAACCGCAATCTGGTTAAACAGGTCAGGAATGAGAGGAAGAGGGTATGGGTCTCGGATGGTTATCCGATTTAATTCGCGAAAATCTAGGCAAGGACGCAGGCCCCCATCTTTCTTTTTAACGAAGAAAAACCCTGCAGCCACGGGTGAAGAAGAGGGTCTGATGTGTCCTTTAGCCAAGCTCTCGGAGATATAATCTTTCATGGCTTGTCTCTCTGGACCCGAAAGATTATATAACCTGGTCTTGGGTAATTTTGCGCCGGGAATAAGGTTAACCGGGCAATCATAAGGACGGTGAGGTGGTAACTTCTGACAACCCTTTTCAGAAACACCGTCCTCAAAGTCCGAAATAAATGTAGGTAGGGTAGTTATGGAGGCGACTAAGCAATTGCTATTTAAGCAATTTTCTCTGCAATGCTCACTCCACTCCGATATCTCCCTAGCCTGCCAATCCACCACTGGATTGTGCGCTACCAACCAGGGAAGGCACAGCACTACCGGAGTGGGAAGCCCCTCCTGAACATAACATGAAAGCATCTCGTTATGGTGGTCCCCTACCCGAAGGTGTAAATTATGATCAATGTGGGTGAGGTTTCTCTGAGACAGAGGAGCAGAATCAATAGCGAATATGGGAATAGGTCTCTGTAGCGTACAGAGAGACAAACCCATAGTGCGGGCAAAATGGGCATCTATCAAATTTACCCCTGCTCCACTGTCTAGAAAGAAAGAAATAGTCTCCGTCTTATCACCAAAAACAACAACCGCTGGCAACACAAATTGCGATGTACGTATGGAGGAAACGTATACCCCCCGGCTGACATCCTCCACACAGCCTGGGGTTAGTAGTTTTCCGACGGTCTTTTGTTTCTGAGGAAAGAAGGACAGACATTAATGAAATGACCCCTCTCCCCACAAAAAAACAAACCCCACGCCTACGGCGAGCCTCAGGAGGACGGACCTGACGAGTAGTTCCTCCTAACTGCATAGGCTCGTCTAAGTCCGTACAGACTAACTGCTGCTTGGGAGGAGTTACCAATTGCTCCGGTTTTTTCAACCTGTCCCTAAGGCGTCTATCTATTCGGATAGAAAGGGACATAACCGCATCAAGGGAAAAGGGGGTCTCATATAATGCAAGCGCATCCTTAACCCTTTCGGATAACCCAGAGCAGAACTGACTCCTGAGAGCCGGGTCGTTCCATTGGGTATCCGTAGCCCACCTACGGAAGTCAGAGCAATACTCCTCTACCGGCCGTTCTCCTTGTAGGAGTCTCCGTAAACTTGATTCAGCCAGTGCGACTCGGTCAGGGTCGTCATATATGAGACCCAAGGCCCCGAAAAACTCATCCACTGACCGAAGAGCCTGGGAATCAGTGGGTAAAGAGAATGCCCAGGACTGCGGGTCCCCCTGCAGCAGGGAAATAACAACCCCCACCCGCTGTTCTTCATTACCAGAGGAGTAAGGGCGCAGTTTAAAATATAATTTACAGGCCTCACGGAATGTCAAAAACTTGTCCCTTCCCCCAGAAAATCTGTCAGGGAGAGGGACCTTGGGTTCCGCAACAACCTGGTTACCAGTAGCAACCGCTGGGCTTGCGGTCAGTTGTAATTGCTGCTGTTGCTGGAGGACCGACGCCTTCAATCCTGCCACCTCCAAAGACAGGCCATGAAATTGTTTGGACAGAGCAGCAATTTGATCCATACTGGATTCTAAGTAGGTAAAAAAAAAAAAATTTTTTTTTTTTTTACCTACACAAAATAAGGGCCAGATATAATGTAATGACCGGTGTCACGCAAAGGGAGGGAAAAGGGAAAGCCCTGCCCAAGGGAGAGGGAAAGGTGGTGACCCCTGACTCACCTTGCGGCTGGCACCTGACTGCCCTGACGTCCCTAGACGGGATCCTCACCCGTGCGGCGATCACGTGCCTAAACCCTGGCTTTCCCCGAAATGAGCCCTAGATAGTGAACGGGCCGCTGGGATCGCTAGTCCGCACCACTGACACTAAGAGGGAAACACCAGGGAGAGGACAGACAATACAGAGAAACACATACACCCAGGTGGGCGACCACAGCAGACCATAAAGGTCCAACAGGGATCCGGAGGGTAACGTTCTGGACCAACAACCAGAGAACGCAGCAACACAGCTCCATAAGGTCAGAATAGATGTCCAGGCAGGAAGCTCTATATCTGGCAACCAGAGAAGTGTGAGAGGGGAATATAAGGAGGTTGGGAGTGCTGGACAAGGAACAGCTGAGGAGAAAGAGCTACGGATCCCTGAGTGAGCCAAAAAGGGTTGCAAAGCAAACCCAGAAAGCTACCATAAGGAAACAGCCCTATCTTACATAGAGCGCGCAGCCAACCGCTGTGACTTCCTGACCCCGGGTATAACGGAGTCAGGCGTGGGTCTTGACACCCTCGTGACATTATTACTGTGAAGGAGGCACAATGGGCATTATTACTGTGCAGGGGGCACATTGGGCATTATTACTGTGAAGGGGGCACAATGGGGATTTCTACTATTGAGGGGGCTCAGAGGGTATTACTAGCACAGTGGGCATTACTACTATTAAGGGGGCAGAATGGGCATTATTACTGTGCAGGAGGCACAATGGTCTATATTACTATAAAGGGGGCACAGTGGGCATTATTACTATAAAGGGGGCACAGTGGGCATTATTACTATAAAGGGGTCACAATGGGGATTATTACTATGATTACTATGAAGGGGACACAATAGGAAATATTACTATAAAGGGGGTGCAATGGGGATTATTACTGTGAAGGGGGCACAATGGGGATTGTTACTGTAAAGGGGGCACAAAGAGGGCATTACAACTGTGAAAGGGGCACAGAGAGGGCATAACTACTGTGAGGGGGCACACATCTGTACAAAACTACTGTGAAGGTTGTACAAAGAGGGCAATACTACTGTGAGAGAAAGGACCCGCCCCGGGTGCCAAACACCCTATGCACGCCACTGCCCCCATGTACAACTATTAGTGACAGACAGTTATCTCTGTATACACACTGACACAGAAAATGCTATCAATCACTGATAACATCTCCCCTGTGTACAGCTATCAGTAACTGACAGCTATCTCTGTATACATACTTACACAGAGAATACTACCAATAACACCTCCCTGTGTACAACTATCAGTGACTGGCAGTTATCTCCGTATACACACTTACACAGAGAATGCTATCAATCACTGATTATATTTGGTTGTTTACAACTATCAGTGACTGACAGCTATCTATGTATACACACTTACCTTACACAGAGAATATTATCAATCACTGATAACACTTCCCATGTATAAAAATCAGTGATTGACAGTTATCTCTGTATACACACTTACACAGAGAATGCGATCAATCACTGATAACACTTCCCCTGTGTACAACTATCAGTGACTGGCAGTTATCTCCGTATACACACTTACACAGAGAATGCTATCAATCACTGATTGTATTTGGTTGTTTACAACTATCAGTGATTGACAGTTATCTCTGTATACACACTTACACAGAGAATGCGATCAATCACTGATAACACTTCCCCTGTGTACAACTATCAGTGACTGACAGCTATCTATGTATACACATTTTCACAGAAAATGTAAATCACTGATAACACCTCCCCCATGTACAGCTATCAGTGACTGACAGCTATCTATATGTACACACTAACACAGAAAATACTATCAATCACTGATAACACCTCCCTGTGTGCAATTTTCAGTGACTGACATCTATCTCTGTATACACACTTACACAGAGAATGCTACCAATAACACCTCCCTGTGTATAGCTGAAGTCAGAAAGAGTAAATATTTAAATGCATACATTACAAGTTGTATTTAATAATATCCCACAAAACTATGTATTAGGCTACTTTCACACTAGCGTTTTTGCTGGATCTGGCAGGACTCTGCAAAAAACGCCTCCGTTACTGATAATACAACCATCCGTTATGAACAGATCTGGTTGTATTATCTTTAACATAGCCAAGACGTATCCGTCATGAACTCCATTGAAAGTCAATGGGGGATGGATCCGTTTTCTATTGTCTCAGGACAGAAAGCAAACCGCAGGCCGCTGCGATTTTCTCTCCGGTATGAGAACGGAACGGAATGCATTTTGGAGCATTCTGTTCTGTTCAGTTATGTTTTGTCCCCATTGACAATGAATTGGGACAAAACGTAAATGTTTTTTTTCCGGTATTGAGACCCTATGACGGATCTCAATACCGGAAAATATTAACACTAGTGTGAAAGTAGCCTTAATCTGTTCAGCTGCTCCTGCTCTATACCATGCTGCCAGCAGATGGCACTGCATTTCATGGTGACAAGTTATCTTTAAAATGCATGTAAAAATGCAAGGTGTCTGAAAAATTGTTGATGGTGTATTTTATTTGGCCTTGTTTTACAAGCATTTTCCAGATTATTTTTTTTTCATTCTATGGACAAAATCAGCAGAAATAAACACTATACATACCGCATGACGCATTTTGTACTCAAAAAAATGTGTGTTTTCCCCACTGTGGCAGCTTACACATCTGTTAAAAATAATTAAATATGACATCTGGGAACATGCTTGCTCTGGACCTGTTCCCTTATAAAACCATACTGGTCACCTGTACAGACACAAGTTAACCGACTTACCAGACTAAACCTTCCTCTTCTTCCAGAAGTCTGCCTATTACATCTATTAAACAACTTCTTGCCGCTGATAGAATTTTCATCCCCACAATGTGGAAATCATGTTCACCCCCATCACTCACACAATGGACATAAAAGGTTGACTCTCTATACTACCTAGAGGAATTAGCCAGCTGGGAGACCAGAACCCACTCCCTGTTTAAGTCCATTTGGAATCCCTGGGCACGGCATAGACACTTTTATAATTAATAAAGAACCCCTAGAAAATTGCTGCCAATCACCTATATACCCCTTTACCTTTCAAACCCTACTTTTTATTTCCTCTCTTTATTTATATTAGCCTCACTAATGTATAGGTATATCTGTCGTCAGTGTACCGACTATATGTTGACCTCTTCTCTGTGGAAGCCTCTCATATAGGACCCCTCAACCCCTCCCCACTTAGTACCTTTCTTTTCCCCTCCCCCCCATCCCCCCTTAGCTGGGCCAGATGAGATATATTTGGTTGTATATGCCTACTTGGTTAGGCATGTTGTTGCTCTATCTACGAGCGAACGGACCTCTTAGATGAATATCCATATTGACATACCAATCTTACGACGATCTGTTCTTTATCATATGATTTTTTGTGCCTATATTGCTTTACTAGCTGTGCCTAATTGTTTTTGCTGTTTACTGTTTTTATGATTATATTAAACCAATAAAAAGAGCTTTGAATTTTTTTTTTTTTTAAATGCTCATACATGAATAAACAAAACAGAGCAATATACCAAGTTGGGTAGAAATTGCTGACGTAATTAGAAATAGGCATTTTTTATTCTGTTATGATGACAACAGGATGCTCTATTTGGTTGTCAATTTTTAAGTAACCTCTAAGAAACTGATGACTGTTTTCCGTCAGCTCGTTTAAACGGTGGCAGATTAAGTAGACCATAGGCCATGGCATAGTGTGGTTTTACCACTTGTCAATTTCTGTGTAGATTCTGCACTAATTTCATATGCAGAGTGTGGATGAGGTTTGTTTCTATCACATCTAGTTTTCTGCTGCGGTAAAACTGCTGAGAATATGGAGTATATATGCCCTGTGTATATGTACCCTTACAGCCCCCAGACCAGGACTTCCCTTAATAAATACAGACCAAATAACAACAAAGAACAGACCCACTAACAACTATACCCACTAAATACAGACCCCAAAACAAAGCCCTCAAAGTACAGACTCTGACAGGACCCTCTAAATAAATAAAGACCTCCTAAACCAGACTCCCAAAATATACATTTAGGGAAGAGCGTTTGAATAATTCAGACCCTAGATTCCTTAAATACAGACACAGGGGACCTCCTAAATAAATTCAGCAACCCTAATAGCAGACCCTGCTGGAACCCATACACTTGCATAGAAGCTCTTCCTCTATCTCCTTGCTGCTCTCTCCTGTAAATTGAAGACCTTCAGAGATCATTTGACCATCTGAAGGTCATTCAGTAGGTCCCGCACAAAGTTACACAAAGCAGTTTTATAGCTGCAATAAAACTGCAAAGTGCGTTTTGGGGACAAGTATTATTGTTCAAAGAAGTGTTGCAGTTTTGCTCCAATTAAACACAATACAATTGTAATCTGCATAAAGTGTTTGAGCAGTTTGGGTAGCCATGGGCCCCAGGAAGGCTGCTCAAAACTTCCCATATTCTAATCCGCCATTGATAAGTATAACATTACAGTTTACGACTATGAAAAGACCATCAAAATTGACAACCCAAATGAGCATACAAAAAAAGCATTCAAAATTGCCAAACTTTAATTTCTGACTCCCCCTAATGTGCAGCTATTGAGGTGACAATTCTCTTTAATGGCATCGCTGAGCTGCAAATCAGGAGCAAAAGTCCTTAGGGTTCATATTATGACAACACACTTTAATTTTTGAAGACTGCAATCCTTTATCACGTCTAGTAAATAGTCATAAATAGAGATGAGCGAATTTTTTAAAAATTCAATTCGCTGGTTCACCGAATTTTTGGGAAAAAAGTCAGTTCGATCTGAATTTATTCTCGGTGAATTACGTTAACAAACGGCTATTTCCTGGCTGCAGAGAGCCTTTATAGTGATGTAGAACACTGTGCCTTGCAGTAACACGCATAGGGAGTCTGCTTTGGTAGTGAAATAATACTTAGAGTCCGTATGACATCGCTCTTAGAATCGCCTGCACACTTCACTTATTTCGGCAGTCACGGGGCCAAAACTGACCAAATAACTCAAGTATGAACTCAGCCTTACAGGTCGATGTTAGCGCCAAGAAGAAGCGCACGTCTCTTACACTGTCGTCAGCTGATTCCACATAGATGTCTACAAAACCTGTTCTATTAAACGCTTATACAAGTAGAGCCCCCCGACAGAGTGGAGAGGGTGTCAGCAGTAAGTTTGTGTTGACCTCTGAAAGTTCAGACCTCTGAAAGTGACCCCTGTTGCCACGGCCCCTTACTCTGCTGCGACCTCTGCCTGCGCCAGTAATATTTAGGCCTCTGACACTCCCCTTTGCAGGGCCTGGCACTTCTCTGCCTGACATACTGTTAGATCAAATAACCAAATATTTTTTATTTCGCCACTAATACACAGCAAACTGGTCTTTAGAATATATCACTGCACCGCTAAACGGCAAATAGGCCCTAATTTTTTTAAAGTGCTACACAACACAACAGGCTTTTCAACAGATAAGTGCAACTCTGGACGGCAAATATATATTTATTTTGCCACTAATACACGGCAAACTGGGCTTTAGAATATTTTATTGCACCGCGGAACGGCAATTAGGCCCTAATTTTTTTTCTATTTTCACACAAAAGGCTTTTCAACAGATAAGTGCAACGATGAACGGCAAATATATTTTTATTTTGCCAGTAATACACGCCAAACTGGGCTTTAGAATATTTCACTGAACCACAGAACGGCAAATAGGCCCTAATTATTTTAAACTGTTACAGAACACAACAGGCTTTTCAACAGATAAGTGCAACGCTGGATGGCGAATATATTTTTATTTCGCCACTAATACACAGCAAACGGGGCTGTAAAATATCTCACTGCACCGCTGAACGGCAATTAGGCCCTAATTTATTTAAACTTTTACAAAACACAACAGGCTTTTCAACAGATAAGTGCAATGCTGGACGGTGAATATATTTTTATTTTGTAACAAGAAGAAATAAATAGGGCAGCACTCACCACTGTGAATCCAGTTAAAAGTACTTCTTTATTGGTGCAACATAGACTTCAGTATAGCAGACTGGGGCGGCACGCATACTTCCCACACATTGGAGCAGCGACAGTTGTTTTGCGCTAACACGTGCTTCTTCAGGCCACTGACGTCAGCGCGTAAGCATTATTGTACCCTACTGTTGGTGACAACATTAATAAGGAGGAAAAACTTGCCTTGGAATGGATTAGGACTCGTAAAGACATAGTGGTGAAACTGGCGGACAAGGGGGGCAATGTGGTGTCGATGATTAAGGAGTACTATGTGATAGAGGCCCTTAGACAACTAAAATATGTTCGGACTTACGAGATGATACGGGAGGACCCCGTTGCAGGTATACAACAGCAACTTAGGGGCTTGCTCCAGAAATATGTTAATAAGGGTTCTATCTCGGGCCAATTGGCCAAGAAGTTGGTACCACTGTTTCCCACTAAACCATGTTGGTATTTTTTACCAAAAATCCATAAGTCACTGAGCCAGCCCCCTGGCCGCCCTATAGTGGTGATTATTAGCTCGGTGACTGAGCCCATATCTAAGTACATTGATTGGCTATTGAGGCCCCTACTTACCAGTGCTCCTGCGTATTTACGTGATACCAATGACTTCCTCCTGGCATTGAAGGACTTTCACTGGCAGGAGGGTTTCAGTCTGGTTTCCCTGGGGCATGGGGTGGGTGTTTTGGCTGTTCTCGACGTTCTGGAGAATGTTGGTAAAAGTGAATTGTTCTGTGATTTTGTGAGGGAGGCCCTCCTATTCATCTTGACAAACAATGTGTTTAGATTTGGGAACAAGTGGTACAGAATAAAACTTGGTACCGTCATGGGGACTCCCGTATTTTGTACGTTCGCTAATATCTATCTGGCTAGACTTGATAGATTTGTGTATGAGTAATCTGTACTTGTGTCATATGAAGCTTTTTTTGCATTATGTGGATGACATCTTCATGGTGTGGTCGGTCACTGAGGCCAAGTGCGTGGAAATTGTGACGTTTTTGAATCCGAGTAACGACATGGGCATGTACTTTACCCTTAATTTTGGGGGTCTTAGCCTAGAATTTTTGGATGTGGCTGTCGTGGGTGTGTGCGATGAGCTGGTCACTATAGGGTATCGTAAACCCACGGCGACAAGCTCCTTGCTACACCACAGCAGCTTTCATCCTGATAGCTTTAAGAGATCGGTCCCTTATGGATAATTTATTAGCTTAAAATATTAACAGCACTCAAGAAGGCTATCATGAACAGGCCCTGGGGCTACCCTGAAAGTATGTTAGACACTGCTATGCAAAAGGCATATACATTTTCCCAATATGACCAATTAACTCGTGGTAATAGGGAGCAGAACAAAAAGGGATATACTAGAAACATTAGTGAGAAACATCAGAAGAGATTTGTGTTCTCGCTTAAGTTTAGCCCCATGGCAGATCGTATACGCAGGGCCATATATAATAACTGGGACATCTTGAGAAGAAACACCTTTTTCGCTGGGTATGTGGAGGAGAAACCATTAGTAACCTTTAGGAGGAGCCACACAATTAAGCACAGGATAGTGAGGAGTCGCTTTGTAGACGAAACCAGTAAAAATTGGCTATGAAACAGTAGGCCCAAGGGTAATTATAAGTGACGAAATTGTTCCTTTTTCAAGTTTAACTCACAAAAAAAGGTGTTAGATTTTGGAGGTGTCCACCATAAGGTTAATAGCTTTATTAACTGTAGGAGTAAATTTGTAGTTTATCTACTCACATGTCAGTGTGGCTATTTCTATATAGGGAAGACGATCAGGTGTTTGTTCGAAAGGGTTAGGGAACATATAAAGAAAAGGTTGCTCCAGGTTCATTCCACATATGAGAGATACATGGGGGGAGTTGTCAAGCTTTAAGGTTTACTGGTATTGAGACGGTCCCCAACCCACCACTAGGTGGGGGTAGACACTGCTTGTTACTACAGAAGGCAGCCAGGTGGATCCTCCATACAGGAGCATTAGGTCAATTAGGACTGAACGTTAAAAGTGTTTTTTTATAGGTAACTATGGTTTACATGTTTTTAAATATCACGGTTTTGTATAGTTTTTTTTGTATTGTTTTTTTATTTGAATTGAGGGTAGCATTATGTGTACCCATGGCAACCTTACTTCATGATGCTTAAAAGACAGCGCGAGATTACGCGCTGATGTCAGTGGTCTGAAAAAGCACGTGTTTGAGCGAAACGGCCGTCGCTGCTGTGATGAGTGGGACGTATGCGTTCCGCTCCGGTCTGCTATACTGAACTCGTTGTTGCACTAATAAAAAAGTACTTTTAATTGGATTCACAGTGGTGAGTGCCGCCCTATTTATTTCTTCTTGTTGTGGACATTACTTGCTTGTGGAGGGCTTGAGCACCGCAACATTGTATGCTGGACGAAGAGGTGTGGTGGATATCTGTTGGCGTGATGTGTGAATTAAAGAAGCTTGTCTACTGTGCCTCCATATTTCTCTTATTACTTGCATATTTTTATTTTACCACTAATACAGCTTTTCAACAGATAAGTGCAATGCTGAACGTGAATATATTTTTATTTTGCCAGTAATACACGGCAAACTGGGCTTTAGAATATTTCACTGCACCGCAGAATGGCAATTAGGCCCTAATTTTATTCTCCTTGTACACAAAAGGCTTTTAAACAGATAAGTGCAACAATGAACGGCAAATATATATTTATTTCGCCACTAATACATGGCAAACTGGGCTTTAGAGTATATCATTGCACCACACAAGGGCAATTAGGCCCTATTTTTTTAAAACTTTTACAGAGCACAACAGGCTTTTCAACAGATAAGTGCAAAGATGAACGGCGAATATATTTTTGTTTCGCCACTAATACACAGCAAACTGGGTTTTAGAATATATCACTGCACCGCAGAACGGCAATTAGGCCCTACATTTTTTCTACTTTTACACAACACAACAGGCTTTTCAACAGATAAGTGCAAAGATGAACGGCGAATATATTTTTGTTTCGCCACTAATACACAGCAAACTGGGTTTTAGAATATATCACTGCACCGCAGAACGGCAATTAGGCCCTACATTTTTTCTACTTTTACACAACACAAAAGGCTTTTGAACAGATCAGTGCAATGCTGAACGGCGAATATATTTTTATTTCGCCACTAATACACAGCAAACTGGGCTTTAGAATATATCACTGCACCGCTGAGCGGCAAATATGTTTTTCCTTTTTCCACTAATACACGCAAAATAGGGCTTTAAAACAGATAACTGCACAGCTGAACGGCAAAGATATTTTTCCTTTTTCCTCTAATACATGCAAAAAAGTGCTTTAAAACAGATAACTGCACCGCCGAGCGGCAAAGATATTTTTCCTTTTCCCACTAATACACGCAAAAAAGGGCTTTAAAACAAATAACTGAACCGCTGAGCGGCAAATATATATTTTTCTTTTCCCACTAATACACGGAAAAAAGGGCTTTAGAACAGATAACTGCACCGCTGAGGGCAAATATATTTTACTTTTGCCACTAATACATGACAAAAAGGACTGTAATTTGCGCACTTCACCACATAACGGCTAATAAGCCCTTTTTTCCCCCACTAATACAAGCCAAAAAATGCTTTAGAATATATTGTATAACTGCACCGCACTAGGGCAAATAAAATGTAGAAATATTTCCTTGTAATAACTAGAGACGGCCTCGCGGTTCGCCCGGCGGTCGTTTCGCGGTGAACTTTGCGTGTTCGCGATTCGCCGAACATGCAAACATATGGAGAAATTCGCATCCGTATCCGGATTCGCATGTCCTATTCTTGTTCGCAATTGCAGACAAGATTAGGCATTTTCTATTATAGTGCCGGCGATGTGTGGTCCACAAATTGCGGAATGCACATTGCCGGTGTCCGTGTTTTGCGGATCTGCAAAACACTTACGGACGTGTGAATGGACCCTAATAGTAAAATTATTAAAGGTTACGTTTTATCTTCATGTATATTCTAATAAATTGCCTTCCTTGTACACTGCTCAAAAAAATAAAGGGAACACAAAAATAACACATCCTAGATCTGAGTTAATTAAATATTCTTCTGAAATACTTTGTTCTTTACATAGTTGAATGTGCTGACAACAAAATCACACAAAAATAAAAAAAATGGAAATCAAATTTTTCAACCCATGGAGGTCTGGACTTGGAGTCACACTCAAAATTAAAGTGGAAAAACACACTACAGGCTGATCCAACTTTGATGTAATGTCCTTAAAACAAGTCAAAATGAGGCTCAGTAGTGTGTGTGGCCTCCACTTGCCTGTATGACCTCCCTACAACGACTGTGCATGCTCCTGATGAGGTGGCGGACGGTCTCCTGAGGGATCTCCTCCCAGACCTGGACTAAAGCATCTGCCAACTCCTGGACAGTCTGTGGTGCAATGTGACGTTGGTGGATAGAGCGAGACATGATGTCCCAGATGTGCTCAATTGGATTCAGGTCTGGGGAACGGGCGGGCCAGTCCATAGCATCAATGCCTTCGTCTTGCAGGAACTGCTGACACACTCCAGCCACATGAGGTCTAGCATTGTCTTGCATTAGGAGGAACCCAGGGCCAACCGCACCAGCATATGGTCTCACAAGGGGTCTGAGGATCTCATCTCGGTACCTAATGGCAGTCAGGCTACCTCTGGCGAGCACATGGAGGGCTGTGCGGCCCTCCAAAGAAATGCCACCCCACACCATTACTGACCCAATGCCAAACCGGTCATGCTGGAGGATGTTGCAGGCAGCAGAACATTCTCCACGGCGTCTCAAGACTCTGTCATGTCTGTCACATGTGCTCAGTGTGAACCTGCTTTCATCTGTGAAGAGCACAGGGCGCCAGTGGCGAATTTGCCAATCTTGGTGTTCTCTGGCAAATGCCAAACGTCCTGCACGGTGTTGGGCTGTAAGCACAACCCCCACCTGTGGATGTCAGGCCCTCATATCACCCTCATGGAGTCTGTTTCTGACCGTTTGAGCAGACACATGCACATTTTTGGCCTGCTGGAGGTCATTTTGCAGGGCTCTGGCAGTGCTCCTCCTGTTCCTCCTTGCACAAAGGCGGAGGTAGCGGTCCTGCTGCTGGGTTGTTGCCCTCCTACGGCCTCCTCCACGTCTCCTGATGTACTGGCCTGTCTCCTGGTAGCGCCTCTATGCTCTGGACACTACGCTGACAGACACAGCAAACCTTCTTGCCACAGCTCACATTGATGTGCTATCCTGGATAAGCTGCACTACCTGAGCCACTTGTGTGGGTTGTAGACTCCGTCTCATGCTACCACTAGAGTGAAAGCACCGCCAACATTCAAAAGTGACCAAAACATCAGCCAGGAAGCATAGGAACTGAGAAGTGGTCTGTGGTCACCACCTGCAGAACCACTCCTTTATTGGGGGTGTCTTGCTAATTGCCTATAATTTCCACCTATTGTCTATCCCATTTGCACAACAGCATGTGAAATTGATTGTCACTCAGTGTTGCTTCCTAAGTGGACAGTTTGATTTCACAGAAGTGTGATTGACTTGAAGTTACATTGTGTTGTTTAAGTGTTCCCTTTATTTTTTTGAGCAGTGTACAATGTTATAATATACTTTCTATGTTAGAACGTATATTATAGTGCATTTGTATTGTGCGGCAGTTGTGTACGGTTCTAACATAGTAACATAGTAACATAGTACATAAGGCCGAAAAAAGACATTTGTCCGTCCAGTTCGGCCTGTCATCCTGCAAGTTGCCCTGCTGCGATACTGCAGGTATATAGAGGTACAAGCGTTATTGGAACAAATAATTTCTACTGGTGTGATATACCAGTCGTCCCCCAAAAAAAACAGATTGAAGCGGGGTGTTATATACCAATATACTTTCTTTATAGTGCATTTGGGTACTGTTAGTGCATTTGCGCATGCGCGTATGCGAAAATTATATTGCTGATATTTCGCATTGAAAACAAAAATGAATGGAGATCGCAAATTTGAATAATACATCTGGTATGCAACTGTCCATGTTGTGGGACTATTTGTGCACTTCTAGTAATTATTTCTTGGCTGTAGAGATGGCCCGAACTATCCGACGGCGAACAGTTCCCGGCGAACATAGCTTGTTCGCGTTCGCCTCTGCCGGGCGAACACATGCGATGTTCGGTCCGCCCCCTATACATCATCATTGAGCAAACTTTGACCCTGTACCTCACAGTCAGCAGACACATTCCAGCCAATCAGCAGCATACCCTCCCTCCCAGACCCTCCCACCTCCTGCACAGCATCCATTTTAGATTCATTCTGAAGCTGCAGTCTTAGTGAGAGGAGGGAGACTGTAACTGCTGCTGATTTAATTGGGAAATCGATAGCTAGGCTAGTGAATTCAGTGTCCACTCCAGTCCTGAAAGACTCATCTGATCTCTGCTGTTAGAACAGCGTCCTGACAGCACCCCAAAAAGCCCTTTTTAGGGCTGCAACATTAGTCTGCTTTTTTTTTTTCCTTTATATACATATTGCAGTTGCCTGGCCTGCCTGTGTGTGAGGAGCTGCAGGCCCACAGACTGTAGTGTGCCCACTGCCAGTGCTCACCCCTGTCATTCCGTGTGGCACAGGACTTTGCTTAAAAAAAGGCACTTAATTTTTACACTTTAATCTAAGGTTAGTTGCCTGCCAGTGTGTGTCAGGCTGACTTCCACTGACTGTAGTGTGCCCACTGCCAGTGCCCACCACTCATACCGGCTGGCACAGGACTTTGCATAAAAAAGGCATTTAATTTTTACACTTTAGTGTAATTTCAGCTGCTTGCCTGCTGCTAGTGTGTGTCAGGCCGACTTCAACTGACTGTAGTGTGCCCACTGCCAGTGCCCACCCCTGTCATCCCGTGTGGCACAGGACTTTGCTTAAAAAAAAGGCACTTCATTTTTACACTTTAATCTAAGGTTAGTTGCCTGCCAGTGTGTGTCAGGCCGACTTCAACTGACTGTAGTGTGCCCACTGCCAGTGCCCACCCCTGTCATCCCGAGTGGCACAGGACTTTGCTTAAAAAATAGGCACTTAATTTTTACACTTTAATCTAAGGTTAGTTGCCTGCCAGTGTGTGTCAGGCTGACTTCCACTGACTGTAGTGTGCCCACTGCCAGTGCCCACCACTCATACCGGCTGGCACAGGACTTTGCTTAAAAAAGGCATTTAATTTTTACACTTTAATGTAATTTCAGCTGCTTGCCTGCTGCTAGTGTGTGTCAGGCCGACTTCAACTGACTGTAGTGTGCCCACTGCCAGTGCCCACCCCTGTCATACCGAGTGGCACAGGACTTTGCTTAAAAAATAGGCACTTAATTTTTACACTTTAATCTAAGGTTAGTTGCCTGCCAGTGTGTGTCAGGCTGACTTCCACTGACTGTAGTGTGCCCACTGCCAGTGCCCACCACTCATACCGGCTGGCACAGGACTTTGCTTAAAAAAGGCATTTAATTTTTACACTTTAATGTAATTTCAGCTGCTTGCCTGCTGCTAGTGTGTGTCAGGCCGACTTCAACTGACTGTAGTGTGCCCACTGCCAGTGCCCACCCCTGTCATACCGAGTGGCACAGGACTTTGCTTAAAAAATAGGCACTTAATTTTTACACTTTAATCTAAGGTTAGTTGCCTGCCAGTGTGTGTCAGGCTGACTTCCACTGACTGTAGTGTGCCCACTGCCAGTGCCCACCACTCATACCGGCTGGCACAGGACTTTGCATAAAAAAGGCATTTAATTTTTACACTTTAGTGTAATTTCAGCTGCTTGCCTGCTGCTAGTGTGTGTCAGGCCGACTTCAACTGACTGTAGTGTGCCCACTGCCAGTGCCCACCCCTGTCATCCCGTGTGGCACAGGACTTTGCTTAAAAAAAAGGCACTTCATTTTTACACTTTAATCTAAGGTTAGTTGCCTGCCAGTGTGTGTCAGGCCGACTTCAACTGACTGTAGTGTGCCCACTGCCAGTGCCCACCCCTGTCATCCCGAGTGGCACAGGACTTTGCTTAAAAAATAGGCACTTAATTTTTACACTTTAATCTAAGGTTAGTTGCCTGCCAGTGTGTGTCAGGCTGACTTCCACTGACTGTAGTGTGCCCACTGCCAGTGCCCACCACTCATACCGGCTGGCACAGGACTTTGCTTAAAAAAGGCATTTAATTTTTACACTTTAATGTAATTTCAGCTGCTTGCCTGCTGCTAGTGTGTGTCAGGCCGACTTCAACTGACTGTAGTGTGCCCACTGCCAGTGCCCACCCCTGTCATACCGAGTGGCACAGGACTTTGCTTAAAAAATAGGCACTTAATTTTTACACTTTAATCTAAGGTTAGTTGCCTGCCAGTGTGTGTCAGGCTGACTTCCACTGACTGTAGTGTGCCCACTGCCAGTGCCCACCACTCATACCGGCTGGCACAGGACTTTGCTTAAAAAAGGCATTTAATTTTTACACTTTAATGTAATTTCAGCTGCTTGCCTGCTGCTAGTGTGTGTCAGGCCGACTTCAACTGACTGTAGTGTGCCCACTGCCAGTGCCCACCCCTGTCATACCGAGTGGCACAGGACTTTGCTTAAAAAATAGGCACTTAATTTTTACACTTTAATCTAAGGTTAGTTGCCTGCCAGTGTGTGTCAGGCTGACTTCCACTGACTGTAGTGTGCCCACTGCCAGTGCCCACCACTCATACCGGCTGGCACAGGACTTTGCATAAAAAAGGCATTTAATTTTTACACTTTAGTGTAATTTCAGCTGCTTGCCTGCTGCTAGTGTGTGTCAGGCCGACTTCAACTGACTGTAGTGTGCCCACTGCCAGTGCCAACCACTGATACCGGGTGGCACAGTAGCTTGCCGATAAATAAGGCATTTAATTTTTAGACAGTAGTCTAAATTCAGTTGCTTGCCTGCTGCCAGTGTGTGTCAGGCCCGCTTCCACTGACTGTAGTGTGCCCACTGCCAGTGCCAACCACTGATACCGGGTGGCACAGTAGCTTGCCGATAAATAAGGCATTTAATTTTTAGACAGTAGTCTAAATTCAGTTGCTTGCCTGCTGCCAGTGTGTGTCAGGCCCTCTTCCACTGACTGTAGTGTGCCCACTGCCAGTGCCAACCACTGATACCGGGTGGCACAGTAGCTTGCCGATAAATAAGGCATTTAATTTTTACACTTTAGTGTAATTTCAGTTGCTTGCCTGCTGCCAGTGTGTGTCAGGCCCGCTTCCACTGACTGTAGTGTGCCCACTGCCAGTGCCAACCACTGATACCGGGTGGCACAGTAGCTTGCCGATAAATAAGGCATTTAATTTTTAGACAGTAGTCTAAATTCAGTTGCTTGCCTGCTGCCAGTCAGTGTGTCAGGCCCTCTTCCACTGACTGTAGTGTGCCCACTGCCAGTGCCAACCACTCATACCGGGTGGCACAGTAGCTTGCCGATAAATAAGGCATTTAATTTTTACACTTTAGTGTAATTTCAGTTGCTTGCCTGCTGCCAGTGTGTGTCAGGCCCGCTTCTACTGACTGTAGTGTGCCCACTGCCAGTGCCAACCACTGATACCGGGTGGCACAGTAGCTTGCCGATAAATAAGGCATTTAATTTTTACACTTTAGTGTAATTTCAGTTGCTTGCCTGCTGCCAGTGTGTGTCAGGCCCGCTTCCACTGACTGTAGTGTGCCCACTGCCAGTGCCAACCACTGATACCGGGTGGCACAGTAGCTTGCCGATAAATAAGGCATTTAATTTTTAGACAGTAGTCTAAATTCAGTTGCTTGCCTGCTGCCAGTCAGTGTGTCAGGCCCTCTTCCACTGACTGTAGTGTGCCCACTGCCAGTGCCAACCACTCATACCGGGTGGCACAGTAGCTTGCCGATAAATAAGGCATTTAATTTTTACACTTTAGTGTAATTTCAGTTGCTTGCCTGCTGCCAGTGTGTGTCAGGCCCGCTTCTACTGACTGTAGTGTGCCCACTGCCAGTGCCAACCACTCATACCGGGTGGCACAGTAGCTTGCCGATAAATAAGGCATTTAATTTTTACACTTTAGTGTAATTTCAGTTGCTTGCCTGCTGCCAGTGTGTGTCAGGCCCGCTTCCACTGACTGTTTTTCATAAAAGGCAATTCCTGATATGGGACGTAACAGGGATTAAACTGATGAGAATAATACTACAGAAAATACCACTCATATCGGTGGAGGGAGCCAGCGTTTTTTTAACCATCTCCCCGTTCAAAAAATCTATTTAATAAATGGCCCCCAGATTGGGGATGTTAGAGGGATTAAACTGATGAGAATAGTACTACAGAAAATACCACTCATATCGGGTGTGACAGTAAATTGCACGGCGCAGATGCAGTCACCGTGGTTTAAAACAGAGTGGAGGGAGCCAGCGTTTTTTTAACCATCTCCCCGTTCGAAAAATCTATTCAATAAATGGCACCCAGATTGGGGACGTTAGAGGGATTAAACTGATGAGAATAGTACTACAGAAAATACCACTCATATCGGGTGTGACAGTAAATTGCACGGCGCAGACGCAGTCACCGTGGTTTAAAACAGAGTGGAGGGAGCCAGGTTTTTTTTAACCATCTCCCCGTTCGAAAAATCTATTCAATAAATGGCACCCAGATTGGGGACGTTAGAGGGATTAAACTGATGAGAATAGTACTACAGAAAATACCACTCATATCGGGTGTGACAGTAAATTGCACGGCGCAGACGCAGTCACCGTGGATTAAAACAGAGTGGAGGGAGCCAGCGTTTTTTTAACCATCTCCCCGTCCGAAAAATCTGTTTAATAAATGGCCCCCAGATTGGGGAGTCGGGGACGTTAGAGGGATTAAACTGATGAGAATAGTACTACAGAAAATACCACTCATATCGGGTGTGACAGTAAATTGCACGGCGCAGACGCAGTCACCGTGGATAAAAACAAAGGGGAGGGAGCCAGCGTTTTTTTAACCATCTCCCCGTTCGAAAAATCAATTCAATTGACCTTTCGGGGACCCTTGGTGTTGTACGTGGCTGGGTGGAGGAAGAAACCTTCAATGACATCACCGGGACGTGGCTAGCTTGGTATCCAACCTTGTGCAAATGGGGAGTTTGCGGTTGTGCAAATGAACTGTTTGCGGTGCATTAAAAGGGGAGTTTGGTCTGTCAATGTCTGTGATGCGGGCGTAACCCTTACACTACCTGATCGATACAACATCATACCTGATCGTATACACACACTGGATGTTTTAAAGCACGTTATTCCAAACAATTTAGGAATGTTAGTTGATTTATGCCCTTTATGGATTAAAACCCGACTCTGCGTCCACTACGTAATTTTCCATGGGAGTTTTGCCATAGATCCCCCTCCGGCATGCCACAGTCCAGGTGTTAGACCCCTTGAAACAACTTTCTCATCACTATTGTGGCCAGAAAGAGTCCCTGTGGGTTTTAAAATTCGCCTGTCTATTGAAGTCTATGGCGGTTCGCCCGGTTCGCCAGTTCGCGAACATTTGCGGAAGTTCGCGTTCGCTGTTCGCGAACTGAAAATTTTATGTTCGCGACATCACTACTTGGCTGCAAATATGAGCTGAAGGTTTTTCAGGTTCGCCTGCCATTAAAATGAATGGGACCCGCCGCGAACTTGCGGTTCGAGAACATTTGATCGCGTTCGCGAACCGGCCCGGCAGATGTTCCTCCATCACTAGTAATAACACCTGTTAATGCCTGTATCAAACAGCACTTGCATCCTAATAAGGACGGTTTGATGGAATTACTGAGCTGTATAATGGCAATTTGGATCCCCAGTCAGTGCAGCAAGGTGTAATAGGATTGCAGGGGAAGCCGCTGCTTTGAGGCCCTGACCCAAGAGGCCCATCCAGGAGGAAGAGGACTAAAAGATTTTGTGAGGGCCCCCTCAACAGTATTACACAATGAAATTATATACAGTGACAGTATAGACAGTGTAGAAAATGGAGGAAACAGCTGCCGAGCCTGGTCTGAAAGAGCGATCTTTACTAGCCACAGGAATGGGGGCGGCATGAAAGGAAGGGGCTGCGAAAAAATTACTGGGGGAGGGGGGCCCCATTCAAAAATTTGCTGTGGGGCCCAGTCATTTCTAGCTACACCACTGCTGAACAACTACAGTCTAACAAATCCTACTAAAATCTAGTGAAAAAATATGAACTCAATTAGTATTTAACATTTCAGATCAATTAGGAACGTAAACTAATTTATTGAGGCAATAAAAACATCTAAAAATATATTCTTATATGCAAACATTAGGGAAAAAAACACAACGTCCTTCAAAGTCATTGAGCTCAGGTTACACCATATGACTGCACCTTTTATAATGCTGGATGAAGCACAAGGCATACAGGATCTCTGCCAGAAGAGCATGTAGAGACAGGATTAGAGAGTACATTTAACACTTTACGTGAGTAGTAGTGATTACTTAATAATGTTCTTATCTGCTGCATTTGAGCATTCAAGGTCAAGAATGCAGAGAATAACAAAGAAAGACCTCTAAATAAACAGTATGGGGGGAATTTATCATGAGGGTAATATGTGATTTCGGTGTGTCATACTTTTTGCCGAATTTACCAAATGTTTCACGTTGAATGATAAATTTGCTGCATATTCATCATCACTGTCTAGAAAAGCTACAGAATTTTTATGTGAAATCTTGAATGGCCGAATGAAATGCTGGGTGCAGTGACCACTTACTTAGTACCCCAGAGACTAAGAACAAATAACCAATAGAATAAAAAGTATATATAAAAATGTGGACAGTTCCAGTTATGGCGCTGGGATGCAAGACGCAGAGTGAAGAGGCTCCATAACCCTATCCCACAAAGGCCGGCTCCACTCGACTTTACCCAATCACCCTGGTGGGATTTAGTCCTCTGAATCACATTGCATCTCGGTTCATGGACTGGTACCTTCTTTGGAGTGGTAGACGGACAATATCGAGCTGCAAACAATCAGTCGCAGGCAACATGCTGATCAAGATGACGGAATCCCACCCAGCCTCGCCTACTGACTGCAAAGATCCCAGCCCAATTAAGCGCTCACAGCCTGAGGAAATATCTGAAGTCTCCGGAATTGAGTACAAGGAACCGGCTATTGAGGTAGCTAAACGTTTGGCCCTCGACATCAGACAGACTTTATCATATACTTTGTCAGTTTCTTTACAAGAGCTGCATGACACACTTGGAGGATCTGGAACAGCGAGTATCTGCAGTGACTGGGCCGCAGGGGCAAACACGTGAGATATGGTGGCCGATGGGGGTAGTAGTTCATTTACTCACGGTTAGCAGAGCCTCCCTGGGCAAGTGTGCAGTGAAGGGGAAGACAGCACTAAATTCTCCGGGGCACTCTCTAGTACAGGGATCATCAGCCAGATGGAAGTTGAGGTGCCCTTGATGGTAATGGGTATACCTAGGGTGCTTTGGTGGCTGGACCCCTGTGTTCGTGATGCCAGCACCGTTAGGTGCAAATGAAGTTGGTAGAAAGAATGAGGAGTCCATTGTAGTAAATCAACTTTTACTAAATCACTTGTCTTCAGGTAGTCAGTACAGTTTATTTATATGGCAAAGCAATAAATCCAAATATTGGTTCAGCTGTATTCCTTATAACAGGCTTGGCAATTGTAGGTTGAGGAGTTTTCCTTTCTCTCTTTATCTGTCTATACTCTGTCCACTCTTTAGCTCTCAGGTACTGAATATAATAACTGTAACTGGTCAGGAGCAATCCACAGGGCGGTCTCACTAACGGCAGGCATCAGTCTTCTGCTTCATTCTTTGGAAAGGATGCTCACTGAAGAATTACGGTCCATATGTCCAGGTACTTTTGGGTTCCTTCTGGTCACTGTTGCTTGTGAAGTCCATTGGCTAATTTTGCTCTAATCTCCACTAGACTTTCTCTATATACAGACGTAGACTAACTGGTCTGTGTTATGCTGCTGTAATACTGTCCTGAATACTCCCTTGGCTTGATCAGGGCCAAGAGGTTGAAATGGTAGCTACATTGTGGAACGTGCCTGTTCTGCTCCTCCATTAACTTGCTTCCTTCTCTCATTCTACTTGAACTTCAATAACTTTATTAGCAAACCCCAGATAGGGACGAATAAATGCAATGACACTCTATCAGCCTGTTAATAGGAAATAACAGCTAGCATATAAATACATTAAATATGACAGTTTAAAGTGCCCACATATAACACATAGTGGGACACTGCATATCCTTCATAGAAGACGACGCATCCAAGTTCAACTCTTGTCAACTATACTGCTATTTGCTGACTACTCTGCCTCTGTGGCAAAAAAAGGAGGGGGTTCAGTCAAATCTGCTCAGCCTTATACAACAAACAGATTAAATTTCAGCTGCAATATCCAGCCAACCTGCAGGTAATTCATAAAGATGGCTCAGCAATGACTTACCACGATCCATCCAATGCAGAAGAGTTCCTATCCTCGCTGCTGGACATACAGAGAAAGACGCCCTCAGCTAGTGACCCGCTGGAAGTGGAACATCAACACACTCCCCCCAAGAGCCAGGTGTGGAGAGCTGCTGCTGAGAGACAAGAGGAAAGACCTGAATCAGAGTCGGTGCCTAGGGATAGATGCCCACCCAGAAACAGCAAGATCTCCACAGCATGGCAAGGGTATTGTCGAGTCGTACCCCCCGATGTCGCCCATTACCCACCAAATAAAGACACAACTCCACAGGTGGATATTATTGGCCACAGCAACCATTTTATTAAATAACAAACATACAATAAATAACGTAAATAACCAACCCACAGAAAAAGGTCTTCCTTCCTGAAGGCCTGCCCAAGAAAAACCTAAAACACGGGGATGGTCCTTGGAGTCCCGTAAACCTGACAGTTAACTGCCCCGCCCCATAATTAAATTATATTACCTCTAGCCGATAAACACCAGCTCAGAGGCAGAAAAATGGTAACCATGGGCAGCAAACGTGGGCAGTTACCCGCCATATCACGCTCCAAATTCCAATACCTGGGGAGTCCAGAGCCCACTTGGCTCCCTCCCCACCATGCTAGATTCACCATAACCACCAACTCCAAGGACCCACCCCCCGCCCACGACACAAGGTGGTGAAACCTCACCTCCTTGCGTCCCGCCACACCCTCAAAGCCAACTCAATGCCTTACTGTAAATCCGAACACCATAAATTAATTCAGGTGTACGCCATCCCCCCTCCAAAACGCCCCCTCTCCCGCTTTCAACTCCCGTAAGACCGCCATTCCGTACCACAAAATGACCTACCACCCTATTAAACTTTATCCTGGCTTTGTTGAACCTCTACACTGACCTAGCGTCCTTCCATTGCTTCCGCGGCACCATATCCGACCAAACTGTGACCAAACCTGGAAACTGAGCCCACAAACGCAATTAATCAAATTTAATATCCTTTGTGAGCTCCCTAAAGGAGCGCACCCCCAAATCATTCCCCCCGCATGTAACACCAATACCCCCGGGGCAACATCTAACCTTGCAAATCTATGGAACTCCGGAAGAACCCGACTCCACAGCATGCCTCTCATCCCCAACCATCAAATCACCACCACCTCTCTCGGAAAACCCATTTGCCTTCCATCCGGCCTAACTGCTGCCCGCAACACTCCCCAAAACATGTAAGAGTGCCCCATGCTCCAAACCAGGCACGCTGATCCGTCTGCAAGGAACACAAAATACAACACATCAACCAAAAACGTCCTCCACATGCGTCTATCCCTGCAAAAACTCTCTTACCCTTTCTATAACAAAGGACTGAAACTGGATAGACTCACATCTACCAATGCGACGAATAAAATCATCCCCCAACCCCCTCCTAGCGGCCTCCGTGGGAGCGCCAATCTAAAAAGAGTGACCTCCAAACAGCAAGGGGTCTCTATCCAACCTTGCCAAACAAGCCCACAGTACTGCTAAAAACTGGAAACGTGACAGAAAAGACCCATCCTCGTAGACCAACAGCGGGACACCGAACCAGGCACGCGACCGATCCCACCACCTAGTATAAAACAACCCAACAACCCTGACCCAACTGATCCGTTTTTGACCTCCTAATACAAAATTCCACCCTATCCGCAAACCACTCCACATCCTCCCTCTGACGCCCACCCAATCGGCTCTTTCTTGGACTGACCAACTCCCCGATGCGCAACGCCCCAAAAAAGGCAAAAGAAAAAGCCAACTGAAACAACTGAACCTCACCCCACCGACACACAAACCTGTCCCAACTGCCCCATCAATTCGGCCAACAGCATGAAAGAAATAGGCCTGCGGTGATCCTCCCCGAGCGACCGCCTCCTCTAACCCTTTAATGCCTGCAACACCCAAAATGATTTTGTCACACTCGGTGTACCCCGACATAAACTTCCTCATTCTGGACACCGACCAACCCTCCTCTCTGCAATGCCCCACAAATAGCAACTACAAAACCCCATCCTCTAAACCACTCCCTTGAAAAAGCAGTCACCACTCCTCCCATAACCCCCATGCCTTATCATAAGCCGCCCATGTCCCTGCCGACAAGAATCCCCTCACCAACTCTTCGGCCTACCAAATGGAAGATTCCACAGCTCCTGAGGAAAGCTCACTCCCTGCTCGTCTGCCTCCGGTGCCAACTCCCAAAACCGATCCCACTGAAAACTAGACAATGCATCCGCAATTGAGTTACTTACCCCGGGCACATGAGTCGCTACTTTCCAAGCATTCAATGATAGACAACCCAAAACCCAAAAAAGAAAGCACACAACCGCTGCAGATGAAGCCGAAATGCAATTAATAGCCTCTACCACACCCAAGTTGGCGCAATGGAACCGCACTTTCCTATTTCAGAAAAAATCACCCCAAATAGCTACCACCACCATAATTGGAAAGAGCTCCAGCAACACTAAATTCTTTACCCAGCCTTCTTCCCTCCATCTCATCGGCCACTCCCCTACACACCACCGACCATGTAAATACGCCCCAAAACCATACCCACCCGCCGCATCGGTAAACAAGTCCAGCTCTGCCGCCAATACCCCATCCGCCATCCATAAAGACCGCCCATTATACATTTCTAAAAAGGAAGACCACACCTTTAAATCGTCCCGCTGTTCCCGATTAAGCCACACAAAATGATGAGGAGCCTGAACCCTCGCTGTTGCCCCGGCCAACTTCCTCCAAAAAATCCGCCCCTTAGGCATAATATGACACACAAAAGTAAGTTTACCCAATAAAGACTGCAATTCGCAAAGCAGCACTTTTTTTCCACCCACACGCAGCCGGCACCTCACGCTGTAGATCTTCCAACTTGTCCCCAGGCAACCTGCACTCCATGGCCAGAGTATCTATGACAGTACCCAAAAAACTCAACACCGTCGTAGGGCCTTCAGTTTTTTCCGACGCCAAGGGAACCCCAAAATGTTGTGACATGGCTTCAAACGAATGGAGCATCCATTCGAACTTGGCAGCCCAATAAACAAAAAATCATCCAAGTAATGGATAATCGACCCCAACCCGACTATTCACGCGCCACCCACTCCAAAAACGTTCTGAACTTCTCAAAGTAAGCGCAAGAAACCGAACAACCCATGGGCAAACACCGATCAACAAAAAAAAAAACGTCCCAAAAACAACCCAGCAAGTGCTGACAATCCGGGTGCACCGGCAAAAGACGAAATGCCGCCTCAATATCCACCTTAGCCAACCACGCTCCCTGCCCAGAAGTCCGAACCCAACGAGCCGCCTTATCGAACAATGTATACACCACCTAACACAATTCTGGTGCAATCCCGTTGTTAACTGAACCCCCTTTTGGAAAATGGATGGATAAGGCAAAATTTATTAGGTTCCCTCTTCGGCACAACCCCCAATGGTGACACCCGTAAATCCTGCATTGGCAAGTCCTGAAAGGGCCTTGCCATGCGACCTAACTCCACCTCTTTCCACAATTTTTCTGTAACCACCCCTGGATGCTCTTCTGCTGACCTCAAATTCTTCTTCCCCTGCCAAAAAACACCCTCAACAAACGGGATACGAAAACCGTCCCTAAAACCTGTCAACAAAAACTCCACCGCCTCCGCATCCGGGTACCTATTTAGAAAGGGCACCATCTTGGTTACCCAAATTGGCGTCCGCCCATTTTCCCGCCCCATCGCCCCAATCGTTCCCTTTACGCCCTTTGAAAGCACCTCTGCGCTCCATGATCCCCACCACATGAGAAACATTTATGCTTAAATTTACACTTATCCCCATATCTGCATCCTCCCTCGTTAAACAGGAAACATAACCCCTTTTGCGAGGCCACCGAGCGCTCTGACTGTTTAGAACCCCCGGCGCCCCATGGAAAGGACTGCTCAGGACCGGAGCCATCACCCGCATCCACAGACCAATGTCCTTATGATCCCACCAAATGCTAGAAAGAGCCGCTTTTCATTGCAGAAATTGCTCATCATACCTCAACCATCCCTGCCCCCCATATACCCGATACACCTCCCCTATTGCGTCCAGGTAACAAAAAAGCATGGAAAAATTCTCTGGCGCTTTCTCCCCAATGACACTGGCCAAGATCACAAATGCCTGCATCCAGTTGGAAAAAGTCAGCGGAATTAACCGGTACCACAGCCTATCCTTCCTCATCTTCCTTCTTTCTATCATCCTTCCTCTCCCTATCTAAATTAATCCGCTCTAACTGGAGTAATGAAATAATGTCCACATACTCCCCATTCCAAGTTTTTTCTTTCACATCCATTCTCAAGTGGGCCCCCAGAGGCCCCTCAAAGCAAACATATACCTCCCCTCTCGCTACGTCGTCTAAACGCGGCTCCCCCCCGTCATTTTCCTTACCACCCTCATACACCATGACCCCTTCCTTATCCACTGACCCTTGCAATGTTGCCCCCAACGACCTGCTGGCCCCCGTACCCCCAGCCCCACTATCCCCCATCCATTCTTTAATACCCGGTGCTACTGACCCTTGCACACCCCAAGCCGCCAACGACCCCTCCCCTGGTCCCGTCCTTACCAGCCCTTCCACTAACTCCCATAAACCCCATAACAAATCAACCAGCCCACCCGTTATGGACACCCCCGGCACCCCCCCCCCAAACCTGTTCAGGGTTCTAAGTCCAAGGGTAATGCAACCTCTCCGGGGTTCTGGTATGAGTCTACAGATGTCTGGCACACATAAACTACTATTCTTATTAATTTAAAAAGGTAATCTCATGGAATATTAAGGGACTGCAATCCCCACATAAAAGGTGGATAGTGCTTAGTCACCTCAGAAATAGTAGCCCTACTACAAGAAACTCACTTAGAGTCTGGTGACTTTGAACGCATCAAAAGATTATGGGTAGGTCAGGTGATTGGTTCCGTATCTGAGAAACGTAAGGCAGGAGTCATGATCCTGATTAGCAAACAGCTGGGATGTCAGATCCTTGGTGCAATTGTATCTGAAGGTGTAGGGAACTCATTATAGCATTTACAATATATATGAATACAACTCAAGTACTTAAAGGGAACCTGTCATGTGGATATTTGATTATAATCTAACTAATTATATACAATCATTAACTACTAAAAAGGGCCTTAGATGTATTCACTTACTGGTGTGACAGATGGTTATCTCATAATATACACACAAAGATGCCGCATGCTAATGAGCTGATTCGAGTCGGTGTGATGTCATTGAGTCCAGCGTATATTTAATTCAGAGCTATAGCCACTCCCCTGCCCACCTGCTGCTGGTTCATATGGAAACAAACTGTCATTCAGCAGCAGGTGGGCGGGGAGAGTCAGGAGCTCATGAATATTCATGACTTATCATTATCAGCTGGAGCTTTTCAATACAAGATGTTGGCAGATTGACTGGGTCAATTAAAGAAAGTGACCCAGCATTGTGCTAAGAGAATCAATCACTTATTTATGTTGCCCTTAGTTAGGACACCATAAAACTGGTGACAGGTTCCCTTTAATAGCCCCTTTTCTTGGAATTAGAAAATACCCTATTAGCGGAATCATGTGTACATAAAATAATGGGGGGAGATTTTAACTCTGTAGTTCAGGTCAATGAAGATAGGCGACAAAGTACATTGTCATTTGGAGATGGGGGTCTCAGGATAGGGTGCTTAGCCGCTTCTGTCCTGCATGGACCTGGTTGACAGTGGCGCGTATTAAACCTGGATGATAGATTCTTCACCTTTTACTCCCACTCACAAGTGTTGTGGTCTAGGATTGATTATAATTTTGTACATCACTCCCTACAGGGAAAAGTGGACCAGACTGAGATTGGGGAAATTGTTATTTCTGATCATGCTACAATTGAAGTACACCTACCCAAGAGGCCCGGATAATTTGTTGCGTTTCCCTGCTCTGCTAGTGACTAATGGATTTTGTGAGTAAGCTGGTGAAAGGAATATAGTGGTGACAATGCTGCTCATGTAGACTCTCCTGATCTTTTCTGGAACGCCTTTAAGGTGGTTATGAGAAGCTGAATCATGACATGTATTTTTGGCATGACAAAGAAGGCATTACACCAGCTAGATCAGGCAATTCTAAAGTCAGGAAAGCTTATACAGCATTTACCCTGTCCCCCACAAAGGTGAACAAGGAGAATTAGGTGGAAGCTCGCCGGGTCTTTGGCCAATGTGAGAAGGAAAGGGAATCATTGAGACAGATGATTTGTGTGGCAGGGCTGCACAAATTTGGGACACAAATCAGGGCACCTACTAGCAAACCTGCCAAAGGGAAAAAAATGCCACAATATATATCAAGCCTGAGGGACCCTGAGGGCAAGGTAGTCTCTAATCCTGCTATCATTAACTCAATCCTGGGATCTTTTTTTAAGACCTTGTATAGAGATGATGCTCATATAAACTTAACTGACACATTACTAGACAAGATCTCACTTCCAAAAGTTAGCCCTGAACAGCTACAGTCTCTGAATGTAGATATCACGGCTGAGGAACTCCAGTCTGTCATTAAGCAGTTGGGGAACTCAAAGGTCCCGGGCGCCAATGGCCTCACTGGGGAATATTATAAGGCATTGTTTCCCCAAGTTACTTCTCTCCTATTGAAACTGTTTAATGTACTGAAAGGACGTGCACACCCGGATAGGGATAGTATGTCAGACATCAAATTGCTCCCCCAGCCCGGAAAGGACTTGCTGGGGTCATACAAACCTATATCACTTATGAATGTGGATACCAAGCTCCGGTCTTAAATTTTGGCTTATCGTCTGGCCGCATTTTTGCCCTCTTTGATAGCCCCAGAGCAATCTGGCTTTGTTCAGGGACAGTCAGCAGTGATAAACATTAGGACTGTGCTGACGGTCTTGGACTGCGTCCACCATCTCCCAAAAGAGGAGGAATCACATGTTCTGCTCACATTGGATGCAGAGATAGCTTTTGACAATGTCCGGTGGAGCTGGTTGGACGTGGTCCTGGACACGATGGGATTTGAGGGAACATTAAGGATTTTCCTTTCTATACTTTATAGTAGCCCCCCGGCTCTTCTCCCCCTTCCAATTACATAAGGGAAAACGCCACATAATCAGATTTCAAGAGGGATTTTGGAAGACAAAATCAGGAGTGAATCATAAAAAGAGAGAAAGTAAAGAGAGAAAGGACAGACATGACTTTTATTTTTTAAATTCACACTTGGCTTTGGCACCAGGAAACCTGGCCATGTAGCCATACCCTGACTCTAACCGTAATACTGGCACCAGTGGTAGTATTTTTGCAAAGTCAATAAGTGAAATTACTTTAGTGAGTAAAATATCTGCAGACTGTATGCCTTTTAGCTGTACTGTATTAACTGTGTAGTTGGCAACTCCATGACTATAATATGGAAAATAAAATGCGGTCACGTTATGGCCATGCATGTGGACAGACAACAGACTTCCCTTTCTGTGATAGCATTGATTGCAAACAGAAAGACAAGAATTTTTGAAATAACGTAGTCTGCTAAACAATCATGTTATTCATCCTCTCTAACATAAATCAAATGAAATTAGTATAGGATAAACCTGATATAAAATGATATCATGACATAAGTTACAGTCAACATGACTAAAGATCAAAGCAAATGTCTCATATCTCTTTACTTTATTTCTACTAGAAATATTTATGACATAACTCGGAAGAGAAATATAATATCGGTATCAGGCTTCACAGTAAATAATATTGCCTTTTGCTGCAAAAATGTGTACAAAATGAAACTTTCTAAAAAGTAGAAACATAAAAATAAAATATGACTAGGGCAGCATAGGGATGAATCATTTTGACACAAACACGCTAATTAGAAAACATTTCTTTCCAGCGTGGCCTAGTAGAGCTCTGTCTGTAGTGGTGAAATAATGAATAATTTAGTACCATGCATATATTTCTCTACATCAATGATGGGCAGTGTGATATTGTTCATCATAAGACTGACAAGGGAGCCACTCAGTTTATTATATTGGTTCATAAGCAACAGATCACAATTAAAGAACAGGGCATCAGCATAAACTGTTCAAGCAGAACATCTGACGAGTCACCAAAAAAATATATCATCTAATCGCAGAGGACTCAAAGGTTCCTATACATGACTTTTCAGACCACAAACAGTTAAGAGGGTCTGAAAATAATTTCCTTTAAAGGGAACCTGTCATCAACTTTATGGAGCCCATACTAATGGCAGCATAAAAGTATAGACAGGTGAGTTGATTTCAGCGGTCTGTCATTTAAAAGTTAAAAGTAAGTGGTTGCCGAGAAGCAACATCACAATCATTGCAGACTGGGCCTGGAAAAGAGTCCTGGCCACCTGAGAAGAGTCCTGGTTCTTCAGAAATTCCTGCTCTCCCACCCACCTGCTGATGACTGACTGTCTTCTACCTAGTTTTCTCCCTTTCTCTCTAGGAGAGAACTGCCAATCATCAGCAGGAGATGAGGAATAACCAGGACTCTTCTCCGGTAGATTTGACTCTTTTCAAGGCCCGTGCTGCAATGATTATGATGCCGGTTCTCAGCAACCACTTACTATTAGCTCAAGAGTGACATACTGCTGAGATCAGCATTTCTGTCACTATTTTATGCTGTCCTCAGTGAGGTCAGCGAAAAGTTGATGACAGGTTCCCTTTAACCTCATAAGTACCAAGCCTAGTTTAGCCTTAAAGGGGTTATCCAGGAATTACTATTGATGGGAATTGATCAATATCAGATTTGCAGGGGTCCGACTCTGCGGACTCCCGCTGATCAGCTGTTAGAAGAGGCTGGACCTCTGTGAGTGCTGCAGCCTCTTCCTAGGCCATGTGATGTGACCGTACATCTCTCATATGGTCTAGTTATTTATAGCTCAGCCCCATTCAAGTCAATGAGGCTGGGCTGCAATACCAAGCTCTGCCACTATACAATGTACAGTGCTGTGCTTGGAAAGCTGCCTGGAGCCAGCTGCGGTCACAAGAGTGTTAGAGGCTGATCAGCAGGGATACCAGGCTCTGACCAATGCCCCCCACCCCTCCATCCTATGTGATAACCCCTTTAAGGCAGTAGGAATTTTTCTCATGTTTGCAATAATGCAATTCTTAGACTCATGATTTTTTATTTATTTTTCCATTGATGTAGTTGTATGAGGGCTTGTTTTTGCAGGATAAAGTGCATTTTTCAATGGCACTATTTTGGGGTAGATATAACTTATTAATAAAATTTACATAATTTGTGTGGTTGAAAAAAGTCCATCATGTTTAACCTGGGGATGGGAGAGAATGTTAATTAAACGGGTTATCCGGGCTTTTACTATTGATGACCTATCCTCAAGGTCATCAATATCAGATCGGTGGGGGTCCAACACCCGGAACCCATGCCGATCAGCTGTATGAGGAGACGTCATGTGCAGTGTGCATGTGCCGTTTCCCTTCTCTCTTCCTGCTCTGCTGCTGTCTATGGTCTTTGCTAGAGATGAGCGAATTTATTTGCGGCTAATTGCATTAAAAACAGCTATTTCCTGGCTGCAGAGAGCCTGTATAGTGGTGTAGAACACTGTGCCTTGCAGTAACATGCATAGGGAGTCTGCTGTGGTAGTGAAACAATACTGTGAGTCATTAGGACACGCACATGACAGGCGTCGTTCTTAGAATCACTGCACACTTCACTTATTTGGGCAGTAACAGGGCCTTACAGGACGATGTTAGCGCCATGTATAAAAATCCGTGCATAGACCCAAGATCCTACTGCAGCGCGAAAGAGCACACTCAGATTTCTACAGAACCTGTTCTATTAAACGCTTATACGAGAAGAGCCCCCTGACAGAGTGGAGAGGGTGTCAGCAGTCAGCAGTTGACGTCACTGTTTATTTTGCCCTTTGTCTGATCCATCAGAACAATAACCCCCAAAAAATGGATCCTGTCTGTTGAGCATCCGCCTTCACTCGGTCAGCATTTGATCAGTAATCCATCAGTATTGCTAAAGTCCCAAAAAAATAATCAGCAGTGGATCCAAAACAGAGATGACACATGAATGGAATATTTGCATGTCTTCTGTGTTGTGTACCCACTTCTGCTTTTGGCTACCAAATCATAAGCCAATTCTGATGGGACCATACAGGCCTTACAGCTGCTACACAGACAGGATCCGTTGTGCATCATATTTTTCCTTCCTTCTGACAAAGGCAAAATAGTGGCCCAGTCATGGAGTGGGGAGGATGGGAGAACAGCTTGAGAAGTCCACAGAGTGGCCCAGTGACATAGTGTTGAGGTAGCAGCAGCATGAGGAGACCACAGAGTGGCTCAGTGACATAGTGGGGAGGTGGCAGCAGCATAAGGAGACCACAGAGTGGCCCATTCACATAGTGTTGAGGTGGCAGCAGCATGAGGAAGCCACAGAGTGGCCCAGTGACATAGTGTTGATTTAGCAGCAGCATGAGGAGGCCACAGAGTGGGAAGGTGACATAGTGTGGAGGTGGTAGAAGCAGCAGCATGAGGATGCCACAGAGTGACTAGGTGACATAGTGTTTATTTAGCAGCAGCATGAGGAGGCAACAGAGTGGGAAGGTGACATAGTGTGGAGGTGGTAGCAGCAGCAGCATGAGGAGGCCACAGAGTGACAAGGTGACATAGTGTTGAGTTAGCAGTAGCTTGAGGAGGCCAGAGTGGCAAGGTGACATAGTGTGGTGGTAGCAGCAGCAGCATGAGGTGGCCACAGTGTGGCACAATGACAGAGTGTGGTGGTGGCAGCAGCAGCATGAGGAGACCGAGTGGTAAGATGACAGCAGCATCAGAGGACCACAGAGTGACCCGGTGACAGAGTGGGGAGGTGGGTGGGTGGTTGGCAATAACAGTACCCGCTGATGATGGTGGGTCAAGGAGCACTTGGCATCAGGTGGGTGGCATCATCAGAATAGTAGGTGAGGCAGGTAGCCAGAAGAAACCGGTCTATTTTGTCAAGGTTTGGGTAAGGCAGCATGGATGATCTAATCTGATGCATCAGGCATTGGAGGGGGGAAATCCTGGCTGATCCATGCCTGATTCATCTTGACAAAGGTCAGTCTCTCCACATTTTGGGTGGACAGGCGAGTTCTCCTTGGGGTACACATGACCCCCGCTGCACTAAACAGCCGCTCTGATACCACACTACTGGCCGGGCAGGACAGCTTTTCCAGGGCAAACTCGGCTAGTTGCGGCCACAAATCCAGTTTGGCTGCCCTGTGGTCCAGCGGATCTTCAATGTGGGGTGGCAGGGTGCTGTCCAAGTATGCCACCACCTGCTGGTTCAGGTTCTGCTCCAGGTCTAGCTGCTGCTGCTGGTATGTAGTTTATTCACTAGGCGGGTTAAGAAAGCTGCTCATCATCACCTCTAGACTCAAGCTGCTGCTGATGGAGCTGGTACTGCTCCTACCCCCCCAACCCGCCACGGCAGCCATGGCAGTGGAACGAGAGTGCAAAGAGCTCCCCCGGTCAGACCTGTGAGAGGATGGACGATGGCGCAGATAGCCAGTGGCCAACTGACTACATAGGATGTCTCTATTGCAGTTCAGTTTGTGATCCCTCTCAGCGGGTATAAAAAAGGCCCCCATTTTGGACCAGTAGCTAGAGTCCAACAAGGAGGAGAGCCAGAAGTCATCTCTCTACCAAATGGTGACAATTCGTCTGTCACTACCCAAGCAAGTGAGCATGCAGCAAGTGACTCGGAGGGACACCCTGCCTCAATCTCTCTCTACTGCATACTGCCACAGAGTGCCTGGGTCATCTGCCTCGTCTTCCTCATCTCCCTCTTGCTCCTTTGGCTGCTCCTGCTCCTCCTCTCCTGTCACTTGTGTAGAAAAACCACCCATTTCGCTACACATTGCTTGTGCTACAATGTCCTCTGCCTCATCCTCCAGTTAAGCCCCCATAGGGCTCATGTGGCCATGAGATGTAGGTGCCATATCTCCAGTCCCCTGACCAGCCAGATGTACCAGCATCTGTTCCAGGAAGCAGTGAAGCAGTCAAATTATGTTGTTCATCTCATAATCCTGGCGACTGACAAATAATGTGGCATCCTCAAAGGGCCTGAGCAAATGGCAGGTGTCTCGCATGAGCTTCCACTGGATGACATTAAAGTTACACAGGGGAGTACTCCTGTCCGCTTGGATCATCAAGAAATTGTTAATGGCCTTTCTCTGTTCGTATAGTTGGTCCAAAAATAGAAAGGGTGGAATTCCAATGGGTGGAAACATCGCATATTAGCCTATGTTGGGAAACGCTGTTCTGCCGCTGCAGTTCAAGGAGGGTGTGCTTGGCGGTGTACAGTACAGACCAAAAGTTTGGACACACCCTCTCATTCAAAGAGTTTTCTTTATTTTCATGACTATGAAGGCATCAAAACTATGAATTAACACATGTGGAATTATATACATAACAAACAAGTGTGAAACAACTGAAAATATGTAATATTCTAGGTTCTTCAAAGTAGCCACCTTTTGCTTTGATTACTGCTTTGCACACTCTTGGCATTCTCTTGATGAGCTTCAAGAGGTAGTCCCCTGTAATGGTCTTCCAACAGTCTTGAAGGAGTTCCCAGAGATGCTTCGCACTTGTTGGCCCTTTTGCCTTCACTCTGCGGTCCAGCTCACCCCAAACCATCTCGATTGGGTTCAGGTCCGGTGATTGTGGAGGCCAGGTCATCTGGCGCAGCACCCCATCACTCTCCTTCATGGTCAAATAGCCCTTACTTTCAACGTTTTCCCAATTTTTCGGCTGACTGACTGACCTTCATTTCTTAAAGTAATGATGGCCACTCGTTTTTCTTTACTTAGCTGCTTTTTTCTTGCCATAATACAAATTCTAACAGTCTATTCAGTAGGACTATCAGCTGTGTATCCACCTGACTTCTCCTCAACGCCACTGATGGTCCCAACCCCATTTATAAGGCAAGAAATCCCACTTATTAAACCTGACAGGGCACACCTGTGAAGTGAAAACCATTTCAGGGGACTACCTCTTGAAGCTCATCAAGAGAATGCCAAGAGTGTGCAAAGCAGTAATCAAAGCAAAAGGTGGCTACTTTGAAGAACCTAGAATATGACATATTTTCAGTTGTTTCACACTTGTTTGTTATGTATATAATTCCACATGTGTTAATTCATAGTTTTGATGCCTTCAGTGTGAATCTACAATTTTCATAGTCATGAAAATAAAGAAAACTCTTTGAATGAGAAGGTGTGTCCAAACTTTTGGTCTGTACTGTACGAGTGGCTGAAGTGCATGCAAAGTTTCCTGGCCATTTTTAGGATGTCTTGCAGATGGGTGGAAGACTTCAGTAACCTTTTAAAAACCAGATTGAACACGTGCGCCATGCAGGGCGCATGGCTCAGCCCTCCTTGATGCAGCGCCGACATCATGTTCTTACTGTTGTCAGTCACCATGGTTCCGATTTTGAGTTCTCACGGAGAAAGCCGGGATTCGATTTCTTGATGAAGGACACAGAGCAGTTCCTACCCTGTGTGACTCCGTTCGCCCAGGCAAACGAGGTGCAGAACAGTGTGACACCGCCGTGCCCTGCACATGTGGTATGCTGGAGGAGCACTGTGAATTGTCCCTGCAGTGGAGGCTAAGGACACAGTGGAGGATGAGGAGGCAAAGGCGGACAGATAGGACCAACAGCGTGAGAACGTGGAGGCGGAAGGGGCGTCAACTGGCCAAGTTGCTGGTTTGGCTGTGCAGGAATCACACTTACCCAGTGGGCCGTAAAGGACATATATTGTCCTTGACTGTAGTTACAGCTCCACACGTCGGCACTGCCGTGCACTTTGGCAGACACCTACAGGCTCAAGGACTGGCCCACCTTCTGTTCTACATATTTGTGCAGGGCTGGTACTGCTTTTTTGGCAAAGAAATGACGGCTTGGGACTCTCCACCTGGGCTTGGCGCAATCCATCAGTTCTCTGAATGTTGCAGAGTCCACCACTTGGAAAGGGAGGGACTGTAGCAGTAGCAAATTGTTCAGGAGCATGTTCAGCTTCTGCTCTGCTGGATGAGTGCATGCATACTGTTGTCTCTTGGCAATCGCATCGGTGATTGATTGCTGACAGAATGACTGACAAGGAGTAGGAGGGTGAGGAGCAGGAGCATCAGGACCAGTATATGATGGGAAGGACAGACAGCTCCCTTCGGCTGAGGTGGTGGAGCATTGACTGCCTGAAATCAGGTGCGTGCCACTGGGTGAGGCAGTAGTTACTGCTGCAGGCTGGACCACCACATTGGAGCCACGGTTCTCCCAGGCCACTTTATGGTGACGCTGCATATGTTGACGCAGGGCTGTGGTGTCAGCATTGGCACCCTGGTCACGCTTCACCTTCTGCCCATAGATTCGGCAAATGGCCATGCTCACCTCCTCCGGCGGCTCCGTGCAAGCTGCCACCTTCTTCTTCCTTCGTCACCCGGCTTCCAATTGCGATCGGCTACATCGTCATAGAGTACTGTCTGCACGACACTGATGTCCCACTCAACGGTCTCTGAGCCAGGAGCCTGACTGCTCATAACACCAGCTCCCATGCCACTTTTCTCATCACTACTTGCCCGCCTACCAGAGGAAGCGGCGGATGTCTCCTCCAGATCTTCGCTGGGCAGTAGTTGCTGACTGTCCTCTAGTAGCTCGTCCTCGCTGTATAGTGGAGCTGAGCCCATAGAATATAATACTTCTCTGGCCGAAAGAACAAAAATGGACAGAGGCAGGTTGAGCACAGGTAATGGCAAAGGGCCTGCTCCAGTGCCATAAAAAATAAGGGTTGTGTCTGACGAACCCACCGACTCTTGGCTGGGGGTGTCTGATGTCACTTGGGACGAAGTAGATCACCGAGTCAACCATTCAAGAACCGCTTGGTTGCTGGTCAAGACACGACCGCTAGCTAACACTGGGAGCTCAGGCCTCTGGAAGTGACCTCTGCTGCCACGCCCCATTACTCTGCTGTAGTGATGGACGAACATCAGCCGGGACAATTCGCGAACGCGATCAAATGTTTGCGAACTGCAAGTTCTCTGCGGGCCCCATTTAATTTAATGGCAGGCGAACCTGAAAAACTTTAATATTTGCAGCCACCAAATACCTAATAGAGGTGCACAAATTGTCCCACAACATGGACAGTGACATACCAGAGGGAGGTCAATGGCAAAAATTCCCACAAAAATATGTATTTTAATAAGGGGCTATTTCTCTAAAGGGAAACTCTCAAAAATGTGCCCTGCTGGAGCCAAAATTTTTTTTATTTTAGGCCATGGGAGTACAGGCCCCAAACATTAAGCATTCACCGGACATAAAACATCAAGTGATTATGTGGCTGGAGGTATATTAGACTGTCATTGGATATCAATTTTACTGCAGGGCAGTGGAGTACAGGCCCCAAAAATTATTCATTCACCGTACAGAAAAGAACAATTGATAATGTGGCTGGAGGTACATTAGGCGGTCACCGTATAACAATTTTACTATTGGCCAGTTAGATTACAGGCCCCAAAAATTATGCATTCACCGTACATAAAAGATCAAGTGATTATGTGGCTGGAGGTAAATTAGACGGTCATTGGATATAAATTTTACTGCAGGCCAGTTCAAATACATGTCAAATACATATGTTTAAAAGAACTAAAAATATTAAATTGGATTAAAAACATGGCTAACGAAATCCCCCCTCTTAAATAAACCCGAAATGATAATAGGTGAAATTCGATAAAACAAGGTCATCACAGGTGTTGAATTCCTCCGAGGCCCCAACAATTAGGCATTCACCATACAGAAAAGATCAAGTGATTATGTGGCTGGAGGTATATGAGACGGTCATTGGATATCAATTTTACTGCAGGCCAGTGGACTAAAGGCCCCAAAAATTATTCATTCACAATACAGAAAAGAACAATTGATAATGTGGCTGGAGGTACATTAGGCGGTCGCCGTATAACAATTTTACTGTTGGCCAGTTACATTACAGGCCCCAAAAATTATGCATTCAACGTACAGAACAGATCAAGTCATTATGTTGCTGCAGGTACATTAGGCGGTCACCATATAACAATTTTACTGTTGGCCAGTTAGATTACAGGCCCCAAAAATTATGCATTCACCTGACAGAAAAGAACAAGTGATTATGTGGCTGGAGGTACATTAGGCGGTCACCGTATAACAATTTTACTGTTGGCCAGTTAGATAACATGCCCCAAAAATTATGTATTCACCGTACAGAAAAGATTAAATGATTATGTGGCTGGAGCTACATTAGGTTTTCACTGTATAACAATTTTACTGTTGGCCAGTTACAGTAAAAGCCCCAAAAATTATTCATTCAATGTACAGAAAAGATCAAGTCATTTAGTGGCTGGAGGTACATTAGGCGGTCACCGTATAACAATTTTACTGTTGGCTAGATTACAGACCCCAAAAATTATGCATTTACCGTACAGAAAAAAGCAAGTCATTATGTGGCTGGAGGTATATTAGACGGTCAATGGATAGCAATTTTACTGCAGGCCAGTAGAGTACAGGCCCCAAACATTAGGCATTCACCGGACAGAAAACATCAAGTGATTATGTGGCTGGAGGTATATTAGACGGTCATTGAATATCATTTTTACTGCAGGCCAGTACAAATACATGTCAAATACATATGTTTAAAAGAACTAAAAATACAAACCGGATTCCAAAAAAGTTGGGACACTAAACAAATTGTGAATAAAAACTGAATGCAATGATGTGGAGATGGCAAATGTCAATATTCTATTTGTAATAGAACGTAGATGACAGATCAAACGTTTAATCCGAGTAAATGTATAATTTTAAAGGAAAAATACGTTAATTCCAATTTTCACGGTGTCAACAAATCACAAAAAAGTTGGGACAAGTAGCAATAAGAGGCTGCAAAGTAAATTTGAGCATAACGAAGAGCTGGAAGACCAATTAACACTAATAGGGTCAATTGGCAACATGATTGGGTATAAAAAGAGCTTCTCAGAGTGGCAGTGTCTCTCAGAAGCCAAGATGGGTAGAGGATCACCAATTCCCACAATGTTGCGCAGAAAGATAGTGGAGCAATATCAGAAAGGTGTTACCCAGCGAAAAATTGCAAAGACTTTGCATCTATCATCATCAACTGTGCATAACATCATCTGAAGATTCAGAGAATCTGGAACAATCTCTGTGTGTAAGGGTCAAGGCCGTAAAACCATACTGGATGCCCGTGATCTCCGGGCCCTTAAACGACACTGCACCACAAACAGGGATGCTACTGTAAAGGAAATCACAGAATGGGCTCAGGAATACTTCCAGAAACCATTGTCAGTGAACACAATCCACTGTGCCATCCGCCGTTGCCAGCTGAAACTCTACAATGCAAAGAAGAAGCCATTTCTAAGCAAGATCCACAAGCTCAGGCGTTTTAACTGGGCCAGGGATCATTTAAAATGGAGTGTGGCAAAATGGAAGACTGTTCTGTGGTCAGACGAGTCACGATTCGAAGTTCTTTTTAGAAATCTGGGACGCCATGTCATCCGGACCAAAGAGGACAAGGACAACCCAAGTTGTTATCAACGCTCAGTTCAGAAGCCTGCATCTCTGATGGTATGGGGTTGCATGAGTGCGTGTGGCATGGGCAGCTTGCATGTCTGGAAAGGCACCATCAATGCAGAAAAATATATTCAGGTTCTAGAACAATGCTCCCATCCAGACGTCATCTCTTTCAGGGAAGACCCTGCATTTTTCAGCAAGATAATGCCAGACCACATTCTGCATCAATCACAACATCATGGCTGCGTAGGAGAAGGATCCGGGTACTGAAATGGCCAGTCTGCAGTCCAGATCTTTCACCTATAGACAACATTTGGCGTATCATAAAGAGGAAGGTGCAACAAGGCCCAAGACGATTGAACAGTTAGAGGCCTGTATTAGACAAGAATGGGAGAGCATTCCTATTTCTAAACTTGAGAAACTGGTCTCCTCGGTCCCCAGACGTCTGTTGAGTGTTGTAAGAAGAAGGGGAGATGCCACACAGTGGTGAAAATGGCCTTGTCCCAACTTTTTGGGGATTTGTTGACACCATGAAGTTCTGATTCAACATATTTTTCCCTTAAAATGGTACATTTTCTCAGTTTAAACTTTTGTTCCGCGATTTATGTTCTATTCTGAATAAAATATTAGAAGTTGGCACCTCCACATCATTGCATTGTTTTTATTCCCGATTTGTATAGTGTCCCAACTTTTTTGGAATCCGGTTTGTATAAAATTGGATAAAAAACATTGCTAACAAAATCCCCCCTCTTGAAAAAAACAAAACAATGGTAATAGGTGAAATTCAATTAATCGTGGTCGTCACAGGTGTTGAATTCATCTGAGATCCATGCCTTATTCATTTTTAGAAATATGAGGTAGTCCACACTGTCGTGAGTTAGGCAAGTGCGCTTATCGGTCACGATCCCCCCTGCTGCGCTGAATGTCCTTTCGGACAGAATACTCGAAGAGGGGCAGGCCAAGCGTTCCATGGGAAATTTTGCCAGGTCTGGCCACAGGTCAAGCCTTCACACCCAGTAGTCAAGGGGTTCCTCACTTCTCAGAGTGTCCACATCGGCTGTTAACCCGATGTAGTCGGACACCTGTCGGTCTAGACCAGGCATGCTCAACCTGCGACCCTCCAGCTGTTGAAAAACTACAACTCCCATAATGTCTTGCTGTAGGCTGATAGCTGTAGGCTGTTCGGGCATGCTGGGAGTTGTAGTTTTGCAACAGCTGGAGGGCCACAGGTTGAGCATGCCTGGTCTAGACATTCCCTGAGGCTGGATCCGGAGGGCGGCTGTCAATGGGTTGTCTGCAAGAATGATCTCATATCTGAAGTGACCAACACATCTTCAAACCGCCCTCTTCTTGCATGCGCGGTAGGATTGGAATCTGCAACTGTTTCTATGTGGGTGGAAATTCCTCTGCCAGCACCCGCAACAGCAGAGTGCAGCATCTCTCAAAGCAAGGCCTGGAAATGATGCATTCTGACAGCCCTCTGTGATGCTGGAAACATGTCTGCCATTTTGTGTTTGTACCGGGGGTCTAAGTACGTTGCCACCCAGTACTGGTCCTTGCCCTTTTTGCTTTTTAAACGGGTGTCCCTCTTTAAACACTGGAGCATGAAGGCCCCTTTTTGCACTAAATTGGAAGCGGTAGAGCGCCCTGGCTCCTGCTCATCGCCCAGGAGAATGTCGCTCTCGGTCTCCTCCCCCCAGCCACGGACAACACCAGGGATCCCAGAAAAGTTTAAAGCCTGCTCTTCTTGCTCCTCCTCCTCCCTCCAGGCACCATCCTCCTCTGACTCCTCTTCAGACTCCTGCTGACTTGTCTCAGATGGAGTAGCCCCCCCTGGGAATTCATTCAGCATTGCGACTTCCTCATCTTCCTGCTCCTGCTCCTCGAGAAGGCGTAAGGTACGATGTCACTGATGGCACCCTGGCTGCGAATGACCAGTTTGGTGATCTCATCAAATGGCCGCAGAAGTCTGCATGCGTCGCACATGAGAAGCCACCGGCGCAGTGAAAAAAAAACAAGATCCCCAGAACCTGTCCTGCCGCAGAGTTCGTACAGGTAGTCATTAACGGCACGTTTCTGCTGGAGCAGCCTATCAAGCATATACAAGGTGGAGTTCCAGCACTTCGGGCAGTCACAAATCAGACGTCTGACGGGCAAGTGGTGTCGCCACTGAACATCAGAAAACGAGCCATGGCCGTGTAAGATCTTCTAAAATGGGCAGAGATTTTCCTGGCCTGCCGCAAGATGTCCTGGACCCCGGGGTATTTGGCAACAAATCGCTGCATGACTAATTTCCGGACGTGTGCCATGCACGGCAAGTGTGTCATTTTGCCCTGTTTCAGCACGCTCAGCAGATTGGCACCGTTGTCGCACACCACTTTACCAACTGTCAAATTGAGCAGGGTTAGCCACTGATCGGCCTGTGACCGCAGAGCTGAAATGAGTGCAGGACCAGTGTGGCTCTTGGCTTCCAGGCCCAACAGCCGCAGCACAGCATGGAAACTTCTCACCTGGCACGTCGAACAGGTTCTGGGGAGCTGGGGAGGTGCAGCGGAAGAGGCAGTAGCAGTGAAAAAGGAGGAGTCAGCCGAGGAGGAGACGGAGGATGGAGTAGGAGAGATGAAGAGGCAGGCCTGCATGCAATCCGTGGCGGTAACACCAAATCCACACGGGTGCCACGAGTTGCATGCTTCACAGCCGTCAGAAGGTTCACCCAGTGGGCAGTAAAAGTTATGTACCCTCCCTGCCTGTGTTTGCTAGACCACGTGTCTATGGTCAGATGTATCTTGGCACCGACACTGTGTGCCAGAGATACATTCACTTGCCGCTGAACATGGCCATGTAGCTCTGGGATGCCCTTCTGGGAGAAATATTTCCTTCTGGGGACCTTCCATTGCGGTGTGCCAATGGCCACAAATTTTCTAAAGGCCTCCGAGTCCACCAGTTTATATGGCAGCAGTTGGTGGGCTAGCAGTTCCAACAAGCCGGCGGTCAGCCATTGGGCAAGAGGGTTATCCGGTGTCATCATCTTTTACGTTTGAACATTTGGGCCACGGAATCCTGCCTTTTGCCAGATGAACGCGACGATGGCACGGTGGAAGGTGGAGTGGAGGACAAATGGTAGGAGAGAGGAGAAGGAGAAGAGGCAGGACGTGGAGCGCCGGGAGTGTGGCTTTGTGGGTTCTGACGGTGTTGCTCCCATTGGGCTCGGTAATGGGAGGCCAGGTGCCTTCTTAAGGCGGTCGTCCCTAGGTGAGTGTTGGGCTTACCGCGACTTATGCGTTGACAGCACAGGCTGCAGATGGCAACACTATTGTCAGCAGTGGACACGTTAAAAAAAGCCCACACTGCGGAGCCATGTGCCGGCATCCTGGTAACGCAAGATGTGACCGTGCATGATGGATGGCTCGCTCCAGATACATTTGCAGTCTGCTTTATGCTTCCTGTGCACTGCGAGTTCTGCCTGCTTCTCCTACTTCTACCTCCTATATGCTGTTCTGTTTTTCCCTCTGAACTCCCCTCCTCTTCCTCTCTTGTGGGCACCCACGTGATATCCATCGACACGTCATCATCGTCACCTTCATCACCACTGACATTAAAGATCTTGGAGTAGGCAGCAACAGCGGGGACCTCTGTCCATGGGCTGATCTGGGTACTATCGTCAGACCGCTGGATGGCGGCCGTTGCTACCTCCTCTTCCTCATCCGATGCCAAGAATGGCTGCGCATCGGTAAGGTCTGTGAAAGGATGGGAAATTCCTTTGACTCGAGTGGAGGGGCTATGGTGGTGGTGGTGGTGTCTTTGGGCAAAGAGCAAACACAGCAAAGAGTGAGGAGGGTGCAGATACAGAAGATGAGAAGGGTGCAGAAGCGGAAGGCTGAGTGAGCCACTCAACCATCTCTGGTGCGTCCTTTGATGTAGTCGCACGCAAATTCTCCAACTACCCACTTAGGCTCCGGCCTGATGCACCTGCCCGACCCCTACCACCCCTGTGGAATGGCCTGCCTCTTCCTCTGCCTGTCATTTTCAAAATGACCCTGTGACAAAGTCCCTAGAGAAGAGCAGAATTTGTGGAAGCAGGTATTTAGAACCCCTTAATGATTATTTGATGGAAGCGGGAATATCAATCCCCTTAATCAGTTTTTTTTGGGGGGGGGGCAACAGGTATATCACACCAGTTCCATTTAGTTGTTCCAATAGCTTTTGTCCCTCTGTATAGCTGTGGTATCTCAGCAGAACCGACACAACTGCTGCACAATACAAATACACTATATAGAAAGTATATTATAGGTTAATCACACCCCTGCCTCAATCAGTTTTTTGGGGGCAACTGTTATATCACACCAGTTGCAATTAGTTCCAATAGCGTTTGTCCTTCTGTATAGCTGCAGTATCGCTTCATAACCGCTCACAACTGCTGCACAATACAAATGCACTATATAGAAAGTATATTATAGGTATATTACACCCCTGCCTCAATCAGTATTTTTAGGGGGCAACTGGTATATCTCACCAGTTGCAATTAGTTATTCCAATAGCGTTTGTCCCTCTGTATAGCTGCAGCATCGCAGCAGAACCGCACACAACTGCTGTACAATACAAATGCACAATAATATACTTCTATGTTAGAAAGTATATTATAAGTGTATCACACCCCTCAAACCTATCGATAGCACACCTATACTAGTCCTTAAAAGGACTCTTGTGGTCCTATTATCTAGCGTTTGGTCTCCCTAACAGTCTGTCCCTGCTCCACACAGCAACCTCTCCCTACACTGTCAAAAGACTGAATGTAAAATGGCGGCCAGATCGGGTTTATAGGGTAGTTGGTGTGTCCATGTGCTGAAACGTCTCAATTGGCTGTCCTTTCCCACCTGATGGATGTCATGGGTCAAAGTTCTGCACAATGCAAAAGAATATGGCGCCAGCGGACATCGCCATATGTTCGCCTGTTCGGCGAACCGCGAACGAGCAAAGTTTGCCGCGAAACGACCGCCGTGCGAACCGCAAGGCCTTCTCTACTCTGCTGCGACCTGTGCCTGTGCCAGAAACATTTAGGCCTCTGCCCCTCCCCTGTGCAGGGCCTGTCACTTCTCTGTCTGACAGTGCGTTTGGTGTCCCTAAGAGTCTGTCCCTGCTCCACACAGCAACCTCTCCTTACACTGTCAAAAGACTGAATGTAAAATGGCGGCCAGATCGGGTTTATAGGGTAGGGGTGTGTCCATGTTCTGAAACGTCTCAATTGGCTGTCCTTTCCCACCTGATGGATGTCATGGGTCAAAGTTCTGCACAATGCAAAAGAATATGGCGCCAGCGGACATCGCCATATGTTCGCCTGTTCGGCGAACCGCGAACGAGCAAAGTTTGCCGCGAAACGACCGCCGTGCGAACCGCAAGGCCTTCTCTACTCTGCTGCGACCTGTGCCTGTGCCAGAAACATTTAGGCCTCTGCCCCTCCCCTGTGCAGGGCCTGTCACTTCTCTGTCTGACATACTGTTAGATCAAATAAGCAGTGGCGACTCTAGGAACAATATATAGGGGGGGCACAAAGATACCACAGTCAAAAATGGGGGGGCAAAAAAAAATGAAGTATATATAAATAAGATTACAAAATACCAGAGAATTGCGGTCTGCAGAGATACATTTATACTAAAACTATTTACTTACAAAAGAAGCCATTCAGTCGTCTGCTGTGCCGTCCTCTGCTTGCTTCTGCGGATTCTTTCCCCTTCTTTCTGTCTCTCATCAGTGCGCAGGCGTACTGTTATGGTGGATCTGTGGAAGACACACTGTTATGGGGGCATCTGTGGATGACACTATTATTATGCCTCTCATTAGCCCCCATTATGCCTCTCATCACTCCCATATCAGCCCCCATGCCGCTCATTAGCCCCCATATCAGCCCTTATGCCTAATTAGCCCCCATATCAGCCCTTATGCCTCATTAGCCCCCATATCAGCCCCCATGGCTCTCATTAGCCCCCATATCAGCCCTTTTGCCTCATTAGCCCCATATGCTGCCTCTCATCATTAGCCCCATATGCTGCCTCTCATCATTAGCCCCTTATGCCTCTCATCATTAGCCCCCATATGCCTCTCATCATTAGCCCTCATATGCCTCTCATCATTAGCCCCCCAAATGCCTCTCATCATTAGCCCCCCAAATGCCTCTCATCATTAGCCCCCTTATGCCTCTCATCATTAGCCCCCTTATGCCTCCCATCATTAGCCCCCATTATGCCTCTCATGATTAGCCCCCATATGCCTCTCATCATTAGCCCCCCAAATGCCTCTCATCATTAGCCCCATATGCCTCTCATCATTAGCCCCCATATGCCTCTCATCATTAGCCCCCATATGCCTCTCATCATTAGCCCCCATATGCCTCTCATCATTAGCCCCCATTATGCCTCTCACTATTAGCCCCCATATGCCTCTCATCATTAGCCCCATATGCCTCTCATCATTAGCCCCATATGCCTCTCATCATTAGCCCCCATATGCCTCTCATCATTAGCCCCCATATGCCTCTCATCATTAGCCCCCATATGCTGCCTCTCATCATTAGCCCCCCAAATGCCTCTCATCATTAGCCCCCATATGCCTCTCATCATTAGCCCCAAATGCCTCTCATCATTAGCCCCCCAAATGCCTCTCACCATTAGCTCCCCATATGCCTCTCATCATTAGCCCCCATATGCCTCTCATCATTAGCCCCCCAAATGCCTCTCATCATTAGCCCCCCAAATGCCTCTCATCATTAGCCCCCTTATGCCTCTCATCATTAGCCCCCCAAATGCCTCTCATCATTAGCCCCCCAAATGCCTCTCACCATTAGCCCCCCATATGCCTCTCATCATTAGCCCCCTTATGCCTCTCATCATTAGCCCCCCAAATGCCTCTCATCATTAGCCCCCCAAATGCCTCTCATCATTAGCCCCCCAAATGCCTCTCATCATTAGCCCCCATATGCCCCCAGCAGCCACATATTTTATAAAATAAAAAAACACTTACCTCTCCTGCTCCTGGACGCCGCCTGCCTCTCCTCAGTCGACTGTGCTCTGAACTGGCGCGCACAGCGTGAGGTCACAGAGCGCCCTCACGCTGTGCGCAGCCCTGCACAGCCGACAGCCGAGGACCAGGAAGTGGTAAGTACAGAGCGTTCACCACTTCCTGGTCTCTCGGTTCTAATGAGCGCTTCCATAATGGAAGCACTCATTAGTATTCACCTGGGGGAATCAGCGGGGGGCAACCGGGGGGGCAAAGGACAACATAGGGGGGGGCGATTGCCCCCCCTCGCCCCCCCCTAGCGACGCCACTACAAATAAGTAAATAAAAAGGAAATTAATAACTGTTAAAAAGGGCTGTAATTTTGTCACTTCACTACACAACGGCAAATAATACTTTTTTTGCCACTAATAGACGCCAAGAAGGGATGTAATTTTGTCACTTCACCACACAATGGCTAATGAGCCCTTTTTTGCCACTAATGCATGCCAAAAAAGGCTTCAGAACATATAACTTCACCGCTGAACGGCAAATAATTCTTTTTTTGCTACTAATACATGCCAAAAAAGGCTTTAGAACATATAACTGCACCGCTGAACGGCAAATAAGTCCTTTTTTCCCACTAATACACTCCAAAAAAGGCTTTAGAACATATAACTGCACCGCACAAGGGCTAATAAGACGTAGAAATATTTCCTAGTAATACACCCTGTTAATGGCTGTATCACACAGCACTTGCACCCCAATAAAAAGAACAGTTTGCTGAAATTACAGAGGTATCATCTATTGCAAACCTGAAATGAGCAGCAGTATAATGGCAATTTGGATCCGCAGTCAGTGCAGCAAGGTGTAATAGGATTGTTTCTATTACTCCTGCTGTACACTCCCCCATTGAACCCTGTTCTGCTTCAATACTGTGAAATAATTTTTCCCTATCCTTTCCCTACACTTCTAATGCTCTTTCCCTGAACTTCTATTCAGCAAAATAAAAGTTTTCAAGTCTTTCGTAGCACTTTCCCTAGTGCCTGCTGACGTCTCTCCCTGCACTAAGTACACTGGAAAATGGCTGAATCCAAGATGGCTGAGGCTATTTATAGGGCTGTGACATCACAGGGCTGGCTGGCTGACTGCTGATTGGCTGCATGCATGGCATTGTGGGTGATCCCTCGTTCCCAGAGTTATTTGCTCCATGTCCTAACATGTGCAGCAGCCGAAGTGCGAGGAAATTCGGATTCGATTCGCTTATGTCTAGTTTTTGCCATAGAATGCATCGGGGAACAGGAAGAAAGATGGCATTTGCGCACTGTGCGTGATGTCTCCTCATACAGCTGATCGGCAGGGGTGCCGGGTGTTGGACCTCCGCCGATGTGATGACCTTGAGGATAGGTCATCAATAGGGATGAGCGAACCCGAACTGTATAGTTCGGGTTCGTACCGAATTTTAGGGTGTCCGTGACACGGACCCGAACCCGAACATTTTCGTAAAAGTCAGTGTTCGGGTTCGGTGTTCGGCGCTTTCTTGGCGCTTTTTGAAAGGCTGCAAAGCAGCCAATCAACAAGCGTCATACTACTTGCCCCAAGAGGCCATCACAGCCTTGCCTACTATTGGCATGGCTGTGATTGGCCAGTGCAGCATGTGACCCAGCCTTTATATAAGCTTGGGTCACGTTGCGCTGCACGTCACTCTGCTGATTGAAGCATAGGGAGAGGTTGCAGCTGCGACGTTAGGGCGAGATTAGGCAGTGATTAACTCCTCCAAAAGACTTCATTCTGTGATCGATCTGCAGCTGTGGATCATTGAAGTGCTAATATTGACTTGCTCACTTTTTTGAGGCTGCCCAGAGCGTTTTTAGATCACTTTTTTTCTGAAGTGATCGGCGGCCATTTTGTGACTTGTGGAGGACCAGCACAAGCTATCACCAAGTGTATTTAACCATCAATAGTGTGGTTATTTTGTGCTATATCCTACATCAGCTGCAGGCTGAGCCTGTGTCACCGAAGTGCATTTAACCATCAACAGTCTGGTTATTTTTTGGCCATATACTACATCTGGTGCAGGCTGAGCCTGTGTCACCCAAGTGCATTTAACCATCAACAGTGTGGTTATTTTTTGGCCATATACTACATCAGGGGCAAGTTGAGCCTGTCACCCAGCGCCTAAAAAATAGACCTGACATTTCTATTCAACCAAATCTGTACTGTTTTAGCTGGTCGAGTTATTTGTAGTGACCGTAAAAGCACACTTTTTGTTCTGGGTTAAAAACTATTCCCAAATTTGCCATTCTCAAAATAACTAGTTTCTGGTATATGAGGCCTACTTGAAATCTATCCCAAAAAGGATATCTTACATTGAAGGTACTGATAGTGTCATTCAGAAAAACCTAAGACACACGCTACCGTGCAGATAGAAGTCTGATTCTGAGATTAAACCTTAGCCTGTCACACAGTGCAAAAAAAAACAGGTCTCACATTTCTATTCAAGCAAATCTGTACTGTTTTAGCTGGTCAAGTTATTTGTAGTGACCGTAAAAGCACTTTTTTTTTTCTGGGTTGAAAAACTATTCCCAAATTTGCCATTCTCAAAATAACTAGTTTCTGGTATTTGAGGCCTACTTGAAATCTATCCCAAAAAGGATATCTTACATTGAAGGTACTGTTAGTGTCATTCAGAAAAACCTAAGACACACGCTACCGTGCAGATAGAAGTCTGATTCTGAGATTAAACCTTAACCTGTCACACAGTGCAAAAAAAAACAGGTCTCACATTTCTATTCAAGCAAATCTGTACTGTTTTAGCTGGTCAAGTTATTTGTAGCGACTGTAAAAGCACTTTTTTTTTTCTGGTTTGAAAAACTATTCCCAAATTTGCCATTCTCAAAATAACTAGTTTCTGGTATTTGAGGCCTACTTGAAATCTATCCCAAAAAGGATATCTTACATTGAAGGTACTGATAGTGTCATTCAGAAAAACCTAAGACACACGCTACCGTGCAGATAGAAGTCTGATTCTGTGATTAAACCTAAACCTGTCACACAGTGCAAAAAAAAAACAGGTCTCACATTTCTATTCAAGCAAATCTGTACTGTTTTAGCTGGTCAAGTTATTTGTAGCGACCGTAAAAGCACTTTTTTTTTTCTGGTTTGAAAAACTATTCCCAAATTTGCCATTCTCAAAATAACTAGTTTCTGGCATTTGAGGCCTACTTGAAATCTATTCCAAAAAGGATATCTTACATTGAAGGTACTGATAGTGTCATTCAGAAAAACCTAAGACACACGATACCGTGCAGATAGAAGTCTGATTCTGAGATTAAACCTTAACCTGTCACACAGTGCAAAAAAAAACAGGTCTCACATTTCTATTCAAGCAAATCTGTACTGTTTTAGCTGGTCAAGTTATTTCTAGTGACTGTAAAAGCACATTTTTTTTTCTGGGTTGAAAAACTATTCCCAAATTTGCCATTCTCAAAATAACTAGTTTCTGGTATTTTAGGCCTACTTGAAATCTATCCCAAAAAGGATATCTTACATTGAAGGTACTGATAGTGTCATTCAGAAAAACCTAAGACACACGCTACCGTGCAGATAGAAGTCTGATTCTGAGATTAAACCTTAACCTGTCACACAGTGCAAAAAAAAAACGGTCTCACATTTCTTTTCAAGCAAATCTGTACTGTTTTAGCTGGTCAAGTTATTTGTAGCGACCGTAAAAGCCATTTTTTTTTTCTGGGTTGAAAAACTATTCTTAAATTTGCCATTCTCAAAATAACTAGTTTCTGGTATTTGAGGCCTACTTGAAATCTATCCCAAAAAGGATATCTTACATTGAAGGTACTGATAGTGTCATTCAGAAAAACCTAAGACACACGCTACCGTGCAGATAGAAGTCTGATTCTGAGATTAAACCTTAACCTGTCACACAGTGCAAAAAAAAACAGGTCTCACATTTCTATTCAAGCAAATCTGTACTGTTTTAGCTGGTCAAGTTATTTGTAGCGACCGTAAAAGCACATTTTTTTTTCTGGGTTGAAAAACTATTCCCAAATTTGCCATTCTCAAAATAACTAGTTTCTGGTATTTGAGGCCTACTTGAAATCTATCCCAAAAAGGATATCTTACATTAAAGGTACTGATAGTGTCATTCAGAAAAACCTAAGACACACGCTACCGTGCAGATAGAAGTCTGATTCTGTGATTAAACCTTAACCTGTCACACAGTGCAAAAAAAAAACAGGTCTCACATTTCTATTCAAGCAAATCTGTACTGTTTTAGCTGGTCAAGTTATTTGTAGCGACCTTAAAAGCCCTTTTTTTTTCTGGGTTGAAAAACTATTCCCAAATTTGCCATTCTCAAAATAACTAGTTTCTGGTATTTGAGGCCTACTTGAAATCTATCCCAAAAAGGATAACTTACATTGAAGGTACTGATAGTGTCATTCAGAAAAACCTAAGACACACGCTACCGTGCAGATAGAAGTCTGATTCTGAGATTAAACCTTAACCTGTCACACAGTGCAAAAAAAACAGGTCTCACATTTCTATTCAAGCAAATCTGTACTGTTTTAGCTGGTCAAGTTATTTGTAGTGACCGTAAAAGCACTTTTTTTTTTTCTGGTTTGAAAAACTATTCCCAAATTTGCCATTCTCAAAATAACTAGTTTCTGGTATTTGAGGCCTACTTGAAATCTATCCCAAAAAGGATATGTTACATTGAAGGTACTGATAGTGTCATTCAGAAAAACCTAAGACACACGCTACCGTGCAGATAGAAGTCTGATTCTGTGATTAAACCTTAACCTGTCACACAGTGCAAAAAAAAAAACAGGTCTCACATTTCTATTCAAGCAAATCTGTACTGTTTTAGCTGGTCAAGTTATTTGTAGTGACCGTAAAAGCACATTTTTTTTTCTGGGTTGAAAAACTATTCCCAAATTTGCCATTCTCAAAATTGTGGTGAACGGGAACAATGAGGAAAACATCTAATAAGGGACGCGGACGTGGACATGGTCGTGGTGGTGTTAGTGGACCCTCTGGTGCTGGGAGAGGATGTGGCCGTTCTGCCACAGCCACACGTCCTAGTGTACCAACTACCTCAGGTCCCAGTAGCCGCCAGAATTTACAGGGATATTTGGTGGGGCCCAATGCCGTTCTAAGGATGGTAAGGCCTGAGCAGGTACAGGCATTAGTCAATTGGGTGGCCGACAGTGCATCCAGCACGTTCACATTATCTCCCACCCAGTCTTCTGCAGAAAGCGCACAGATGGCGCATGAAAACCAAGCCCATCAGTCTGTCACATCACCCCCATGCATATCAGGGAAACTGTCTGAGCCTCAAGTTATGCAGCAGTCTCTTATGCTGTTTGAAGACTCTGCTGCCAGGGTTTCCCAAGGGCATCCACCAAGCTCTTCACCGGGGGTGGAAGAGATAGAATGCACTAACGCACAACCACTTATGTTTCCTGATGATGAGGACATGGAAATACCGGTGCCAACTGCTGCGTCTTTCTGCAGTGTGCAGACTGAACAGGAGGTCAGGGATCAAGACTGAGTGGAAGACGATGCAGGGGACGATGAGGTCCTAGACGTGCCACTGACTTTCACAGTTCGGAGGAAGAGGCAGTGGTGAGACCGAGCCAACAGCGTAGCAAAAGAGGGAGCAGTGGGCAAAATCAGAACACCCGCCGCCAAGAGACTCCGCCTGCTACTGACCGCCGCCATCTGGGACCGAGCACCCCAAAGGCAGCTTCAAGGAGTTCCCTGGCATGGCACTTCTTCAAACAATGTGCTGACGACAAGACCCGAGTGGTTTGCACGCTGTGCCATCAGAGCCTGAAGCGAGGCATTAACGTTCTGAACCTTAGCACAACCTGCATGACCAGGCACCTGCATGCAAAGCATGAACTGCAGTGGAGTAAACACCTTAAAAACAAGGAAGTCACTCAGGCTCCCCCTGCTGCCTCTTCTGCTGCCGCCGCCTCGGCCTCTTCCTCTGCCTCTGGAGGAACGTTGGCACGTGCCGCCCAGCAAACATGGGATGTACCACCAACACCACCACCTGCGTCACCAAGCATCTCAACCATGTCACACGGCAGCGTTCAGCTCTCCATCTCACAAACATTTGAGAGAAAGCGTAAATTCCCACCTAGCCACCCTCGATCCCTGGCCCTGAATGCCAGCATTTCTAAACTACTGGCCTATGAAATGCTGTCATTTAGGCTGGTGGACACACACAGCTTCAAACAGCTCATGTCGCTTGCTGTCCCACAGTATGTTGTTCCCAGCCGCCACTACTTCTCCAAGAGAGCCGTGCCTTCCCTGCACAAACAAGTGTCCGATAAAATCAAGTGTGCACTGCGCAACGCCATCTGTGGCAAGGTCCACCTAACCACAGATACGTGGACCAGTAAGCACGGCCAGGGATGCTATATCTCCCTAACTGCACACTGGGTAAATGTAGTGGCGGCTGGGCCCCAGGCGGAGAGCTGTTTGGCGCACGTCCTTCCGCCGCCAAGGATCGCAGGGCAACATTCTTTGCCTCCTGTCTCCTCCTCCTCCTACTCAGCTTCCTCCTCCTCTTCTTCCACCTGCTCATCCAGTCAGCCACACACCTTCACCACCAACTTCAGCACAGCCCGGGGTAAACGTCAGCAGGCCATTCTGAAACTCATATGTTTGGGGGACAGGCCCCACACCGCACAGGAGTTGTGGCGGGGTATAGAACAACAGACCGACGAGTGGTTGCTGCCGGTGAGCCTCAAGCCCGGCCTGGTGGTTTGCGATAATGGGCGAAATCTCGTTGCAGCTCTGGGACTAGCCGGTTTGACGCACATCCCTTGCCTGGCGCATGTGCTGAATTTGGTGGTGCAGAAGTTCATTCGCAACTACCCCGACATGTCAGAGTTGCTGCATAAAGTGCGGGCCGTCTGTTCGCGCTTCCGGCGTTCACACCCTGCCGCTGCTCGCCTGTCTGCGCTACAGCGTAACTTCGGCCTTCCCGCTCACTGCCTCATATGCGACGTACCCACCAGGTGGAACTCCACCTTGCATATGCTGGACAGACTGTGCGAGCAGCAGCAGGCCATAGTAGAGTTTCAGCTGCAGCACGCACGGGTCAGTCGCACTGTGGATCAGACACACTTCACCACCAATGACTGGGCCTCCATGCGAGACCTGTGTGCCCTGTTGCGCTGTTTCGAGTACTCCACCAACATGGCCAGTGGCGATGACGCCGTTATCAGCGTTACAATACCACTTCTATGTCTCCTTGAGAAAACACTTAGGGCGATGATGGAAGAGGAGGTGGCCCAGGAGGAAGAGGAGGAAGAGGGGTCATTTTTAGCACTTTCAGGCCAGTCTCTTCGAAGTGACTCAGAGGGAGGTTTTTTGCAACACCAGAGGCCAGGTACAAATGTGGCCAGACAGGGCCCACTACTGGAGGACGAGGAGGACGAGGATGAGGAGGAGGTGGAGGAGGATGAGGATGAAGCATGTTCACAGCGGGGTGGCACCCAAAGCAGCTCGGGCCCATCACTGGTGCGTGGCTGGGGGGAAACACAGGACGATGACGATACGCCTCCCACAGAGGACAGCTTGTCCTTACCTCTGGGCAGCCTGGCACACATGAGCGACTACATGCTGCAGTGCCTGCGCAACGACAGCTTAGTTGCCCACATTTTAACGTGTGCGGACTACTGGGTTGCCACCCTGCTGGATCCCCGGTACAAAGACAATGTGCCCACCTTACTTCCTACACTGGAGCGTGATAGAAAGATGCGCGAGTACAAGCGCACGTTGGTAGACGCGCTACTGAGAGCATTCCCAAATGTTACAGGGGAACCAGTGGAAGCCCAAGGCGAAGGCAGAGGAGGAGCAAGAGGTCGCCAACGCAGCTGTGTCACGGCCAGCTCCTCTGAGGGCAGGGTTAGCATGGCAGAGATGTGGAAAAGTTTTGTCACCATGCCACAGCTAACTGCACCACCACCTGATACGGAACGTGTTAGCAGGAGGCAACATTTCACTAACATGGTGGAACAGTACCTGTGCACACCCCTCCACGTACTGACTGATGGTTCGGCCCCATTCAACTTCTGGGTCTCCAAATTGTCCACGTGGCCAGAGCTAGCCTTTTATGCCTTGGAGGTGCTGGCCTGCCCGGCGGCCAGCGTTTTGTCTGAACGTGTATTCAGCACGGCAGGGGGCGTCATTACAGACAAACGCAGCCGCCTGTCTACAGCCAATGTGGACAAGCTGACGTTCATAAAAATGAACCAGGCATGGATCCCACAGGACCTGTCCATCCCTTGTGCAGATTAGATATTAACTACCTCCCCTTAACAATATATTATTCTACTCCAGGGCACTTCCTCATTCAATACTATTTTTAATTTCATTTTACCATTATATTGCGGGGCAACCCAAAGTTGAATGAACCTCTCCTCTGTCTGGGTGCCGGGGCCTAAATGTGTGACAGTGGCCTGTTCCAGTGGTGGGTGACGTGAAGCCTGATTCTCTGCTATGACATGAAGACTTATTCTGTGCTGACATGAAGCCAGATTCTCTGTTACGCGACCTCTCTCCTCTGCCTGGGTGCCTGGGCCTAAATATGTGACAGTGGCCTGTTCCAGTGGTGGGTGACGTGAAGCCTGATTCTCTGCTATGACATGAAGACAGATTCTGCGCTGACATAAGGCCAGATTCTCTGTTACGGGACCGCTCTCCTCTGTCTGGGTGCCGGGGCCTAAATGTGTGACAGTGGCCTGTTCCAGTGGTGGGTGACGTGAAGCCTGATTCTCTGCTATGACATGAAGACAGATTCTGCGCTGACATAAGGCCAGATTCTCTGTTACGGGACCGCTCTCCTCTGTCTGGGTGCCGGGGCCTAAATGTGTGACAGTGGCCTGTTCCAGTGGTGGGTGACGTGAAGCCTGATTCTCTGCTATGACATGAAGACAGATTCTGTGCTGACATCAGGCCAGATTCTCTGTTACGGGACCTCTCTCCTCTGTCTGGGTGCCTGGGCCTAAATGTGTGACAGTGGCCTGTTCCAATGGTGGGTGACGTGAAGCCTGATTCTCTGCTATGACATGAAGACTGATTCTGCGCTGACATAAGGCCAGATTCTCTGTTATGCGACCTCTCTCCTCTGCCTGGCTGCCTGGGCCTAAATGTGTGACAGTGGCCTGTTCCAGTGGTGGGTGACGTGAAGCCTGATTCTCTGCTATGACATGAAGACAGATTCTGTGCTGACATAAGACAAGATTCTCTGTTACGCGACCTCTCTCCTCTGCCTGGGTGCCTGGGCCTAAATGTGTGACAGTGGCCTGTTCCAGTGGTGGGTGACGCGAAGCCTGATTCTCTGCTATGACATGAAGACTGATTCTGCGCTGACATAAGGCCAGATTCTCTGTTACGGGACCGCTCTCCTCTGTCTGGGTGCCGGGGCCTAAATGTGTGACAGTGGCCTGTTCCAGTGGTGGGTGACGTGAAGCCTGATTCTCTGCTATGACATGAAGACAGATTCTGTGCTGACATAAGGCCAGATTCTCTGTTACGCGACCTCTCTCCTCTGCCTGGGTGCCTGGGCCTAAATGTGTGACAGTGGCCTGTTCCAGTGGTGGGTGACGTGAAGCCTGATTCTCTGCTATGACATGAAGACAGATTCTGCGCTGACATAAGGCCAGATTCTCTGTTACGGGACCGCTCTCCTCTGTCTGGGTGCCGGGGCCTAAATGTGTGACAGTGGCCTGTTCCAGTGGTGGGTGACGTGAAGCCTGATTCTCTGCTATGACATGAAGACAGATTCTGTGCTGACATCAGGCCAGATTCTCTGTTACGGGACCTCTCTCCTCTGACTGGGTGCCTGGGCCTAAATGTGTGACAGTGGCCTGTTCCAGTGGTGGGTGACGTGAAGCTTGATTCTCTGCTATGACATGAAGACAGATTCTGCGCTGACATAAGGCCAGATCCTCTGTTACGGGACCGCTCTCCTCTGTCTGGGTGCCGGGGCCTAAATGTGTGACAGTGGCCTGTTCCAGTGGTGGGTGACGTGAAGCCTGATTCTCTGCTATGACATGAAGACAGATTCTGTGCTGACATGAAGCCAGATTCTCTGCTATGGCATGAAGAGACTGATTCTGTGCTGACATGAAGCCAGATTCTTTGCTATGGCATGAAGAGACTGATTCTCTGCTGACGTGAAGCCAGATTCTCTGCTATGGGACCTCTGTCCAATTGATATTGGGTCATTTTTATTTTTTTTATTTTTATTTTAATTCATTTCCCTATCCACATTTGTTTGCAGGGGATTTACCTACATGTTGCTGCCTTTTGCAGCCCTCTAGCTCTTTCCTGGGCTGTTTTACAGCCTTTTTAGTGCCCAAAAGTTCGGGTCCCCATTGACTTCAATGGGGTTCGGGTTCGGGACGAAGTTCGGTTCGGGTTCGGATCCCGAACCCGAACATTTCCGGGAAGTTCGGCCGAACTTCTCGAACACGAACATCCAGGTGTTCGCTCAACTCAAGTCATCAATAGTAAAAGCCCAGACAACCCCTTTAAGGGAGGGGGAGTAAGAAGCATGAATTCTAAATATCTTCATAACATAATTATTTAAGAGAGAGTGGAAAAAACAGGTATTTGGCCATTGATGTCATGTTTTATATTTTGCCTTATTCATTCATTAATGATGTGTTAGTTTTATTATATGGGTCTGCACAATCACAACAATATCAAATATGTATCTTTTTAATATTTTACTACTTTTGCATAATAGCACAAAAAAAATGTTGTCTTGGCCCTTTAAAAACCATCTACTTTTCTGTGGATGTATGAGGGCATATTTTTTGGGGGACACGTATTTTTAGTGGTACAGTTTTGGGCTACATATAACTAAATAAAAAAATTCCGACATTGTTCCTTACACTTAAAATTTACATAGTTCACAGTGCTGCATAACTTGCATGTTACTTTTCTTGTATGGTTCAGTACAATTGCTGCAATACCAAATATATATAGTTTTATTTGTTTTTGACTACTTTTGTACAAGAATAGCAGATCTTATGCAAGAATATAGGGGCACATTTATTATGACTCATGTTTTAGATCATGTTAAAGGGGTTATCCAACTTAAAAAAATATGTGTTAGGGCTGCTTTATACATCATTAAAGATACATTTCTAATGTACTCACTTTATTGATTTTGCGCTGTTTCCACACTGCTGATTTGGGTCATGTGACCCCCGACGTCATCAACCCTTCTCTGGTGCTGACGTCTCGTTTACAAGCTTCTCCGTGCTACAGGGAGTGGCCCAGCTCTGTAAACGAGACGTCAGAGCCTTTGGTGCCCGCCCCCTCTCTCCTGTATCCGGCTGCCGCGATCTCATTAGCATATCAATAGAGCAGCAGGGCTGTCATTACTGTGCAAAACAGAAGCTCCTATGTTGCACTGAAAGAGTGTACAGGAGAGCTCTGATAAGGAAAGGGTTACCCAGGTGCTGCCAGTCGCTGTATTGCTGTGATCCAGGAGCAGGAATAAATGACAAGCAGCTCAGCCAATAAAAGGGAGAAGGCAAGTCAGGACAGCCAATCAGATGAAAGACCCGCCCTCCCTGCTGTTTACACTGGAGAGTAAAGACATGTGCTTCTGCCTGGGCTCTTAGGTTTCCCGGGAGAGGAAGGTGGGGGACACTGCATTGTGTGTATGGAGGGGTGGGGGACACTGCATTGTGTGTATGGAGGGGTGGGGGACACTGCATTGTGTGTATGGAGGGGTGGGGGACACTGCATTGTGTGTATGGGGTGGGGGAGGGGGACACTGCATTGTGTGTATGGAGGGGTGGGGGACACTGCATTGTGTGTATGGAGGGGTGGGGGACACTGCATTGTGTGTATGGGGTGGGGGAGGGGGACACTGCATTGTGTATATTGTGTGTATGGAGGGGTGGGGGACACTGCATTGTGTATATTGTGTGTATGGAGGGGTGGGGGACACTGCATTGTGTATATTGTGTGTATGGAGGGGTGGGGGACACTGCATTGTGTATATTGTGTGTATGGAGGGGTGGGGGACACTGCATGGGTATATTGTGTGTATGGAGGGGTGGGGGACACTGCATTGTGTATATTGTGTGTATGGAGGGGTGGGGGACACTGCATTGTGTATGGGGGGGAGGGGGGACAGTGACTACATAGTATATAGTCAACATAGATATGGCTGTAATATAGCTTAGATAGATATAGGTGTCATATATGACCCCTATATCTATCTAAGCTATATTAGATACATACACAGAGCTGCCTCAGAGCTTAGATACACAGAGCTGCCTCAGAGCTTAGATACACAGATATGCCACAGAGCTTGGATACACAGAGTTGCCATAGAGCTTAGATACACAGAGCTGCCATAGAGCTTAGATACACAGAGCTGCCATAGAGCTTAGATAAACAGATCTGCCATAGAGCTTAGATACACAGAGCTGCCATAGAGCTTAGATACACAGAGCTGCCATAGAGCTTAGATACACAGAGCTGCCATATAGCTGCCATATAGATTAGATACATAGAGCTTAGATACACATAGCTGCCATAGAGCTTAGATACACAGAGCTGCCATAGAGCTTAGATACACAGAGCTGCCATAGAGCTTAGATACACAGAGCTGCCATAGAGCTTAGATACACAGAGTTGCCATAGAGCTTAGATACATAGAGCCTGTGTTTCTGCAATGTGACAGGATGATCTGTCTGTGTGAGCTAGGAGATGATCATGTGACTGGTTTATGCAAAGTTAGGATGTGCAGAGCAGGGTGAAGGAAAGATCAGATTGTTCACGCCCACAAATATTCATGAGGCAGAGCTCAGGCTTTGTTGTTATACGCCCCCTCAGCATGTACTTCAGCATGTAAACACAGCAATGACAGAACCATGAAAAGGTGGACATATGGGTTTTAACTTGATGAAATCTAGCTTAACCAAATTATATGTATATCCTGATGGGTTTTAAGAGGTTTTTTTTTATTAACTCGGATAACCCCTTTAATAACCCCTATACCTGGCGGTTATGAAGAGGCATCAGCCTTTACGTAACTTCGGTGAATTCCTAGCTGTTTTACATTTAGACCATTTTCTAGGCCTAAAAGAGGCGTAGAAAATGGTAAATAAGACAGGCCTGCTTGCTTTTTTAGATCTGGCATGAGCGGGGAGAAGTCGCACATCTAATTTAGGTGTATTTCTGTTTGATAAATAAACCTCATCGTTTTTTTATGTTGCTGCATTGCAAGAGTTATAACTCTTTTCATGACAATGACTAATTTTCATGACAATGTAGCAATATGTGGGCTTGTTTTTGTGGGATGAGATGTAGTTTTCACTCGTATCATGTTAATAATTGTTTAAAATATTTATTTTTATGGGATAAAAAGCAGTTCTGTTGTTATTTTCTTTACACATTGTTAAGTGTTAAGGCTGGCCGCAGGCTAGCCTGGATTTGTGGGAGGGGCCGGTACCTGTCTTAAGCAGTCTGGCTCTCCCAGGCAGCACGTCGGCATTCGGACGTCTGCTACTTCCTGGTGTGACGTCATCAGCAAGCGTCCTGCACGGGTCGGATCTCAGAGAAGCCGGGTGTACCTTTCCCTTCAGTCTGCAAGCTGTTCAGGTCGTTTTCCAAGATAACTGGTTTGTTTGGGGAGCGTGGCAACGTGGAGGAGGGTAGGAGGGTGTGTAGAGAGGGGGAAGTGTGCCGGAGGATCGCTTCTCCTCACTGCGTTCAGGCACATGCAATTCAAGTTTTGGCACCAATGGGCAGCATTGTCACATAGTTGGAGCTCATTGCCTGTCTCAGCATAACCTGTATCTAAGTTCACACAGGGGCTGCGAGTCATCTGGGCTCAGCAGGTTAAACTCTGGCAGCTGGGTCCTGGTGCCATTACTGAGTTGATTACTTACAAAGTTGCTGCTTGTGCACATGTTTGACACTCATCACATACACTACATACATACCTTAGACACATAGTTCGCACATCAGGCAGTTTGATGAAAAAAAAAAAAAAAAAGGGGTACAAGTAGATTGTTAAATAAAGTTAAAACAAAAAAAAAAAAAAAAAAAGTGGGTTGTTCAAATGAAAAAAAAAAAAAAAAAAAGGGTACAAGTGGATTGTTAAATAAAAAATAAAAAAAAAAAAAACAAAAAAAAAACACTTTATCCACCAAGCTTCATCCATACACCTCTAGCATAGGTACATCCGCCAATACAGCTACACGCTCGCACGACATACACACCCCGTTTCATCTCGTAGACTAGTGTCATACGTCATACGGTCTGTTTTCCACAAATCCTATACTTACATACATCACCTACCACGTCTGTAGGTTCTTTAGCCCGCGGTATTCGTTTTTAATTAATCTGCCACGTCACAGATTCACACAAACTCGGGCTCGCTTCATACGTCAGTGGAAACGACTATCATACTCCCTGTCAGCCTCGAAGGCTTTTCGTTCAATCGTTTCACGCTGCTGGGGGGGGGGGGGAGGGGAGGGGCTTAGATTCCGTCATTTTGTTTGTCAGCTTACGGGCAGCAGGTCGTAGGGTTAACAGGTTGTTTTTTTTTTTTTTATTGTTGTTGTTTTGTGGTGTTGTTGTGTTGTTTGCAGTGGTCTACGCCATCTGCAACTTCAGCCAGTGCAGGCTCCTGCATGTCTGTGCCACATGTTTTAGGGCACATCCGGTCACGGCCTGCACATTGAAGCCGGCGTGACTGAGCCGGGTGAATGTGGAGGTACTAGACCAGCTGCTGCAGCTTCATCCGGTTCAGCCGTTCCGTACATTCCTGGTGGAAGGGTTTCACGGGGGTTTCACACTGGGCTCATCAACCTGCCCCAGCAGACTCATGAATGCCCCAACTTGCAGTCGGCTTCTAAACATGCTGGTCTGGTGGATTCACTCTTGGCAGTTGAGCTGGACAAGGGTTTCATCATTGTCCTTTCCAGTCCCCTCCTTTCTGCACTTGGAGGGTGAGCCCGGTGGGGGTGGTGCAGGGAAAATATTCCAATAAATTTGTTTGATTCATGATTTGTCTGCTACACATTCTTCCCACGTTCCTAGTCCCAACTCGTTGATTCCGTCCGAGGAATTTTCCTTGAAGTATACTTCCGTAGACCAGGCTATCCAGGTCATTCTTCAGACAGGCATGGGGGCTTGGCTGTCCAAAGCAGATGTCTCTGATGCGTTCAAACTGCTGTCCATTAGCCCATCTCTCTGGCAGTGGCATGGCATCAAATGGAGAGATGCGTACTATTCCCCACCAAGTTGACGTTGGTTCCTAGAGCAGCCCCAGTCTGTTGACAGGTTAGCGCAGGCACTGGAATGGATTTTGTTGGAACAGGGTTGCCAGAATGTCATTCACTACCTGGATGATTTTCTGTTGATCGAAGAACCCTCACAGGCACCTGTTGACTTGCAGGTTCTCTTGCAGGTCTTCAAGGAGTTAAACATTCCAGTGGCCGAACACAAAACAGAAGGGCCTGCGCAGGTTGTCACGTTCTTGGGGATCTCTCTGGATTCACGTGCCATGTCAGCCAGTCTGCCACAAGACAAACTCGACATAATCAAATCAGGTGTCCGTTCCTTGCTCATGTCTCAGGTTTGCACCAAGAGAGAATTGCAGTCTCTGTTGGGCATGTTATACTTTGCCATGAGGATCATTCCTCAGGGTAGATCATTCATTTCAAGATTGCTAGTCTTATTACAACAGACCAGTGATTTGGACGCATCAGTGCATCTTAATGCGAACGCCCGAGCAGATCTGTTCAGGTGGGACAGATTTCTCAGTGGGTGGAACGGCATTTCCATGGTTATTCCGAGGGCCACTTCTGATTCTCCACACGTATTTTCAGACGCGGCTGCCTCGGTAGGTTTCGCGGCCATATTTGGCTCACATTGGTGCGCCGGCTCATGGCCCACACACGTGCTACAGGTGCCGGGGTTTTCTCAGATGTCGGCATTGTTCGAGATCTCTCCTATCGTAGCAGCTGCTATAGTCTGGGGGCATAGGTGGTCGGGTCACACGGTGGTTTTCCACACTGACAACATGGCGACCGCAGAGATCATTAACAAGGGCAGATCTAAATCGTTACTCATCAGGTCTTTCATGCGTAGATTGACCTGGATAGCTCTGGGACAGGGGTTTCATTTTCATGCCCTGTTTTTGGACGGGGTCAGCAACGTTGCAGCTGATGCTTTATCTCGTTTTGATTTTCTCGTTTTTTCTTACAGAACCCAGAAGCAGACTCAGTGGGCACCCCGGTACCGGACTGGCGGCTGCTGGTCTTGGATTAGACTCTCTGATTGGGGTCGCCAGTTCACTCATTACCAAGTCTTTGTCGGCCAGTACGTTGCGGTCGTACCGCCGAGCGTGGGTGGTTTTTCGAACTTTAAGTTGGCATATCCTAGAGGTGACACAGGTCAGGTCAAGTATATGGTGGCTTTCGTGTCTTATTGTCATTCGGTATTGGCTTTATCCTACAACACCATTAGGCTATATTTGGCTGGGGTGCAGCATTTTTTTTGGCACTTCAAGAGCCAGACAGACCCTCTATATTTTCAGCTCACCCGATCAAGGCCATCCTCAGAGGCATTCAAAAAAGCCAGGTCACGGTCAAGTTGGTCCGTCGACCTATCAAGGGGGACACGTTTCATAGCCTGTCGGAAGTTCTCACATTGTCACCATTCGGAGTCCTTCCCAGCCTGGTGATCAAGGCGGCGATGTACTTGGCGTTTTACGGGTTTTTAAGACCAGGTGAAGTGACACAGGCCAGACAAGGGGCGGTGGCTCTCCGCAAGGGAGATTTAGTCAGGATGGGCAGTAACTCATTTGCAGTTGCCTCACAACAGAACAAGGCAGGTAGGTCCCGGCCATGTAGTTAAAGTTCTTCCAGACCACAAACGCATGGTGTCCAGTGACAGTCTTGGACAACCTCTTGCTGGCCCTCAGTCTTCACAGCCCCACCGACCCATTACTTCCATTCCCTGTTGGTCCACTGACGTCCAGCCAGTTCATCAAACATATTCGCATCCTGTTGACCAGTGTAGGATTGAATCCGACTCAATTCTCGGGGCATTCTTTCCGCATCGGTGCGGCATCCGCAGCGTCCAGCATGGAGTCCCTGTGCATATCATTGAACACTTGGGGCGCTGGCGCTCGGGGTGCTTTGTACGGTATATCCCGGAGCCACAAGCGGAGCTGGTCCAAGCATTCAGTACATTGGCAGAGTAGCACCTCAGGCCAATCCTTCCCTCACTGGTGGGTTTTGCCCCCTTTTTCAGGCATACCGACCTAGTGAGGCCAAGGCACACCTCAGGCCAATTAGGTAGGGGGGTGGTGGTTGGGCATCTTCCAATCGTTTAGGTCCTGACCACAAGTGTTAAGGCTGGCCACAGGCTAGCCTGGATTTGTGGGAGGGGCCGGTACCTGTCTTAAGCAGTCTGGCTCTCCCAGGCAGCACGTCGGCATTCGGACGTCCCCTGCCCACCCATTCCCATTCTTCATTCAGTCATTCAACCATCACATTCAGGGTATGCCCCCTTTTTCAGGCATACCGACCTAGTGAGGCCAAGGCACACCTCAGGCCAATTAGGTAGGGGGGTGGTGGTTGGGCATCTTCCAATCGTTTAGGTCCTGACCACAACTGGTGGTTTAAGTAACAGGTCTTTATTATAATGTGTTGTGACGAATGTAGCAATACCATATACTGTATGTGTGCCACTTTTACACAATAAAACCACTTTTTATGGAAAAAATGGTTTTATTTTATAGCATTATAGCAGTACCACTATTAGGCCTCATGCACACGAACTTTGTTTTGGTCCGCATCCGAGCCGCAGTTTTTGCGGCTTGGATGCGGACCCATTCACTTCAATGTGCTGTCCGCATCCGTTGCTCCGTTCCGTGGTCCGCAAAAAAAATATAACCTGTCCCAAGAATAGGCAGTTATATTAATGGCTGTCTGTGCCGTTCTGCAATTTGCGGAACGCACACGGACGCCATCCGTGTTTTGCGGATCCGCAATTTGCGGGCCACAAAACACACAACGGTCGTTTGCATGAGGCCTTATAGTGACAGGCAGTGTTGTAGGCCATTCTTGTGGCACAGCCTAATAGTCATAGCAGGCCTGGGGGCCTTTTTTAGGCTGCCATGGCAACTCATCGGCACACCGCGATTACATTTATAGGGGGGACAGATGCAGCCTCTTCCCTTGTATAACTGCATAGCTGTCATAGTCTCAATTGACTATGGCGCATAGCAAGTTAAATGAGCGGGATCAGCTGTTACAGCCAATGCCAAGCTGTCAGTCAGTGCCACACTCCTACTGCAATCATATGATCACCACGACAAAATCATACATCGTGGAAGCTTGACGGTGTTTCCCAGCTTTTTTTTTTACTTTTTTAACTTTCCACCCCAGCTTGTACATGTGGGAAAACACATATTCACCTGCTCCCCACTGCTCTGTTCCAGATCTCTGGTTTTCTTCACTGGTCTTTCGGTCCCCATCTGTAAACCTCCATACGGATGGGGTCACATGGGCTACCCAGCCAATAACTGGCCTTCACGGTGATGTGTCCCCAAGGAGACACATGTACTGTAGGTGTAGGTAAACACTAAAGAGCATGCAGTGCTTGCACATGTCCTGTGGCCCCTTAAAACATCTGATCGGTGGGGGTGCCAGGAGTCGCACCCCCCACACTGATCTGATATTGATTACTTGTTCTAAGGGTAGGTCATCAATATCATGAAATTGGACAACCGCTTTAAGAAAGTGGGGTCCTTTTTATACTATGGAGATATATCACTATCCATGAATATACCTAGCATTCATTCTAATAATTACACTTAAATTATCCTATTTATATAGTATCTAATCTACAAATGCTAAATGTTGATTCATGCCAAATCAGTTACCAATCATTCTCATGCATCTTGTGTCTACAAGAACCTTTGTCTTTACAGTATACACTATCATTTTTGGACACAATGGCATCTAAAGATGCCTTTATTTGATGTACAGGGTGGGCCATTTATATGGATACACCTTAATAAAATGGAAATGGTTGGTGATATTAACTTCCTGTTTGTGGCACATTAGTATACAGTATGTGAGGGGTATAACTTTTCAAGATGGGTGGTGACCATGGCGGCCATTTTGAAGTTGGCCATTTTGAATCCAACTTTTGTTTTTTCAATAGGAAGAGGGTCATGTGACATATCAAACTTATTGGGAATTTCACAAGAAAAACAATGGTGTGCTTGGTTTTAACGTAACTTTATTCTTTCATGAGTTATTTACAAGTTTCTGACCACTTATAAAATGTGTTCAATGTGCTGCCCATTGTGTTGGATTGTCAATGCAACCCTCTTCTCCCACTCTTCACACACTGATAGCAACACCGCAGGAGAAATGCTAGCACAGGCTTCCAGTATCCGTAGTTTCAGGTGCTGCACATCTCATATCTTCACAGCATAGACAATTGCCTTCAGATTAACCCAAAGATAAAAGTCTAAGGGGGTCAGATCGGGAGACCTTGGGGGCCATTCAACTGGCCCAGGACGACCAATCCACTTTCCAGGAAACTGTTCATCTAGGAATGCTCGGACCTGACACCCATAATGTGGTGGTGCACCATCTTGCTGGAAAAACTCAGGGAACGTGCCCGCTTCAGTGCATAAAGAGGGAAACACATCATCATGTAGCAATTTCGCATATCCAGTGACCCCCTTAGACTTTTATCTTTGGGGTCATCTGAAGGCAATTGTCTATGCTGTGAAGATACGAGATGTGCAGCACCTGAAACTACGGATACTGGAAGCCTGTGCTAGCATTTCTCCTGCGGTGTTGCTATCAGTGTGTGAAGAGTGGGAGAAGAGGGTTGCATTGACAATCCAACACAATGGGCAGCACATTGAACACATTTTATAAGTGGTCAGAAACTTGTAAATAACTCATGAAAGAATAAAGTTACGTTAAAACCAAGCACACCATTGTTTTTCTTGTGAAATTCCCAATAAGTTTGATGTATCACATGACCCTCTTCCTATTGAAAAAACAAAAGTTGGATTCAAAATGTCTGACTTCAAAATGGCCGCCATGGTCATCACCCATCTTGAAAAGTTTCCCCCCTCACATATACTAATGTGCCACAAACAGGAAGTTAATATCACCAACCATTCCCATTTTATTAAGGTGTATCCATATAAATGGCCCACCCTGTACTTTAGATATTTTTTTCTCATTTACACTCTATAATCCCATAGTTTCTATGTCCCAGAAGAGTGTTATAAAATCACTAATGATTAGGTCAAATATTTTAGAAAGGAATGGTGTGAAGACAGATGAAAGTTTAAGGAACAAATCTAGATTAAAAAAAAAAACATCTGAAGAAAGCAACAGAAAAAGTTTAATTATGTTTAGAAACCTGAAGGTCATTGACCAATTTGTTTTTATGCAACACACATTTTGTACTGAAGATATTAAAGAAAGTTTTAGGAGATTGCTTGGGAATATGAATGTGCATCTTCTGCTAGTTCACATAGAAATGAGACTACAAGCTGATTGAGGAGAGGTTGTTGCTAGTTGAAGTGAATCATAGTTTCATTGATATGCAGACATTTAAAACAGTGTCCTTTGTGTTGCAGGAAGGTTATTCCAAAGTGTGATATGGGGTATGGTAAACCAGTTTATCGTGTTAGACTGTCAGCTTGCTTTTTCTGGTTTAATATCTGATATGGAAAACAACTGATAACAAAAATGCAGTTTAATCTGAATATATTGGCTTTGCGTATTAACTACACCCTTGTACATCAATTCAAAGGAACAATGAAAAATGGAAACATTTCTTTTGAGTATTAGTAAATATATTATAACTAGACATTAAGCCTGTTACAATAACAGGCGCTAGAACAGTAGTACATAAACATTAGTAGGAACAGTCTATATTAAATAGTAAGGGAATTTGACCACATTGTATTTCTTGTTTTGTTTTTGTCAAAAATATTTTGTCGAGAAGTCAAAATTAAAATAATAATAAAAATAAAATGGAAACGTATATATCACAATACAGTAAGTATAATTATTATTGCCTTAGTGTAAACCTTTGTAACAATTTGCAATATACAATATCTGAAGCACTTAATCAGAGGAAATGTATTTTTTTACGTCTTGAAATTTTTCTAGAAAATGTATTTATAGACAACATTTCTTGTAAATATTCTGTCTAAATTTGACAACAGTTTGCCTTGTTCAGGACCATCTACAACCTTTACAACGATATCTTAAAAAGTTCTAACTCCTGATAATGCAAGATATAACTGACAGTGGCTGAATACTGATTCTGGCAAGTAAATGCCAACTTTTTCTATGCTGAAATGGCTGGCATTGACTAGTGGTGCTGAGACTGCTGGCACTGTGACTGGTGGCACTGACTGATGGCTTAGAAGGCTGACACTGATAGTGGCTGAGATGGCTGGCACTGACTGGTGGCTGAGACGGCTGGCACTGACTGGTGACGCTGAGACTGCGGCTGTGGCTGAGACTGTTGACTGCGGCTAATGGCTGAGATGGCTGGCACTGACTGATGAGTGCTGAGACTTCTGGCACTGTGACTGGTGGCACTGACTGATGGCTAATACGACTGACACTGACTGGTGGCTGTGGCTTGTGGCACTGACTGATGGCTGAGACGGTTGGCACTGACTGGACGCTGAGACAACTGGTACTGACTGGTGGCTGAGACTGCTGGCACTGTGACTGGTGGCTGAGACGGCTGGCACTGACTGGTGGGGCTGAGACTGCGGCTGTTGCTGAGACTGTTGATTGGGGATAATTGCTGAGACTGCTGGCACTGTGACTGGTGGCTGTGGCTGGTGGAACTGACTGGTGGCTGAGACGACTGGCACTGACTGGTGACTGAGACTATGGGCACTGTGACTGGTGTCTGAGATGGCTGGCACTGACTGGTGATGCTGAGACTGCAGCTGTGGCTGAGACTGTTGACTGCGGCTAATTGCTGAGATGGTGGGCACTGACTGGTGGTGCTGAGACTGCTGGCACTGACTGATGGCTAAGACGAATGGCACTGACTGGTGGCTGAGACTGCGAACACTGTGACTGGTGGCTTAGATGACTAGCAATGACTGGTTGCTGAGATGGCTGGCACTGACTTGTGGTGCTGAGACTGCTGGCACTGTGACTGGTGCAACTGACTGATGGCTGAGATGGCTGACACTGACTGGTGGTGCTGAGACTGTGGCTGAGACTGTTGAGTGCGGCTAATTGCTGAGACTACTGTCACTATGGCTGGTGGCTGTGGCCCTGACTGATGGCTGAGACAGCTGGCACTGACTGGTGGCTAAGACAGCTCGCACTAACTGGTGGCTAAGACGACTGGCACTGACTGGTGGCTGAGACTGTGAGCACTGTGACGGGTGGCTGAGATGGCTAGCACTGACTGGTGGCTAAGACGGCTGGTACTGACAGGTGGCTGAGACGGCTGGCACTGACTGGTGGCTGAGACAGCTGGCCCTGACTGCTGGCACTGACTGGTGGTGCTGAGACTGCGGCTGTTGCTGAGACTGCTAACTGCGGCTAATTGCTGAGATGGTGGGCACTGAATGGTGTTGCTGAGACTGCTGGCACTGACTGATGGCTAAGACGACTGACACTGACTGGTGGCTGAGACTGCGGGCACTGTGACTGGTGGCTTAGATGACTAGCACTGACTGGTTGCTGAGATGGATGGAACTGACTTTTGGTGCTGAGACTGCTGGCACTGTGACTGGTGGAACTGACTGAAGGCTGAGATGGCTGACACTGACTGGTGGCTGAGACGGCTGGCACTGACTGGTGGCTGAGACTGCGGGCACTGTGACTGGTGGCTGAGACAGCTGGAACTAACTGGTGGTGCTGAGACTGCGGCTGAGACTGTTGAGTGTAGCTAATTGCTGAGACTACTGTCTCTATGACTGGTGACTGTGACCCTGACTGATGGCTGAGACAGCTGGCTTTGACTGGTGGCTAAGACGGCTTGCACTAACTGGTGGCTAAGACGACTGGCACTGACTGGTGGCTGAGACTGCGAGCACTGTGACGGGTGGCTGAGATGGCTAGCACTGACTGGTGGCTAAGATGGCTGGTACTGACTGGTGGCTGAGACGGCTGGCACTGACTGGTGGATGAGATCACTGGCACTGTGATTGGTGGCTGAGACAGCTGGCACTGACTGGTGGTGCTGAGACTGCGGCTCTGCCTGAGACTGTTGACTGCGGCTAATTGCTGATATGGCTGGCACTGACTAGTGGTGCTGAGACTGCTGGCACTGTGACTGGTGGCTGTGGCTGGTGGCACTGACTGATGGCTAAGACAACTTACACTGACTGGTGGCTGAGACTGTGGGCGCTGTGACTTTGGCTGAGATGACTGACACTGACTGGTGGTGCTGAGACTGCTGGCACTGTGACTGGTGGCAATCACTGATGGCTGAGATGCCTGGCACTGACTGGTGTCTGAGACTGCGGGCACTGTGACTGGTGTCTGAGATTGCTGGCACTGACTGGTGGTGCTGAGACTGCAGCTGTGGCTGAGACTGTTGACTGTGGCTAATTGCTGAGATGGCTGGCACTGACCGTTGGTGCTGAGACTGCTGGCACTGAATGATGGCTAAGACGACTGGCACTGACTGGTGGCTGAGACTGCGGGCACTGTGAGTGGTGGCTGAGAAGGCTAGCACTGACTGGTGGCTAAGATGGCTGGAACTGACTGGTGGCTGAGACGGCTGGCACTGACTGGTGGATGAGATGACTGGCACTGTGACTGGTGGCTGAGACAGTTGGCACTGACTGGTGGTGCTGAGACTGCGGCTCTGCCTGAGACTGTTTACTGCGGCTAATTGCTGATATGGCTGGCACTAACTAGGGGTCCTGAGACTGCTGGCACTGTGACTGGTGGCTGGTGGCACTGACTGATGGCTTAGACAACTTACACTGACTGGTGGCTGAGACTGCAAGCACTGTGACTTTGGCTGAGATGACTGACACTGACTGGTGGTGCTGAAACTGCTGGCACTGTGACTGGTGGCAATCACTGATGGCTGAGATGCCTGGCACTGACTGGTGTCTGAGACTGCGGGCACTGTGACTGGTGTCTGAGACTGCTGGCACTGACTGGTGGTGCTGAGACTGCTGGCACTGAATGATGGCTAAGACGACTGGCACTGACTGGTTGCTGAGACTGTGCACTGTGAGGGGTGGCTGAGAAGGCTAGCACTGACTGGTGGCAGAGACGGCTGTCACTGACTGGTGTCTGAGATGACTGGCACTGACTGGTGGCTGAGACTATGGGCACTGTGACTGGTTGCTGAGACAGCTGGCACTGACTGGTGGCTGAGACGACTGGCACTGACTGGTGGATGATACTGCGGGCACTGTGACTGGTGGCTGAGACATCTGGCACTGACTGGTGGTGCTGAGACTGCGGCTCTGCCTGAGACTGTTGACTGTGACTAATTGCTGATATGGCTGGCACTGACTGGTGGTGCTGAGACTGCTGGCACTGTGACTGGTGGCTGTGGCTGGTGGCACTGACTGATGCTAAGACAACTGACACTGACTGGTGGCTGAGACTGCGGGCACTGTGAGTGGTGGCTGAGATGGGTAGCAATGACTGGTTGCTGAGACAGCTGGCACTGACTGGTGACACTGAGACTGTGGCTGTGGCTGAAACTGTTGACTGCGGCTAATTGCTGATATGGCTGGCACTGACTAGTGGTACTGAGACTGCTGGCACTGTGACTGGTGGCTGTGGCTGGTGGCACTGACTGATGGCTTAGACAACTTACACTGACTGGTGGCTGAGACTGTGGGCACTGTGACTTTGGCTGAGATGACTGACACTGACTGGTGGTGCTGAGACTGCTGGCACTGTGACTGGTGGCAATCACTGATGGCTGAGATGCCTGGCACTGACTGGTGTCTGAGACTGCGGGCACTGTGACTGGTGTCTGAGACTGCTGGCACTGACTGGTGGTGCTGAGACTGCAGCTGTGGCTGAGACTGTTGACTGTGGCTAATTGCTGAGACGGCTGGCAGTGACCTTTGGTGCTGAGACTGCTGGCACTGAATGATGGCTAAGACGACTGGCACTGACTGGTTGCTGAGACTGCGGGCACTGTGAGGGGTGGCTGAGAAGGCTAGCACTGACTGGTGGCAGAGACGGCTGTCACTGACTGGTGTCTGAGATGACTGGCACTGACTGGTGGCTGAGACTGTGGGCACTGTGACTGGTTGCTGAGACAGCTGGCACTGACTGGTGGCTGAGACGGCTGGCACTGACTGGTGGATGAGATGACTGGCACTGACTGGTGGATGATACTGCGGGCACTGTGACTGGTGGCTGAGACATCTGGCACTGACTGGTGGTGCTGAGACTGCGGCTCTGCCTGAGACTGTTGACTGTGACTAATTGCTGATATGGCTGGCACTGACTGGTGGTGCTGAGACTGCTGGCACTGTGACTGGTGGCTGTGGCTGGTGGCACTGACTGATGCTAAGACGACTGACACTGACTGGTGGCTGAGACTGCGGGCACTGTGAGTGGTGGCTGAGATGGGTAGCAATGACTGGTTGCTGAGACAGCTGGCACTGACTGGTGGCTGTGGCTGGTGGCACTGACTGATGGCTTAGACAACTTACACTGACTGGTGGCTGAGACTGTGGGCACTGTGACTTTGGCTGAGATGACTGACACTGACTGGTGGTGCTGAGACTGCTGGCACTGTGACTGGTGGCAATCACTGATGGCTGAGATGCCTGGCACTGACTGGTGTCTGAGACTGTGGGCACTGTGACTGGTGTCTGAGACTGCTGGCACTGACTGGTGGTGCTGAGACTGCAGCTGTGGCTGAGACTGTTGACTGTGGCTAATTGCTGAGACAGCTGGCACTGACCGTTGGTGCTGAGACTGCTGGCACTGAATGATGGCTAAGACGACTGGCACTGACTGGTTGCTGAGACTGCGGGCACTGTGAGGGGTGGCTGAGAAGGCTAGCACTGACTGGTGGCAGAGACGGCTGTCACTGACTGGTGTCTGAGATGACTGGCACTGACTGGTGGCTGAGACTGTGGGCACTGTGACTGGTTGCTGAGACAGCTGGCACTGACTGGTGGCTGAGACGACTGGCACTGACTGGTGGATGATACTGCGGGCACTGTGACTGGTGGCTGAGACATCTGGCACTGACTGGTGGTGCTGAGACTGCGGCTCTGCCTGAGACTGTTGACTGTGACTAATTGCTGATATGGCTGGCACTGACTGGTGGTGCTGAGACTGCTGGCACTGTGACTGGTGGCTGTGGCTGGTGGCACTGACTGATGCTAAGACGACTGACACTGACTGGTGGCTGAGACTGCGGGCACTGTGAGTGGTGGCTGAGATGGGTAGCAATGACTGGTTGCTGAGACAGCTGGCACTGACTGGTGACACTGAGACTGTGGCTGTGGCTGAGACTGTTGACTGCGGCTAATTGCTGAGATGGCTGGCACTGACTGGTGGTGCTGAGACTGCTGGCACTGTGACTGGCGGCTGTGGCTGGTGGCACTGACTGATGGCTGAGACGGCTGGCACTGACTGGTGGCTAAGACGACTGACACTGACTGGTTGCTGAGACGGCTGGCACTGACTGGTGGTGCTGAGACTGCTGGCACTGTTGCTGGTAGCTAATACTGATGGCAGCAGCAGCTGCTGTATGTGTGTCTGACAGGAATGTAATGGCGGCACTTCTGTTTCATCAATGGCGGCGCTCAAACTGACACAGCACACCATAATAACAGCGCGCTGTTGTGGACGGTCCGAGTGGCGTGTGGTGAACCCTGTGTTTATTGGCCGCTGCAATTGTGGGCGATATTGGCAGCGTGTAGGACAGCGCTGTTGCTGTGGGCGGTTCAGAAGTCCTGAGGTGCGCCGTGTTTTTATTGGCCACTGGCACGCTAATGTGTGCGGTCTGGGTGGCCGGCACAATTATGGGCGGTACCTGCTACATGTGGGGCGACTTTGATGTTATCGTGCTGTTGCTGTGGGCGGTTTAGTAGGCCTGAGGTGCGCCGTATTTCTATTGGCCGGCGGCACGCTGATGTGGGAGGTCCGAACGGCTGTGTGGTGCGCTGCAATTCTATAGGGTGGAGGCCTGCGCATGCGCATTTAAAGAGGTTGTCTGGGTTCCGAGCTGAACCCGGACATACCCATAATTTCACCCCGGAAGCCCCCCTGACTTGAGCATCGGAGCAGTTCATGCCCCGATGCTCTCCTTTGCCCTGCACTAAATCGGGGCAAGGGCTCTTTTGTTTACACTCACACATTGCCGGGTGGAAGTGTGTTAGGTGACATCACCGGCTCTGATGGGCGGGCTTTAGCGCTGCCTTAGCCATTTTACTGGCTAGGGCAGCGCTAAAGCACGCTCATCAGTGCCGGTGACGTCACCGGGGTTCCTGGCAGCCCCATGGAGAGCCCGGTACGTCACCAGATCTCCAAAAAATGCCTTTGCCCTGCGCGATTTAGCGCAGGGCAAAGGAGAGCATCGGAGCATGAGCTGGTCCGATGCTCAAGTCAGGAGGGCTGCCTTGGTGAACCCGGACAACCACTTTAACATCGGCACACACGCACGGACACATCGCAGTGACAGAGGGATTTTATTATAGAGGATACATATCCAGACCTATGCACAATACCTTATTTAATTGCAAAATATTTCTGTTTACACAATAAGAATCCTGAATATGTGTAAAGATATGTGCATCATCATAACCATGTGTTTCTTCAGTGCATCTAAAACTTAATAAAAATATTAAAGGTGTTCAGTGTCACAATACTGATGATCTATCCTCAGGACTCAGGATAGGTCATTGATATTCGGTTGATGGGCGTCCAATATCCTCATACCTCCACTGATCAGCTGTTTGAAGGGGTGGTCGCACTCCTGCGGGCGCTGCATGCTCTGCAATGATTACCTGCATGCCATCTAGCTTGCAGTGGCTGTGTAGTGCAATTACAATTGCTCATCCCATTCACTTTTTACCATCTTTATATGAATTGTACTGGTGATCATTTACAAATAGAAACATACTGGATAAATGTCTTATTAAGATGGCAGTAACCACATTATTTTGGGGAGAGGGTAGATACTGTGGTTGAGCTCTTGCATTAGTCTATAAATTCTTCAATTTATCATACTACTAATATTTGTTATTGTTTTCTCTTGGAGGCATATATGGGTAGGATTTCACAGCTTAGGCTACTTTCACACCTGCGTTCGGGTGTCCGCTCGTGAGCTCCATTTGAAGAGTCTCACAAGCGGCCCCGAACGCATCCGTACTGCCCTAATGCATTCTGAGTGGATGCGGATCCGCTCAGAATGCATCAGTCTGGCAGCGTTCAGCCTCCGCTCCGCTCAGCAAGCGGACACCCGAACACTGCTTGCAGCGTTCGGGTGTCCGCCTGGCCGTGCGGAGGCAAACGGATCCCTCCAGACTTACAATGTAAGTCAATGGGGACGGATCCGTTTGAAGATGACACCATATGGCTCAATCTTCAAACGGATCCGTCCCCCATTGACTTTCAATGTAAAGGCTGGACGGATCCGTTCAGGCTATTTTCACACTTTTTTAAACTATAATGCAGACGGATCCGTTCTGAACGGATATAAACGTCTGCATTATAGGAGCGGATCCGTCTGTGCAGACATCAGACGGACCCGCTCTGAACGCAAGTGTGAAAGTAGCCTTAACAGGAGGCTCTGAAGCATGGCACTGTATAGGCATACAGAGGCATACATCACCCATCGCCCACCCCATAGCATATAACATTTTTACTGTATGACTCTGCATGATAAAACTCAGTCTATCAACTATCCCATATAAAAAATAAACGTATGTTAAAGCATACCACCACAGCAATTGTCAAAAGAAGCAGTGTTATACCCCATTGAGGAAAAAAAGGAGCCCCATTAATATGTTTGACAAAAGGATTTAAAGCTTACCCTGTACATATAAAAACTATGGAGGTATGTGGGAGCTTGGCTGTAAGTTGTATCTTAGCACCTCTCAGACCGAGTTCACACACCGTAGGTAGTCTAGTGGTAGGAACCCATGCCACACTGAGATACCTTGATGGTGGTGCAAAAGGTCTCCGATGTGTTCCTGACAGGAATACATTGGCTAAAGTCTCAGTTCTTAACATCAGCTTGAGGGATTAGCCAGTGTTGTCAGTTGCATATCATTGTGGGGGACCTTTCGCAGTGATTTATGTATTTTTATATTTGCATCCACACATTATCCCATCTTGTGTAGGATGCCTTTGTGGCACATGTGGTCCGCTGCCGACATTCTCCATTGTATGCATTTTTTTTCTGGGGATTGCTGTTAGCAACGGATCACATGCGGAGGAATTGTTCCCCCGTTTTTAAACACGCCACAGTGTTTGGGGTTTTTGGGCATTTCCTCCCATTTAGGCCACTTTATTTCTGTTATTTATCACTGTGCATATGCAGAGAAATGTAGGATTTAAACACATTTAGCATGGTTAAGTAAATTAAAGGGCTTGGCCACTTTCTGGCTACTTTTGACCAAGGTGTATGTAAGAGGACTATATGACACTAATATAGCCTTTGTTGATTTGCTGGGTCGTTTGCTATATTTCATAAGTCATGTCCCTTTGTCGGCAAATCTTCTGTGCTGTCCATAAGATGGCCGCTGATGGAGGGTCATGTGACCAGGTAAAAATAATTCCAGACACATCACTCACCCGTTTCCACTCAAATATACCACATCTACCATCTGCACTTGCAATGTTGGGAGTTTCGTGCAGGTGCAGTGTATTTGACTGAAGGAGACTGAGTGATTTGCCTGGTCACATGATCCTCCATTAGCAGCCATATTATGGACAAGATCTCTATGTATGGGCAGCACAAACAACTTGGCTATAACGGGAGAATACCTTATGAAATATAGAAAATGGTGCAGAATATCAACAAAGACTATATTAGTAAGTGCCATATAATCATCCTACAAACAGATGGGTTAACAGTAGCTAGAAAGTGGCCAACCCCTTTAAGTTATTCCTTGTACAGATCATTAACATTAAAAGGGTATTTCCATCTCAGATATTGATGGGCTATCGTTAAGATATACTATTAATGTCAAATAGGTATGGATCCCACCTCTGGAATTGGCTCTTATCTCCAGAATGGGCCCCCCAAAGTGAATGTGCAAAGTGCTCTCCATTCAGTGCTATGGGACTGCCGGTGAATATCGGGGAATGGAGATCACATCATTAATGCACAGACACCTCTCCATTCACCGCTATGGGACTGCAGGAAATAGTTGAGACGGCGCTCAGTTATTTTTGGAACCACCACAGCGGTGAATGGAGAGTGGCACCGCATGCATGGCTGCTCTCTCTTCAGATGATCAACCGGAATCCTGAGAGATGGACCCCCACCAATCAGATACTAATGACCTACCCAGATGATAGACCATCAGTTAAAAACCCCTTTAAGAGCTGAAAGACATCAAATAATAACTGAACATACATGAATCCCTGACTGCATGAATGAACAATTGAAGTGATTAATTTACTTGACTACATTTTCATTTAAAGCTTTAGAAAAAAAATACAAATCAGAGCATTTGCAATCTTGGCAAGAAAAAGCTTCATTTTACCAGCTCTCTTCCCGCTTTACAAAATCAATCCTTTAATTTCTTCTGAGAGTCTTATTCCCTTTTATGTAATTTATTATTTCAACCCTTTATGACATGGATTTCTTTAATATATATTAAAAGTATGGAACTGGGATTCAGCTAAACATGAATAAAGCGTTGTCTGACACATTTCCATTTGTAGTTCATAAAAGATATTCCGTATTTTATTTAAGTCTATCTCAGACATTACTTTCAGTGGACACCACTGGAATAAACTCTGGATGTTTGCTTTCCACTGACAGTAGATGGCATAGTATGGAAAGAGAATTACACATTGACATCCCTAGAGATCTGCAATGTATTTTTATCTTTCAAGTAATGGCACATTTAAGTCTACAGTGAACAATAATGATCAAGTATTAAAATATATTTCTTGTTTTACGTTTTCCAACATCACATTTGTTACTTTTACTTGTCAATGTTTAAAACATTTGTTTAATTATAAGGTATGCTCTCAATATTCCTTGGTGTGTGTATAGGCAGGCGGCATTGTTCTTTCAAACAAGTAAAATAAAGAGAATTCACAATGTAGCCTTGAACACTAAGTTTAAAACTTTAAAGAGGTTGGCCAGTTTCCAATATTGATGATTTTTCCTCAGGATAGGTCATCAATATCAGATCTTCGGGGGCCTGACTGCTGTCACCTCTGCCGATCAGCTGTTTGAAGAGACAGCAGTGCTCGTATGAGCGCTCACTGTTTACCTGAAACCAGCTGTATTATTCTTACTTCACCCGCAGGTGAGCACATAAGAGTGTATCCCTGAAAACACAGGGTCACATCAATCTCAAGAGACGCAAAATCTTCAGCTGTCTGGCCACTAACTACACAGAAGTTTCCCTCACTACCAGACTCGGGATCTGCCACCCAGTTCCTCAAACATCAAGTCACAATTCATACTATATGTCTAGTACTGCTGCTCCTACAGGTCTCAGCTCTACCTGTCTACTTCCTATGGCCCTGCTACACCTCAGGATAGGTCATCAATATCAGATTGGCAGGGGTCCGGCACGCGACACCCCGACAATCAGCTGTTTGAGGAGACGGTGTGCGAAGTGCACGTGTGCCGTCTCCTTTCTCTCTTCCTGCTCTCTGCTGTATGTCTATGGGACAGCAGCAGACAGGAAGAGAGAAGGGAGACAGCATGTGCGTGCTGCATGCGCCGTCTCCTCATACAGCTGATCGGCGGGGTTGCCGGATGTCGGACCCCCACCGATCTGATATCCTGAGGATTGTTCCTCCTCATTATTCTTAGCGGTCTACCACTGAGGACAGTGACTGGCTACAGCAGTGATGTTCCGTATACTTGTACATCGCTGTGCAAATCACAGGGTTGGTGACATGAACAGTGACATGACAGGATACTGCATGTGACCACTGCAGCCAATCACTTGCAGGGAATGTATTGATTTTTTATGATCTTGGACAACTCGTTTCACGTACAGTAAGGTTTGTTGTCTTCCAATATTTACATAACAGTATAAAATAGTCACGCTTCAAAAATTACATCTAATATACCACTACACAGAGTACATGAGACACAGTAAACTTACATGAGTTATCCTATGATTAATATAAAAAAATATAATACATACATTATACATAATCTAGTACATGACAAGCTCTTTCTAAGAAAGCTAGAACCAACCCTTTCGCTCACATGGATCCAGTGATCTCCCCCTTCATTGCTCCAATTGCTCTGCTAGATTTATATCAAGCTGTCAGCTCAAGAGGAGTGTCCTTTCTCAGGGGGCGTGTCCATGCTCTCCCTATCACAGCTCAGGAAGTAGTTGAAGGATGAAACTGAGGATGTGCAGCCATCTCAGTTGGCAGGATAAAGAAAAAACAGCAGGTGGCGCTATACAGATCCATTTTATTAAATAACTCAGTAGCTATACTAAATATACACTCACCTAAAGAATTATTAGGAACATCTGTTCTATTTCTCATTAATGCAATTATCTAGTCAACCAATCACATGGCAGTTGCTTTAATGCATTTAGGGGTGTGGTCCTGGTCAAGACAATCTCCTGAACTCCAAACTGAATGTCAGAATGGGAAAGAAAGATGATTTAAGCAATTTTGAGCGTGGAATGGTTGTTGGTGCCAGACGGGCCGGTCTGAGTATTTCACAATCTGCTCAGTTACTGGGATTTTCACGCACAACCATTTCTAGGGTTTACAAAGAATGGTGTGAAAAGGGAAAAACATCCAGTATGCGCAAGTCCTGTGGGCAAAAATGCCTTGTGGATGGTAGAGGTCAGAGGAGAATGGGCCGACTGATTCAAGCTGATAGAAGAACAACGTTGACTGAAATAACTGTTACAACCGAGGTATGCAGCAAAGTATTTGTAAAGCCACAACACGCACAACCTTGAGGCGGATGGGCTACAACAGCAGAAGACCCCACCGGGTACCACTCATCTCCACTACAAATAGGAAAAAGAGGCTACAATTTGCATGAGCTCACCAAAATTGGACTGTTGAAGACTGGAAAAATGTTGCCTGGTCTGATGATTCTCGATTTCTGTTGAGACATTCAAATGGTAGAGTCCGAATTTGGCGTAAACAGAATGAGAACATGTATCCATCCTCTGATGGCTACTTCCAGCTGGATAATGCACCATGTCACAAAGCTCGAATCATTTCAAATTGGTTTCTTGAACATGACAATGAGTTCACTGTACTAAAATGGCCCCCACAGTCACCAGATTTCAACCCAATAGAGCATCTTTGGGATGTGGTGGAACGGGAGCTTCGTGCCTTGGATGTGCATCCCTCAAATCTCCCTCGACTGCAAGATGCTATCCTATCAATATGGGCCAACATTTCTAAAGAATGCTATCAGCACCTTGTTGAATCAATGCCACGTAGAATTAAGGCAGTTCTGAAGGCAAAAGAGGGTCCAACACCGTATTAGTATGGTGTTCCTAATAATTCTTTAGGTGAGTGTATAATAACATGCAATTACAAAAGTATTCAGATCCAGGTGCTGGTTTGAAAACTGTAGAATATTTTTCATGGGACAACCCCTTTAACCCCTTAAGGACTCGGCCCTATTTAACCTTACGGATAGAGTTGAGTAAACCCGAACTGTAAAGTTCGGGTTCGTACCGAACTTTAGGGTTTTCAGCACCCGGACCCGAACCCGAACCCGAACATTTACGTAAAAGTTCGTGTTCGGTGTTCGGCGATTTTTATGGCGCTTTTTGAAAGGCTGCACAGCAGCCAATCAACAAGCGTCATACTGCTTGCCCCAAAAGGCCATCACAGCCATGCCTACTATTGGCATGGCTGTGATTGGCCAACTGCAGCATGTGACCCAGCCTCTATTTAAGCTGGAGTCACGTAGCGCCGCCCGTCACTCTGCTCGGATTAGTGTAGGGAGAGGCTGCAGCTGCTGTGAGGGAGAGACCAGGGAGAAATCTTATCAAGAACTGTTTTTGTACTCAGCGATCTACAGCAAAAGTGCTTTGTGGGTGCAGTGCACAATTTTTTTAAGCCTGCCCTGAGCCAACTACTGCTGAAAACAAACTTTTTTTTCTTCAATTAGAGTGATGAGCGGCAGGGGCAATATTCGAATTCGCGATATTTCGCGAATATTTGGGTGAATATTCGCCATATATTAGAGAATTCGCGAATTCATGATCTCCAGGCATTATTTTCTTGATTGCGAAAATTCGCATAAAAATTTGCATGAACTGGTATTTTAAAAGAAATCTAATATTCGCGATTACGAATATATTTTGCGATATTCTAAATATTCGTGAATTCTTGAAGTGCTGATATTCGCGATTAAAATTCGCAATTCGAATATTCGTGATCAACACTAATATTTAAACGATATAATGAAACTTTGTAGGAAAACCGCAGCACTTTTTTGTCTTCAATATCCAAAAGGATTATTCACCAATAAAGTGCGACGTTTCGACCGGTGTGGTCTTTCTCAAGCAAGACCACACCAGTCTAAACATCGCACTGTATTGGTGAATAAACCTTTTGGATATTAAAGACAAGAGAGTGCTGCAGTTTTCCTACAAAGTTTACTTACGTCTGGGGGAGCTTCGGACTGGCTTCCAACACGGCTGGCACTACCACATAAAGGAACGATATATATATATTTTTTTTTTGTCGTTGTGCTGCTACACTTTGTTTTTTTCTAAACGATTTAATGACCAGGGCTGAAGTAGCATAGAGGTGGCAAAGATAAAATATTTAACCTCTTAAGGACACATGATGTATCGGTACGGCATGTTGTCCTGGTACTTAAAGACACATGACGTACCGGTACGTCATGTATAGTTCCGATCACCGCTGCCCGGCGTGCGGTGATCGGAACCCGGTGCCTGCTCAAATCATTGAGCAGGTACCTTGGCTAAATGCGCCGGGGGGTCCTGTGACCCCCCCATGTCGGCGATCGCAGCAAACCGCAGGTCAATTCAGACCTGCGGTTTGCTGCGATTTCGGAAGTTTCTGATCAGAAACTTCAAATAAGCTTTATTTTAATGTTTAACCCCCCTTGCTGCCCTCTTTGTTATCTGCCGGCGGGCGCAGCGGGGGAGGGGTGCAGGGAGTGCGGCAGGGAGGGCGGGCTGGCGGTGCGGGCGGTGCTTGGGGGGGCGGGCAGGCATACGATCATCCGCCCGCCCCCTCTCTCAGGATAGCCGAGTGGTTTGCAGAGTGTCAGCACATTGCTGACACTCTGCTTGAAACGCCTGACATCTGTGCTGGCACAGATGCCATGAGTTTAACCCCTTCCATGCCGCGGTCCGTAGGGACCGCTGTATGGAAAAGGTTAAGAGGGAGGGAGCTCCCTCCCTTTCTCCTAGGGGGCTGCTGTGCCTTTTCAGCCCGCTAGGAGAAAGGGAGGGAGCTGCTCTGCTGTGGCAGCAAGTGATGGTTACCATGGCAACCGGATGCCTTCACAGGCGTCCGGCTGTCCATGGTACTGATCAGAGGCTGTCCATGGTGCTGATTAGACTTCTGCTAAAGACAGAAGTCTAATCAGACTTTGTAAAGTGAAAATACAGTACAGTACAGTACACTATACTTACTTCCCAAAAAAGGTAATAAAAGTGATCAAAAAAGTCGTATGTACGCCAAAATAGTACCAATCAAACCGTCACCTCATCCCCAAAAAAATTAGACCCTACCTAAGATAATCGCCCAAAAACTGAAAAAAACTATGGCTCTCAGAATATGGAGACACTAAAACATGATTTTTTTTGTTTTTGTTTCAAAAATGAAATAATTGTGTAAAACTTACATAAATAAAAAAAAGTATACATATTAGATATCGCCGCGTCCGTAATAACCTGCTCTATAAAAATATCACATGAACTAACCCCTCAGATGAATACAGTAAAAAATATTTAAAAAACGGTGTAAAAAAAGGAATTTTTTGTCACCTTACATCACAAAAAGTGTAATAGCAAGCGATCAAAAAGTCATACACACCCCAAAATAGTGCCAATCAAACCGTCATCTCATCCCGCAAAAAACATATTTGTACAAAAAATGAAAAAACTATGGCTCTCAGACTATGGAGACACTAAAACATGATTTTTTTTGTTTAAAAAATTAAATCATAGTGTAAAACTTACATAAATAAAAAAATAGTATACATATTAGGCATCGCCGCGTCCGTGACAACCTGCTCTATAAAAATATTACATGATCCAACCACTCAGCTGAATACCGTAAAAAAAAAGGTGTAAAATAAGCCATTTTTTGTCACCTTACATCACAAAAAGTGTAATAGCAAGCGATCAAAAAGTCATATGCACCCCAAAATAGTGCCAATCAAACCGTCATCTCATCCCGCAAAAATCATACCCTACCCAAGATATTTGCCTAAAAACTGAAAAAACTATGGCTCTCAGACTATGGAGACACTAAAACATGATTTTTTTTTTGTTTAAAAAATGAAATCATTGTGTAAAACTTACATAAATAAAAAAAATAGTATACATATTAGGTATCGCCGCGTCCATGACAACCTGCTCTATAAAAATATTACATGATCTAACCCCTCAGGTGAATACCGTAAAAAAAAAAGTGTAAAATAAGCCATTTTTTGTCACCTTACATCACAAAAAGTGTAATAGCAAGCGATCAAAAAGTCACATGCACCCCAAAATAGTGCCAATCAAACCGTCATCTCATCCCGCAAAAATCATACCCAACTCAAGATATTTGCCCAAAAACTGAAAAAACTATGGCTCTCAGACTATGGAGACACTAAAACATGATTTTGTTTCAAAAATGAAATCATTGTGTAAAACTTACATAAATAAAAAAAATTCGGTGACAACCTGATCTATAAAAATATTACATGATCTAACCTGTCAGATGAATTTTGAAAATAACAAAAAATAAAAACGGTGCCAAAACAGCTATTTCTTGTTACCTTGCCTCACAAAAAGTGTAATATAGAGCAACCAAAAATCATATGTACCCTAAACTAGTACCAACAATACTGCCACCCTATCCTGTAGTTTCTAAAATGGGGTCACTTTTTTGGATTTTCTACTCTAGCGGTGCATCAGGGGGTTTCAAATGGGACATGGTGTCAAAAAACCGGTCCAGCTAAATCTGCCTTCCAAAACCGTATTACATTTCTTTTCTTCTGCACCCTGCCGTGTGCCCGTACAGCAGTTTACGACCACATATGGGGTGTTTCTGTAAACTACAGAATCAGAGCCATAAATATTGAGTTTTGTTTGGCTGTTAACCCTTGCTTTGTAACTGGAAAAAAATTATTAAAATGGAAAATCTGCCAAAAAAGTGAAATTTTTAAATTGTATCTCTATTTTTCCATTAAATCTTGTGCAACACCTAAAGGGTTAACAAAGTTTGTAAAATCAGTTTTGAATACCTTGAGGGGTGTAGTTTCTTAGATGGGGTCCCTTTTATGGAGTTTCTACTCTAGGGGTGCATCAGGGGGGCTTCAAATGGGACATGATGTAAAAAAAAACAGTCTAGCAAAATCTGCCTTCCAAAAACCATACGGCGCACCTTTCCCTCTACGCCCTACTGTGTTCCCGTACAGTAGTTTAAGGCCACATATGGGGTGTTTCTGCAAACTACAGAATCGGGGCAATAAATATAGCATTTTGTTTGGCTGTTAACCCTTGCTTTGTTACTGGATAAAATTGATTAAAATGGAAAATTTTCCACAAAATTAAAATTCGCAAATTTCATCTCCATTTGCCAATAACTCTTGTGCAACACCTAAAGGGTTAACAAAGTTTGTAAAATTAGTTTTGAATACCTTGAGGGGTGTAGTTTCTTAGATGGGGTCACTTTTATGGAGTTTCTACTCTAGGGGTGCATCAGGGGGGCTTCAAATGGGACATGGTGTCAAAAAAAACAGTCCAGCAAAATCTGCCTTCCAAAAACCATACGGCGCACCTTTCCCTCTACGCCCTACTGTGTGCCCGTACAGTAGTTTACGGCCACATATGGGGTGTTTCTGCAAACTACAGAATCGGGGCAATAAATATAGCATTTTGTTTGGCTGTTAACCCTAGCTTTGTTACTGGAAAAAATTGATTAAAATGGAAAATTTGCCAAAAAATCTAAATTATGAAATTTTATCACTATTTGCCATTAACTCTTGTGGAACACCTAAAGGGTTAACGAAGTTTGTAAAATCAGTTTTGAATACCTTGAGGGGTGTAGTTTCTAGAATGGGGTGGTTTCTATTATGGGGTGGTTTCTATTCATTTTTGGGTGGTTTCTATTATGTAAGCCTCACAAAGTTACTTCAGACCTGAACTGGTCCCTTAAAAGTGGGTTTTTGAAAATTTCGGAAAAATTTCAAGATTTGATTCTAAACTTCTAAGCCTTGTAACATCCCCCAAAAATAAAATATCATTCCCAAATTGATCCAAACATGAAGTAGACATATGGGGAATGTAAAGTAATAACTATTTTTGTAGGTATTACTATATATTATAGAAGTAGAGAAATTGAAACTTGGAAATTTGCAATTTTTTACAAATTTATGGTAAATTTGGTATTTTTTTATAAATAAAAATGAATTATTTTGACTTCATTTTACCAGTGTCTTGAAGTACAATATGTGACGAAAAAACAATCTCAGAATGGCCTGGATAAGTCAAAGTGTTTTAAAGTTATCACCACTTAAAGTGACACTGGTCAGATTTGCAAAAAATGGCCTGGTCCTTAAAGGGAACCTGTCACCTGGATTTAGTGCATAGAGCTGAGGACATGGGCTGCTAGATGGCCGCTAGCTCATCTGCAATACCCAGTCCCCACAGCTCTCTGCGCTTTTATTGTGTTAAAAAACAGTTTTGATCCATATGCAAATGACCTGATATGAGTCCTGTATCCGGAGATGAGTCAAGCGGAAAGGAGCCCAGCACCGCCCCGCATCCTCCGAATCTCCTCCTTGCTGGCTGACGTCACAGAGCTGGAGCGCCGAAATCTCGCGATGCGCGAGCTAGCGCATGCGTAGTTCGTTCCCTGTGCTGATGCCAGTACAGGGAATGAACATGATGGAGAACCCGAGCATTAAACCAGGCACCCCTGCTTTGAAGAGGGGAGGGTGCCTGGTTCATATGAAAAAGGTCAGAAATTTATAGAAACACCACCGAAATGGAACAACAGCATGGGGAGGATGTCTGGATGCATCTTGGACTCCCAGGTCGCTGCAGGGAACGATGTTGTCCAAGTAGTACGCCACTTTTACAGACTGACAATAATACGCACAAAACCGAAGATAAAATCAATTTTAGAAGATAAAGACTGTTAGGAAACATTATTTCCTGTATATTTACTTGTATATAAAGTGCTGCCAAAAATTACAAGGAAGAGGCATTCCGATACAACCTGTGTATTACATAAAGGAGGGCCTCATTCACATTGTGGTACAATTGTTCATGTAGTGGGACTCCTACATTCATAAAGCCTATGCACTAAGTGAAAGGGCTGCCAAAAATTACAAGGAACCGGCAATACAATAAACCCTTTGTAAAACACATCCAAGCAAGGCAGCATGCGTGCAAATTACCTATTAGGTATAATTAGGTGAGAGCCTGCAGGTGATCTGACCCTGTAAAAGATTGTAGGTCAAGACCTGCTGGTGAGCTGACCCTGTAAAACATTATATGCGAGGGCCTGCTGGTGAGCTGACCCTCTTAAAAATTATATGCGAGAGCCTGCTGGTGAGCTGATCCTGTAAAACATTATATGCGAGGGCCTGCTGGTGAGCTTGCCCTCTACAAAATTATATGCAAGGGCCTGTTCATTTTTATAGTAATCAATCTGTCATCATTTTCAGTTGACAGGCAGATACGCTTATCTGTTATAATGCCACTAGCAGCACTAAATACCCGTTCAGACAAAAAGTAGGCGGCAGGGCAGGCCAGCACCTCCAAGGCGTAGAGCAACAGTTCGTGCCATGTGTCCAGCTTGGACACCCAGCAGTTGTAAGGCACTGAGGGATCATTGAGGACACTGACATGGTCTGCTATATACTCCTTCACCATCATCCCAAATTTTTCTCTCCTTGTAAAACTAGGCCGCGCATCAGGGTGACGGTGCTGGCGGGGTGTCATGAAACTGTCCCAGGCCTTGGAGAGTGTTGCCCTGCTTCTGTTGGAACTGCTGTGTGTTCTCCTTGTCTCCCCTCCTCGGTTGGCCAAGGAACTACGGACTCTGCGCCAGCGTTGTCAGATGGAAATTTTTGGAGCAATTTTTCAACAAGGATCTTCTGGTATTGCACCGTTTTGCTCATACTCTTCACCAGAGGAATGAAAGATGAGAAGTTCTCTTTGTAGCGGGGGGTGGAGATGGGTGAACAACCAGTAATCCGTGTTGTCTAAAATGCGTATAACGAGCGAGTCGCGGGAAAGGCAGCCTAACATAAAGTCAGCCATGTGTGCCAGAGTAGACTTTGCTGTCGTCATCAGGAGGATCACTCTCAATCTCCTCATCATCTTCCTCATCTTCTGCCCACCCACACTGAACAGATGGAATTAAACTTCCATGAGTACTACCCTCTGTAGCGGTCTCCTGCTCCTCCTCCTACTCCTTTTTCATTCTCCAATTCGCGCTGAGGAGAGGAACTAAGAGTGGTCTGGCTATCTCCCTGTATAATGTCTTCCCCCATTTCCACCTCTTCCACATGCAAAGCGTCATCCTTAATTTTGAGCAGCGAGCGTTTGAGTAGAAAAAGAAGTGGGATGGTTACGCTGATAATAGCATTATCACCGCTCACCATCTGTGTTGATTCCTCAAAGTTTCTTAAAACCTCACAGAGGTCAGACATTCAAGCCCTCTCCTCGCTTGTGAATAGAAGAAGCTGACTGGAAAGGCGACGATCATGTTGCAGCTGGTATTCCACTACTGCCCTCTGCTGCTCACAATGCCTGGCCAACATGTGGAACATTGAGTTCCAGCGCGTGCTCACGTTGCACAACAGCCGGTGAGCTGGCAATTTCAAGCGCTGCTGCAGCGTTGACAGGCTGGCTGAAGCTGTTGGTGACTTGAGGAAATGTGCACACACGCGGCACACCTTCACCATTAGCTCAGGAAAATTAGGGTAGGTTTTGAAAAACCGCTGAACCACAAGGTTGAACACGTGGGCTAGGCATGGGATGTGTCTGAGCTTACCGAGCTCCAAAGCCGCCACCAAGTTACAGCCATTATCAGACACAACCATGCTTAGTTCTAGGTTGAGTGGCAAGAGCCACAGCTCAGTTTGGTCTCTTAACTCCTGCCACAGCCCTGCGGCGGTGTGCTGTTTGTCCCCTAAGCATATCAACTTCAGCACGGCCTGTTGACGCTTCCCCACTACAATTCTACACTGCTTCCAGCTACTGACTGATGACTGACTGGTGCTGCACGAGGATAAATCAGAGGTGGAAGTGGAGGAGGAGGAGAAGTGGGGTTTGGAGCCACTAACCTAGGTGCTGGCGGAAATCATGATTGTCATAGGGACCTCAATCCTTGGCGTTGGTAGCACCTGTGCCATCCCAGGGAACGACTCGCTCCCAGCCTTCACAACATTCACCCAGTGTACCGTCAGGGAAATGTAGCATCCCTGGCCAAATTGACTTGTCCATGTGTCCGTGGTTAAGTGGACCTTCCCAGTAACTGCGTTGGTCAGGGAACGTGTGATGTTACAGGACACATGTTGGTGTAAGGCTGGCACGACACACCTTGAAAAATAGTGGCCGCTGGGGACTGTGTAACGCGGGACGACCGCCGACATCATGCTGCAGAAGGCCTCAGTGTCCACAAGCCTAAATGGCAACATTTACAGGGCCAGTAATTTTGAAAGCTGCACATTTAGTGCTATGGCCTGTGGGTGGGTGGCTGGGTATTTTCGCTTGCATTCAAAGGCCTGGGGTAAGGACATCTGTACTCTACGCTGGGACACAAAAGTGCATGTGGTCGTTGATGGTGCCTGCGAAGGTCCAGGTGCAGGGTGGGAGGCATCCGGGCCTGCACCTTTGACAGGGGATTGGCCAGCACGTAACATGGGGAAGAGGAGGCAGTGATTTGACCCGCAGACACAGATTGTAGACCCAGGCGTTCGTCCCACTAATTAAGGTGCTTGGATGACATGTGGCAGATCATGCTGGTGGTGGTGATGTTCCTAGTGTTTACACCCCGGCTCATTTTCGTGTGGCACAGGTTGCGAACTACTATTCTTTTCTCGTCCGCACTTTCCTCAAAAAAAGCGACATACTGCGGAACATCTACACCTTGGCAAGGGAGATTTACGCAAGGGGGTGCTCCGTGGAACAGTTGCGGGCCTGTTTAGTGTGGCCTGCCTTCTCTCTTTTGCCACCCCACTGCCTCTTCCAGCCTGTTGCGGTGCTGAAGACCCCCACCCCTCTGTTCTGCTGTCCTTGCTCGGCTTTCCACCTTCCAAGGTTGGGTCAGTGACCTTATCGTCCACCACCTCCTCTTCCACTTCCTCACTCTGATCATCCTTCTGATTTGTTGACCTAACCATAACCTCAGTGATTGACAACTGTGTCTCATCCTCTTCATCAACCTCTTGAGACAGTAATTGCGGTTGATTTTTTTGCGCATACACTTCCAAATCCTACGCTACAGTACGTGTGACATACTTTGAAGCATTGTAAAATAGATAAAAAGAGAAAAAACTGGAACTGCTTATTCCTTTTTTGGCGCTGCTAGGCTGGATATATCACGCAGGTAGTAGAGTAAAAAGTAGTATTTGATTTGTCTTCGCGTTTCGAGGGAATTGGACCCTCTTCTTCAGGACAATACACTATTAACAAAGTACAAGACAATTTGGATTTATTTATACACTTATTTTGGCGCCTTACCTTGATTACAGGGGGCGTGGCTATGGGCCTTGCGGTTCGCCTGGTAGTCATTTCACGGCGAACTTTGTGTGTTTGCTATTTGCCGAACATGCGGACATATCGAGATATTCGCGCCCGCCATATTCTTTTACATTGTGAAGAACTTTGACCCATGACACATCCATCAGGTGGTACAGGACAGCCAATTGAGACGTTTCAGCACATGGACATACCCTCTACCTTATAAATAAACCTGATCTGGCTGCCATTTTACATTCAGTATTTTGCCAGTGTAGGGAGAGGTTGCTGTGTGGAGCAGGGACAGGCTGTTAGGGACACCAAACGCTAGCTAATAGGGCCACAAAAGTCATTTTAAGGACTGATATAGGTGTGCTATCGATAGGTGTGATACACAGAGGGGTGCGATATACTTATAATATACTTTTATAATGAGTCAAAAACACATAGATCTAGGGGCTAGGGGCTTACTAGGGCCATTTTTATATAGGGTAAGGTTCGGGACAGGGTTGCTCTTATCAGGGCGGGTTGTCTGTGTTTAGGCTACCAGGGCCAGAATAGCACCCCCCTGTAGGGCAATATCAGGGACAGTTCTTTGCCCACCCTGTCCTTCAATACCACATCATCATCTAGCCCAGGGATAGATATTTTTTGCTTTCCCTCCGGGATTCATGGATGTGCACTGGAACCCCCCGGTTTGTGGTAGGACATATGGTTTCTGATTTGGTGCCGCCGAGCACCTGATTTAGTGCCGCCGAGCACTTGTTATTGCCTATCACATCTATGTTTTTTGCTTAACTTTAATAATTTAATTTATTTTTATTTTGAGGGATATCTTTTCCATTCACACGTCAGCAAAATGGATCCGCATCCGTTCTGCAATTTTGCAGAACGGGTGCAGCCCTATTCATTTTCAATGGGGTCGGAATTTGCTATCCGCAACCGCATTTGCAAATCCGCAAAACACTTAGTGCCGTGTGAATGGACCCTCATAGTAACATTATTAAAGGTTACGTTTTATCTTTATGTATATTCTAATGGATTGCCTTTCGTGTACAATGTTATAATATACTTTCTATGTTAGAAAGTATATTATAGTGCATTTGTATTGTGCAGCAGTTGTGTGCGGTTCTGCTGCGATACTGCAGATATATGGAGGGACAAGCGTTATTGGAACAAATAATTTCTACTGGTGTGATATACCAGTCGCCCCCCAAAAAAACTGATTGAAGCGGGGTGTTATATACCAATATACTTTCTTTATAGTGCATTTGGGTACTGTATAGTGCATTTGCGCATGCGCGTACGCGAAAATTATATTGCCGATATTTCGCATTGAAAAAAATAATGAATGGAGATCCCAAATTCGAATAATACATCTGGTATGTCACTGTCCATGTTGTGGGACTATTTGTGCACTTCTAGTAATTATTTATTGGCTGCAAATATGAGCTGAAGGTTTTTCAGGTTCGCCTACCATTAAAATGAATGGGACCCGCCGCAAACTTGCGGTTCACGAACATTTGATCGTGTTTGCGAACCGTCCCGGCAGATGTTCGTCCATCACTAATGTCAATGATATTTTAGGGATGCGCACCCTTTAAACAGGAGATGTGGCGCGGATAATTTAACTCTCCGCAGCGGACACACTCTACGGAAAAAGTGAACTGGTTGTTACTGATATTTTAGAGATGCACACATTTTAACCAGGAGATGTGGCGTGGATAATTTAACTGTCCGCAGCGGACACCGTCTACGGAAAAAGGTACACTGGATGTCACTCATATTTTAGGGATGCACACACTTTAAACAGGAGATGTGGTGCGGATAATTTAACTGTCCGCAGCGGACACCATCTACGTAAAAAGTGCACTGGATGTCACTGATATTTTAGGGATGCACACACTTTAAACAGGAGATGTGATACGTATAATATAACTGTCCGCAGTGGACACCGTCTACGGAAAAAGTACACTGGATGTCACTGATATTTTAGGGATGCGCACACTTTACACATGAGATGTGGCGCAAATAATTTAACTGTCTGCAGCGGCCTATTACACGGTATTTAGTGCAGGATGCGCTAAAAATATATATTGCTGCTGTCACACACAATAGTCCGTAAAAGGACTTTTGGGTCTCTGAAAAGCTTTTTGTACAAAAATCTTACTATTACACTCCCTACACTGTCTGTCCCTTCCTATGCACAGCTCTCCCTAAGGCCTCTTTCACACTACAGTATTTTGCGTTCAGTATACTGGACGTTTTTTGAGTTCAGTATACGGAACAGATACTGAACCATTCATTTCAATGGTTCAGCAAAAAATACTGAAGTGTCTCCGTGTGCATTCCGTTTCAGTATTTCAGTATTTCCGTGCCGTGGAAAGATAGAACATGTCCTATGTTTGTCCGCAAATCACGGTCCGTGGCTCCATTAAAGTCAATGGGTCCGCAAAAAAACGGAATGCATACGGAAGGCATCCGTATGTCATCCGTATGTCATCCGTTTTTTGCGGATCCGTCATTAACAAATGCTAGGCCCAGCCCACTGTGGCCATGTGTTTCTTGTTGCCAAACTTTGGCTGAGCACAAAGACAGGTGGCTTCCGTTTTTGATCCGTGAAAAACGGACCGTATACGGGAACCATACGGAAACCATACTGAAAGGTTTTTGCGGACATACTGAACGGAAACGGAGACACAACGGAACCCAAAAACGGGTCAACGGATCAGTGAAAAACGGAACGCAAAACACTGAAATGGACATACTGTAGTGTGAAAGAGGCCTAACACTGAGCAATTTAGCACAGGTTGCGCTACAAACATATATTGCTGCTGTCACAAACAATAGTCCTTACAAGGACTTTTGGTTCTCTGAAACGTTTTGGACCAAAAAAAATATTCAATTACACTCCCTACACTCTTTATCCCTTCCTATGCTCAGCTCTCCCTGACTACATATAGCACCCGATGACGCGTTCCTGCCAGCCAAACACTGTAATGCTAGTAGCCAACATGGCTACTGGCATTACAGTGAGGGCAGTACTTTCCTGCACGTTTATTGGCTGAGTTCAGGCAAGAAACATGCGGGAAGGAGACTCGAGCATGGAATTCAAGCACATGCAGTACTCGGTCGAGTAACGCCAAGTGCAGAGCATCGAGATGCTCGAGCTGAACAGGTGTTCGGCCGAGCATGCTCGATCATCACTATTGAAAACTTATATTTTGCTCAATAGAAGTTCAGGGAAAGAGCATTAGAAGTGTAGGGAAAGGATAGGGAGGAATTATTCCACAGTATTGAAGCAAAACAGGGATCAATAGGGGTGTTTACAGCCTGGGTAATAGGAACAATCCTGCACTGCACTGACTGCGGTTCTAAATTCCCATTATACTGCTGCTCATTTCAGGTTTACATTACCTCTGCAATTCCATCAAACCATTTTTTTTATTGGGGTCTTATTAGCCCTTTTTTGTGGTGTATTAGTGGGGGAAAAAAGGGACTTATTAGCCGTTGTGTGCTGAAGTAAGAAAATTATAGCCCTTTTTGGCGTGTATTAGTGGCAAAAAATATATATTATTTGCCGTTCACGGCTGCAGTTATACAAACCGGATTCCAAAAAAGTTGGGACACTATACAAATCGTGAATAAAAACTGAATGCAATGATGTGGAGGTGCCAACTTCTAATATTTTATTCAGAATAGAACATAAATCACGGAACAAAAGTTTAAAATAAGAAAATGTACAATTTTAAGGGAAAAATATGTTGAATCAGAATTTCATGGTGTCAAAAAATCGCCAAAAAGTTGGGACAAGGCCATTTTTACCACTGTGTGGCATCTCCCCTTCTTCTTACAACACTCAACAGACGTCTGGGGACCGAGGAGACCAGTTTCTCAAGTTTAGAAATAGGAATGCTCTCCCATTCTTGTCTAATAGAGGCCTCTAACTGTTCAATCGTCTTGGGCCTTCTTTGTTGCACCTTCCTCTTTATGATGCGCCAAATGTTCTCTATAGGTGAAAGATCTGGACTGCAGACTGGCCATTTCAGTACCCGGATCCTTCTCCTACGCAGCCATGATGTTGTGATTGATAAATGCAGGGTCTTCCCTGAAAGAAATGACGTCTGGATGGGAGCATATGTTGTTCTAGAACCTGAATATATTTTTCTGCATTGATGGTGCCTTTCCAGACATGCAAGCTGCCCATGCCACACGCACTCATGCAACCCCATACCATCAGAGATGCAGGCTTCTGAACTGAGCGTTGATAACAACTTGGGTTGTCCTTGTCCTCTTTGGTCCGGATGACATGGCGTCCCAGATTTCCAAAAAGAACCTCGAATCGTGACTCGTCTGACCACAGAACAGTCTTCCATTTTGCCACAATCCATTTTAAATGATCCCTGGCCCAGTGAAAACGCCTGAGCTTGTGGATCTTGCTTAGAAATGGCTTCTTCTTTGCACTGTAGAGTTTCAGCTGACAACGGCGGATGGCACGGTGGATTGTGTTCACTGACAATCGTTTCTGGAAGTATTCCTGAGCCCATTCTGTGATTTCCTTTACAGTAGCATTCCTGTTTGTGGTGCAGTGTCGTTTAAGGGCCCGGAGATCACGGGCATCCAGTATGGTTTTACGGCCCTGACCCTTAGGCCTCTTTCACATGGGCGTCATGTTTTTGGGCCGGATGCGTTCAGGGTGCGTTCAGTGAAACTCGCACTATTTTGCAAGCAAGTTCAGTCAGTTTTGTCTGCGATTGCGTTCAGTTGTTCAGTTTTTTCCGCGCGGGTGCAATGAGTTTTGATGCGTTTTTCACACGCGTGATAAAAAACTGAAGGTTTGCAAACAACATCTCTTAGCAACCATCAGTGAAAAAAACGCATTTCACCCGCACTTGCTTCCGGATACAATGCCTTTTACACTGAAGCCCCATTCACTTCTATGGGGCCAGGGCTGCGTGAAAAACGCAGAGTATAGAACATGCTGCGATTTTCACGCAACGCAGAACTGATGCGTGAAAAACAATGCTCATGTACACAGACCCATTGAAATGAATGGGTCAGGATTCAGTGCGGGTGCTATGCGTTCACGTCACGCATTGCACCCGCGCGGAAAACTCGCTCGTGTGAAAGGGGCCTTACGCACAGAGATTGTTCCAGATTCTCTGAATCTTCGGATGATGTTATGCACAGTTGATGATGATAGATGCAAAGTCTTTGCAATTTTTCGCTGGGTAACACCTTTCTGATATTGCTCCACTATCTTTCTGCGCAACATTGTGGGAATTGGTGATCCTCTACCCATCTTGGCTTCTGAGAGACACTGCCACTCTGAGAAGCTCTTTTTATACCCAATCATGTTGCCAATTGACCTAATTAGTGTTAATTGGTCTTCCAGCTCTTCGTTATGCTCAAATTTACTTTTTCCAGCCTCTTATTGCTACTTGTCCCAACTTTTTTGGGATTTGTTGACACCGTGAAATTTTGAATCAACGTAGTTTTCCTTTAAAATTATACATTTACTCGGATTAAATGTTTGATCTGTCATCTACATTCTATTACAAATAAAATATTGACATTTGCCATCTCCACATCATTGCATTCAGTTTTTATTCACAATTTGTTTAGTGTCCCAACTTTTTTGGAATCCGGTTTGTATGTTCTAAAGTCTTTTTTTGGAGTGTATTCGTGGGGGGAAAAAAAGGGCTTATTAGCCGTTGTGTGGTGAAGTGAGAAAATTGCAGTCCTTTTTGGCGTATATTAGTGGCAATTTTTTTTTATTATTTGCCATTTATGGCCGCATTTATATGTTCTAAAGCATTTTTTCATTGTGTATTACTGGGGGAAAAAGGGGCATATTAGCTGTTGTGTGGTGAAGTGAAAAAATTACAGCCCTTTTGGCATGTATTATGGCAAAATAAAATATTTGCCATTCACGGCCCCAGTTATATGTTCTAAAGTCTCTTTTTGGCGTGTATTAGCGGAGAAAAAGAAAAAGGGCTTATTAGCCGTTGTGTGTTGAAGTGAGAAAATTAAAGCCCTTTTTGGAGTGTATTAGTAGCAAAAAAAAAATGTATTTGTCGTTCACGGCTGCAGTTACAGTATATGTTCTAAAGCCTTTTTTTGGCGTGTAGTAGTGGGGTAAAAGAAAAAGGGCTTATTAGCCGTTGTGCGATGAAGGGAGAAAATTACAGCCTTTTTTGGCGTGTATTGGTGGCAAAAAAATAAACTTTATTTGCCGTTCACAGCCAGAGTTATATGTTCTAAAAGCTTTTTTTGGCATGTATTAGTGGGGAAAAAGAAAAAGAGCATATTAGCCGATGTGTGTTGAAGGGAGAAAATTACAGCCCTGGCGTGTATTAGTGGCAAAAAAAAAAATATCATTTGCCGTTCAGCGGTGAAGTTCCATTGTACTACAGCCATCTACTTGAGACCTGATAAATGTTAAATATATTGGGATTCAAATGCTGGTCTGTGCCATAGACTTTAAATGGAGCTGTAGAATGCATGCTGAACTACCACTCAATACAAAACCGTATTTGCTATGATCCTGCAACTGGGGAAGAGGAATTGGCAAATAGGTGCTCTCCATTCTAGAAATAGTCAGCAGATAAGCGCTAATGTTTTATGTTACAATATCATTTCAACATAAAATGTATGCTACAGCATGAAATGATATGAAATTATGATACAGCAGCCTTGCTGAGCTCCTCATGGGTGGATTTATTCACTGCCATGAGTGCTGTACTGAATTAAATTCAATATCATCCATTTCCCCTCTATTTATTTTTGAAATGCATCCATATAAGATGTATACTACGGGGATGATTGTTTAACGACCATTGTTTTACACTGCTCCTTAAAATTTCCTGTACTACCAGAGGATGCCTGTAATTTATAACAAGGCATGCACCTCATCCTAAATTAGGCACATCCCCTGGTAGTTCGTGTGCCAGAATGAAATTTAAGCAGAAAACTGGCGCAAATAAAGATAAATGTGTTCGGCCTGCTGGGCCCCCACTGCAAGGGCAAGATAAAAAAAAAGTCACTCGTGGCAAACTTTGTCGCAAGTGGTGTAAGGTTACTTTCACATTGGCGTTTTGGCTTTCCATTTGTGAGATCCGTTCAGGGCTCTTACAAGCGGTCCAACACGGATCAGTTTTGCCCTAATGCATTCTGAATGGAAAAGGATCCGCTCAGAATGCATCAGTTTGCCACCGTTCCGTCTCCATTCCGCTTTGGAGGCGGACACCAAAACGCTGCTTGCTTGTACGTCTGACAAAACTGAGCCAAACGGATCCGTTCTGACACACAATGTAAGTCAATGGGGAGGAATCCGTTTTCTATGACACAATACATTGACTTTCAATGGTGTTCAAGATGGATCTGTCTTTGCTATGTTAAAGATACAAACGGATCCGTTCTGAACGGATTCAGATGTTTGTATTATCTGAACGGATCCATCTGTGCAGATCCATGACGGATCCGCACCAAACGCGAGTGTGAAAGTAGCCTTAAAAAGTTTAAAATATTTTGTTTGCGACTTTTTTATGCCAGCAAGGTGGCATAGGGGAGTTGATACATATCTCTATAAATACTAGAAAAGTTGGATTTCAATAGGGCTGTACTTTTCCAGAGGATAGGTCATCAATATCTGATCAGTGGGGGTCCAATAATTGGCACCCCCACCGCTCAGCTGTTGTAGACATCTGTGGTGCCATATAGTGTTGGGCGCAAATATTTGAATCGCAAATATTTGAATCGCAAATATTAATCGCGATTATCGTCACTTCGAGAATTCGCGAATATTTCGGATATAGTGATATATATTCGTAATTTCGAATATTCTAGATTATTTTTTTCATCAGTAACCTCCCTTCTTGCTTGTGGACCAATGAGAAGGCTGCAATGTCTTTGTCTGAGCATAGCAACATCCCTAGCAACCAATAGGAAAGTTTCCTACCCCCTAATTATATAAGAACCTCCCCAGCAGCCATTTTCTACAGTTTTTTAAAGTTCTGAGAGAGACAGCAGTGTCATTGCTGTGCTCTGTGCTTTCCATTCATTACAGTAGATAAATAGTATATACAGTACAGACCAAAAGTTTGGACACACCTTCTCATTCAAAGAGTTTTCTTTATTTTCATGACTATGAAAATTGTAGATTCACACTGAAGGCATCAAAACTATGAATTAACACATGTGGAATTATATACATAACAAACAAGTGTGAAACAACTGAAAATATGTCATATTCTAGGTTCTTCAAAGTAGCCACTTTTTGCTTTGATTACTGCTTTGCACACTCTTGGCATTCTCTTGATGAGCTTCAAGAGGTAGTCCCCTGAAATGGTTTTCACTTCACAGGTGTGCCCTGTCAGGTTTAATAAGTGGGATTTCTTGCCTTATAAATGGGGTTGGGACCATCAGTTGCGTTGAGGAGAAGTCAGGTGGATACACAGCTGATAGTCCTACTGAATAGACTGTTAGAATTTGTATTATGGAAAGAAAAAAGCAGCTAAGTAAAGAAAAACGAGTAGCCATCATTACTTTAAGAAATGAAGGTCAGTCAGTCAGCCGAAAAATTGGGAAACCTTTGAAAGTAAGGGCTATTCGACCATGAAGGAGAGTGATGGGGTGCTGCGCCAGATGACCTGGCCTCCACAGTCACCGGACCTGAACCCAATTGAGATGGTTTGGGGTGAGCTGGACCACAGAATGAAGGCAAAAGGGCCAACAAGTGCTAAGCATCTCTGGGAACTCCTTCAAGACTGTTGGAAGACCATTTCAGGGGACTACCTCTTGAAGCTCATCAAGAGAATGCCAAGAGTGTGCAAAGCAGTAATCAAAGCAAAAGGTGGCTACTTTGAAGAACCTAGAATATGACATATTTTCAGTTGTTTCATACTTGTTTGTTATGTATATAATTCCACATGTGTTAATTCATAGTTTTGATGCCTTCATAGTCATGAAAATAAAGAAAACTCTTTGAATGAGAAGGTGTGTCCAAACTTTTGGTCTGTACTGTATATACACTGCTCAAAAAAATAAAGGGAATACAAAAATAACACATCCTAGATCTGAATTAATTAAATATTCTTCTGAAATACTTTGTTCGTTACATATGTGAATGTGCTGACAACAAAATCACACAAAAATAAAAAAATGGAAATCAAATTTTTCAACCCATGGAGGTCTGGATTTGGAGTCACACTCAAAATTAAAGTGGAAAAACACACTACAGGCTGATCCAACTTTGATGTAATGTCCTTAAAACAAGTCAAAATGAGGCTCAGTAGTGTGTGTGGCCTCCACATGCCTGTATGACCTCCCTACAACGCCTGTGCATGCTCCTGATGAGGTGGCGGACGGTCTCCTGAAGGATCTCCTCCTAGACCTGGACTAAAGCATCTGCCAACTCCTGGACAGTCTGTGGTGCAACGTGACGTTGGTGGATAGAGCAAGACATGATGTCCCAGATGTCCTCAATTGGATTCAGGTCTGGGGAACGGGCGGGCCAGTCCATAGCATCAATGCCTTCGTCTTGCAGGAACTGCTGACACACTCCAGCCACATGAGGTCTAGCATTGTCTTGCATTAGGAGGAACCCAGGGCCAACCGCACCAGCATATGGTCTCACAAGGGGTCTGAGGATCTCATCTCGGTACCTAATGGCAGTCAGGCTACTTCTGGCGAGCACATGGAGGGCTGTGCGGCCCTCCAAAGAAATGCAACCCCACACCATTACTGACCCAATGCCAAACCGGTCATGCTGGAGGATGTTGCAGGCAGCAGAACGTTCTCTATGACGTCTCAAGACTCTGTCACGTCTGTCACATGTGCTCAGTGCGAATCTGCTTTCATCTGTGAAGAGCACAGGGCGCCAGTGGCAAATTTGCCAATCTTGGTGTTCTCTGGCAAATGCCAAACGTCCTGCACGGTGTTGGGCTGTAAGCACAACCCCCACCTGTGGACGTCGGGCCCTCATATCACCCTCATGGAGTCTGTTTCTGACCATTTGAGCAGACACATGCACATTTGTGGCCTGCTGGAGGTCATTTTGCAGGGCTCTGGCAGTGCTCCTCCTGTTCCTCCTTGCACAAAGGCGGAGGTAGCGGTCCTGCTGCTGGGTTGTTGCACTCCTACGGCCTCCTCCACATCTACTGATGTACTGGCCTGTCTCCTGGTAGCGTCTCCATGCTCTGGACACTACGCTGACAGACACAGCAAACCTTCTTGCCACAGCTCGCATTGATGTGCCATCCTGGATAAGCTGCACTACCTGAGCCACTTGTGTGGGTTGTAGACTCCGTCTCATGCTACCACTAGAGTGAAAGCACCGCCAGCATTCAAAAGTGACCAAAACATCAGCCAGGAAGCATAGGAACTGAGAAGTGGTCTGTGGTAACCACCTGCAGAACCACTCCTTTATTGGGGGTGTCTTGCTAATTGCCTATAATTTCCACCTGTTGTCTATCCCATTTGCACAACAGCATGTGAAATTGATTGTCACTCAGTGTTGCTTCCTAAGTGGACAGTTTGATTTCACAGAAGTGTGATTGACTTGGAGTTACATTGTGTTGTTTAAGTGTTCCCTTTATTTTTTTGAGCAGTGTATATATATATATATATATATATATATATATATATATGCGCTGCGGAATATTGTGGCGCTATATAAATACATTTTATTATTATTTTAATTATTATATATATATATAATACAGATAGTTAGTGGGAGATAGTCAGTGTAGGTTATATCCTGATATAGTGTAGCTGTTGTAGTGCAGGGTGTTAGATAGTGTGATAGGTTCTGCTGTCCATACATACATGCAGACCTGCTAAAATGTGAAGTTTCACGTATTGCGCCAAAATATTTGCATCATTAGTGCTGATTAGCGCAATTGCGAATATATTGGAGCACTCTAACTGCATATAAAGCCATATTTAATGTTCTGCCGTGCCAACATTTTCTCCAGTCTCAGGAAACTTCTAGCAGCTTGGAAAATGTAGCAAAAGGGACCCACACCTGTATTTCACGCGCATTGCGCGAAAATTACATTGCCGATTTCTCACAATCAAGAAAATAATCTCGAATTTGCGAATTCACAAATATATGATGAATATTCACCCAAATATTTGTGAATTGTTGCGAATTCGAATATAGCCCCTGCCGCTAGTGCCATAAATCACTAGTGCCATAAATTATAAAGTGTATGGAACAGAAGCAGAAAGCTAGGTACACCATATAATTTCCAGCACCTATTCACTTCAACGGAAGATGAGCTGCCTTTCCCTGGTACAGTCACAACACAGTGTACACTCCCAAGTCTGTACATTGTATAGCTTCTGGTGCCACGGCTGACAAAAACAGCTGATAAGTGGAGAAGCTGGGGGTCAGACCCCCACCAATCTGATATTAATGACCTATCCCTGTGATGGCTATTACCACTCCAGCTGTGGTAAAACTACAACTCCCAAGATGCACACTTGCTTGGCCATTCTCAGAACTCTATAGAAATGAATGGAGCATGCTGGGAGTTGTAGTTTCACAGGAGGTTAGCCATCACTGAATTCTATTCTAAGGATGTCATAACTACCTGGAGCCCAGTTAACCCATAAGGCTTTATGTTTACTGTTTCCATCATTGTATATATTATGCTTTTTATAAAATTAGCTCATAATAGTGACCAAGATGATACGTCCACAGCTTTCTTAGAAATTCTTCTAAACAATGTAAATACCAGCTTTTTTGTATATTTTATGCATTTGAGTTTCCAGATTAAAATATAATAACAACCTGAAGCACAAAGTCACCCTGAGCTTTGTTTGGAAATAAAATGTGCATTTCCTCTAGGGATAACTCTGCTTGATGTTACAAAGAGGATAAGCCACAAAAAAAATGACATGAAAGTTATTTCACAATGCTTTAGGGGCTATGGTCAACCTGACTAATTTTATCTTTTTTTTTTCCTTTTTAAAGTTCATCTTGTACTTCAGGCTACAGGGACACAGAAAGCTACTATTATAGCTAGTAAAATAAAAATGCAATATAACTGACAGTTACCGTACATAAAGTATGTGCTTTATAACATGAAGCAGATTACTCTCAGGTGGGTACATATTAAATTTAGGATTGGACTCAACTTCCTTGTTCATTACACAATCCCCAAAGCCCACATATGAGTATGGGAAATTGACTTTATCCCCTGGCCATCTCTAGTGTTTATCTAGTTTAATATTTCCAGGATGAAACACTCTTCTGCTACTTGTATTTTACTTTTACAGGAGGGAAATACAGTTACATTATACATGCACCATACAGCATTTGTTTTCCAAATGTGTTGTGACCAATGACTCTACTGTACACTACTGAATGCATGGAAACAGATATCATCTATTAAAGGTGTTGTGCCATAAACTACATTTCACTCTAAAGTTTATTTTCATCAATTAATCTAACTCTCATTCCTCCTTGGATTTATTTTTCAAATTTACCTCATTTTCAGTTTTCACTTATCCCCCATGCTTGAATCCTACTTCCTGGTTTGTCTTGTGTCTGCTGTCCCATTATACCTTAGGGCAGTAAGATGTGTCCTGTGACAATAACCATGCCCCATGCCCCTAATGTAAAGCATTACCTATAACAACTGAGTATCAAAACAGATTTGCCACAGAGTGCAATGGTAAGTTAATAACTTAAGAATAAGGTGGTATTTGGGAAAGAAATATAACAGCGATATCTGTTGGGTGGGATACATTTATATAGGTAGCACAACCCCTTTAACAATATAAAATGGATGTGAGTGTGTCACATTAATTTCACTAATATAACTATCAGCATTGGCCAATGGCCATCAGAACATTGTAAAAGCATTATAAACATACTTTTATATTGTCACTAGTAATGAGCAAAGTATTAAAAAATTTGATTTGGCTGCTTCGTCACAAAGCACATTTCTTTGTATGTAGTGGGTGCAATGACAGGGAGCAGCGATTGCCGGCAACTGATATAAATAAGAGAGTGTAAAATTTAAAAAATAAAATAAATAAATAATACTTAACTGATCAATTTGCTTGTGACAGGCCGGCCGCCTCCATCTTGCTTGAAGGTCTGGTGTGAAATCTCGCATGGCCAGAGATGACGTCATAAATTAAGATATTAATTTTTTTTATAATATTAGTGAAAAACAATTAATTAGCAAAATATAAATGTATTTATCCCACACCGTGAAAGCCGAAACGGAAATAAAAAATGTAAATGTCCATTTCATCATTGTTTTGTTGCTTCACCTCCCAAGAAATTTAATAAAAAGTGATCAAAAATCATACTCATAATCATACCACAAAAAATAAGCCCTCATTCTATTACCGTATTTTTCGCCCTATAAGACGCACTTTTCCCCCCCAAAAGTGGGGGGAAAATGCCCCTGCGTCTTATGGGCGAATGCTGCCATTTTATCACAGACTGCGATATATCAGCTGGACGGGGGAGGGAGGAGGGGCCGGTGTCATGCAAATGCAGCGGGGCCGGTGCGGTCACTGTACTCCGGCCCCACCGCTCAATGACTTCCTTAATGCCTTAACCTTTTATAATAATAGCTTTCATTGAAGTTCCGATCCGATCCACAGCCCCATCTGTACTACTTACTAAATGTCCTGTAGGCTGTAGCAGGCAGAGCAGGGCATGCGGCCGGCTGTAACTCACTGACGTCACGTGCCTGCGCCGCCTACTTCATTCATAAAATAGGCGGCGCAGGCCCGTGACATCAGTGAGTTCCGGACCGCCACCCGCCCTGCTCTGTCTGCTACAGGACATTTAGTAAGTAGTACAGATGGAACTGGGGATCGGATCGGCACTTCAATGAAAGCTATTATTATAAAATGTTTAGACAATAAAGCAATGAGTGAGCGGTGGGGCCGGAGTACAGTGACCGCACCGGCCCCGCCGCATTTGCATGACACCGGCCCCTCCCACAGGTATATTAGGGTATATGTGGATGGCACTATTATGGGGTGGGGGATATGTGGATGGCACTGTTATAGGGGGGAGATCTGTGGATAGCACTGTTATGGGAGGGGTGATCTGTGGATGGCACTGTTATGGGGGGGTGATCTGTGGATGCCACTATTATGGGGTGGGGGATATGTGGGTGGCACTGTTATGGGGTGGGGGATCTGTGGGTGATACATATATAGCAGTGCCATCCACAGATCCACCCCCCATAACAGTGCCATCCACAGATCCCCCTCCATAACAGTGCCATCCACAGATCACCCCCCCATAACAGTGCCATCCACAGATCACCCCCCATAACAGTGCCATCCACAGATCACCCCCCGTAACAGTGCCATCCACAGATCACCCCCATAACAGTGCCATCCACAGATCACCCCCCATAACAGTGCCATCCACAGATCACCCCCCATAACAGTGCCCTCCACAGATCCCCCCCCATAACAGTGCCCCCCTCAGATCCCCCCATAACAGTGCCCCCCTCAGATCCCCCCATAACAGTGCCATCCACAGATCCCCCCATAACAGTGCCATCCACAGATCCCCCATAACAGTGCCACTCACAGATCCCCCCCATAACAGTGCCACCCACAGATCCCCCATAGTAGTGTCATGCACAGACCACCATTAGTTCAAAACCCACCAAAAGCACACCTTTTGGTTAAAAAAATTTTTTTTCTTATTTTCCTCCTCAAAAACTTAGGTGCGTCTTATGGGCCGGTGCGTCTTATAGGGCGCAAAATACGGATTTTATAGATGTCAATATAAAAGAGTTATGGGGGTTAGGGTCCATTCACACGTCCGCAATTTCGTTCCGCATTTTGCAGAACGAAATTGCGGACCCATTCATTTCTATGGGGCAGCACGATGTGCTGCCCGGATAAGGAATTGCGGATCCGCACTTCCGGGTCCGCAATTCCGATCCCGAAAAATATAGACCATGTCCTATTCTTGTCCGCAATTGCGGACAAGAAAAAGCATTTTCTATTAAGTGCCGGCGATGTGCGTTCCGCAAAATGCGGAAAGCACATCGCTGATGTCTGTGTTTTGCGGATCCACACACACGGACGTGTGAATGGACCCTTAGAATATGGAAATCCAAAGAATTTTTTTTTTTGCCCAAAGTTTTTTTTTTTCATTATTAAAACACAAGTAAAACTATACAAATGTAGTATCACTATAATTGTACTGACCCATAGAATTAAGGGCACAGATCAGTTTTGCTGCATATAAAAATGAAAAACATAAAACTATGGCAAAATTGTGTTTTTCCCAAATTCTATTCCATTAGGAATTTCTTTCCAGCTTCCCAGTACATCATAAGCAATATTAAATTATGTCATTAGAAAGTGCAACTTGTCCCACAAAAAACAAGACTATGTGAATGGAAAAATAAAAAAAGTTATGGCTCCGGAAAGTCCAGGAGTAAAAAACGAAAACAATTTTTTTTTTAATCGTCTAAAATCAGTGCTGAAAGGGTTAAAAAACAGTCCATCACTATCAATACTTCATTAAAAACAGAGAAATTTGGATCCTGGAGACTAGATCATGCCTGCTAATTTAAAACCCAAGATGGGTTATCTAGAAGTTTGATATTGATGACCTATCTTCAGGCTAGGTCATAAATATCAGATCATCAAGAGGTCTGACTTCCTGCACCCTCGCCGATCAACTGTTTTCAAAGAAGCCGCTGTGCTCACGAGAGCTCTGGTGAGCGCTGCTGTCTCTTAGCTTACCAAGCATGGCACCGTCCATTGGATAGCGGTTGTATTTGGTACTGCAGCTAACCCCCTTTCACGTCAATGGGACTGAGCTATGCCGAGGCCACATGACCGATGTTCGGTGATGTCATTGGCCTATGAAGAGGCCTAAGCACTCACAGATCACTGCGGTCTCTTGGCCAGGGTCCTGAGAGTTGGACCCCAGCCAATCTGATATTGATGACCTATCCTGGGGATAGATCATCAATATCAAATTCCCGGATAGCCCCTTTAAGAACCCAGCTTGGGTTTGAAACTGGAGCACTAAAAATCCCTTCTTGACCATATAGATTGGTGGAACATTAATATGTAACCACTCCAGAATACATACAAAGTCCCACCAGCTTCTTATAGCCACAGTAATCTTTCTAATTGTTTCCCTATAGTGGCAGCATAGGTAGAGGCCATTCTTCCTATCTCAAGCATGACCTGTGAAATACCGCGGGCATGCTTTACTGCTGCTACACTGGTAAGGGCTGAAGTGGCTATATGCTGCAGCTCTGAAACCTTGTGTGGAATGACTCCACTAGAAAGAAAAACATTTACATGGAATGCAGGTATTGTTCACATGAATGCAGTTGAAGGTCATAAAGAGGATTGAAAACCAAAGTCAGATCTATGAAACATGCTGATGGAAATTAACCATAGATGAAGTTTACAAATAAACAGAGGAAATTTTAATCTGGTTTCCTGTGAGCATGTGTTTTTGGGATACGATTAGAAAGTTTAATCTGGGGGGCGGAGCCAGCGCCGGTCTGAGATGGCCGCTTGATTCTGAGCTCCGTCTTACTGACAAGCTTTAGCACCAGCAATCTTCTGCTTTCCACCCGAAAATGGTGAAAATAGGCAACCCCAAGGCAGGGGAACACCCCAGCTCTAACAAAAATCTTGTCCAAGGGGGTGATATGGATAAATTCATCAAAAAAGCGGCTGCAGCTTTCTTCGCACGTGATTCTAAGATGGCGCCGACTCAACAACAGAAAACAGCCCAGCAGGATAAATCGGACGAAGAGAGCGATACCGAAGAGCTACAAGGTAGGGGGGCCCTCCCGATCACCAGGAACTACCTGAAAAATACCTTAAATAAAGCACTGGAGCCCCTGCTCAGCGAATTTGCTGCAATGCGACAGGATATGAGGCAAGTGGGTGAGCGAGTCGAGACGCTCGAGAACAACCAAGCCCAGATGCTGGATCACCAAAGAGCTACAACGAACACCTTCCGTAGATGTAGCACTTACCTGAACGAGATGCAGAACGCTATGGAGGATCAAGAGAACAGGGGACGCCGGAACAATCTACGGGTAAGAGGAATCCCTGAAACCGTTCTCCCTGGTGATGTCCCTGCTGCTATCATTTCTCTCTGTGCCTCCCTCCTTGGCCCTGATTTCGTACCAGAGATCATAATTGAAAGGGCACATAGGGCCCTACGGCCTAAACCGAAAGCGGACGAACCCCCAAGGGACATCATCTGCAAGTTTCTGAACTTTCAGGTCAAGTCTGCTGTCCAGGAGGCTGCCAGAAATAGATCTGACATACAGTTTGAAGGAGCGCTAGTATCGATTTATCAGGACTTGGCCCCTTCCACCTTAAAGAAGCGCAAACACCTTAAACCTCTAACGGAATGGCTGAGGGCTAACAGAATTTTATACAAGTGGAACTTTCCATTTGGCCTCTCCTTCTCCCAAGGTGGTCGCCGATTTAACATCACCTCACATGCTGATTTAGAGGCCGTCTATGATCATCTCGAAATTCCACCCATGCAAATAGAAAACTGGGATCAGTTCCAAGACCTCTTTGCCTTACCTGAAGTTCCAGAAACGGCTGCCTTCTCCCTGCATCATACTCCTAAGTCTCACAAAACGGGAAAAAGAGGCCGTCACCTAACACCCAAGAGACTGGCACAAGAGTGACACCTTCAACCACTCAGCTATAACCATGGACAGGGGTGATATTCAACTACAGGACTTTAGTGGATCTATCCAGAGATTCAGCTTCATTTTGCACAGTCTAGTTCATTTCTGCTAGTAGATCCACTATATAACCCCTTAATAGTCATGTTTAAATTCGCCTATATCAGATATTGCTTCCAATGCACATGTCTATTAGTTATCTACCCCTGTCCCTCCCCATTTTCTAATCGGCCTTACTCAATCCCTTCACCCCTAGGCTTTTCCACCATAGCCTAACTAGACCCTTTTCTCTCCCCACTAGGGTTCCTGTCAATTGCTTGTTAGTCTTCAAATGCTAACCCATTTTCAGGTAGTATCCATACGTGCTAAACGTCACGTAAACAGGTCTTAGACCAATTCTCCCCCATGCTTTACACTAGTGGTTCTCGTTCCACTCTATGTTATTTTTGGTATTTTTCTTTTGTTCTTATTGTTTCCCCTGTCCCGTTACTTTATTTTAGGTACCTGACAAAGACTTCCTTGACAATTCAGCGATACAAGCAGGTTTGCGGTTTTCCAGCTTCTCCTCCGGATGGGGTAGGGCCTCTTCAGATCGTGAGTGTTCTCTCTTGGGGGACCAGCACACACCTTACTCATGCGTTCACAATAATAATTAACTATGGCTGACATCCATATAGCTTCCTATAATGTGAAAGGTTTTAACTCGCCCTCTAAGAGAAGCCATATCTTCTCCATCCTGCGCAAGGAGGGAGCTGATGTGCTGCTCCTCCAAGAGACACACTTCAGATTCAATCATATCCCTAACATGGAATTTTCTCATTATCCCACCTGGTTCCATAGTGGGGGGGCCACTGCTTCGTCTGGAGGAGTAAGTATTGGTTTTAAGAGGAAGATACCTTTCAAACCTACTAACCACCTCCAAGATCCAGAGGGCAGATTTATCATGGTGAAAGGTTACATAGGTTCCCAAATGTACTCCTTTATCAACCTGTACGTTCCTAATATCAATCAGGCTAAATGGCTTTCCTCCATAGTTCAAACAATTTCCTCTTTCAAGGAAGGTATAGTTATGGTAGGAGGGGATCTTAACACAGCCCTCGATCCGCAGATAGACTCTTCCTCACACAAAACTCCCCATTCTAAGCGCTCCCTAAAGCTCATTAAAAACTTCTTCTGGGATCTCCACTTAGTAGACGTATGGCGCACCCTATACCCTAACACTCTAGATTATACATTCTATTCTCATGTCCACGGTTCATATCACCGTATAGACTACATCTTCATATCTAAAGAGCACTTGCAATTATGCCAAAAGGCTAGTATTGGGTCTATACACCTATCTGACCATGCTCCTATATACCTAATGGTAACCTCCCCTATGCAAAAACCCAAGAGTTTTAGTTGGAGATTGAACGAATCTATCCTAGGTAATACTGAAGCGGTTGGAAAAATAGCCTCGTTACTGGATGAGTACTTTAAACTTAACTCCCTTCCAGAATTATCTCCCCAAATCACCTGGGACGCTCATAAACCCTTCATTAGAGGTGAATTTATTAGCATTGGCTCCCATTTAAAGAAATTGCGGGAAGGCAAAATTAATAATCTCCTCTCCACAATAAGGAAGCTTGAAGCAGGCCATAAAAAATCCAGGACTGAAATTCAACTTCAGGAACTTTCCAAAGCCAGAGCAGAACTAAGGGCCCTATTACAGAGTAAATCAGCAAAATATTACCTTAACTCCCAATATAAATTTTATGCACATGGCGACAAAGCCACCAAATTTCTAATAAGCAGAATAAAGGCCAGGAGAGCAGACAATTATATACACCAACTCTCTTCACCGAAAGGTGAGCCAATTTTCGCTACATCTAAAATAGCTGCTCAATTTAGGGACTACTATGAAGCCCTTTATAATATTCCTCCCTCTTTTTCCCCTTCTGCTCACTCCTTAATAATTGACACCTTCTTGAAACCCCTGTTATGCCCAAATCTAACTGTGGAACAGAAACAATCCTTAGAGGCTCCTTTTACCATCAAAGAGCTATCCTTAGCTGTGGCCCAAATGCCCCAAGGTAAAAGCCCAGGGCCAGATGGCCTCCCCGCCTCTTATTACAAAATTTTCAAGAAACAACTCCTGCCACATCTTCTCACGGTTTGCAACCAAACCCTGCAAAACATCTCCCTTTCTAGAGATATGACGTCTGCGCATATTGCCTTGATTCCTAAGGAGGGGAAGGACTCCAAAATGTGTGCTAATTATAGGCCAATATCTTTACTCAACATAGATCTTAAGCTTTTAGCGAAACTTTTGGCTAATCGTTTGGCGGTCCTTCTCCCTCTTCTGGTACATATGGACCAGGTGGGCTTTGTCCGAGGTAGGGAAGGCAGAGACAATACGGCCAGAGTTATCAATATACTTTGTCATGCCAAATGTACTTCCACTCCACTTGTACTCCTCAGCACCGACGCTGAAAAAGCGTTTGATCGCATAAACTGGAACTACTTAAGTCATGTGCTGGTTCGGTTCGGCCTACCTGGTCCATATATCAAGGCGGTATTTGCTATGTACGAGCAGGCCACAGCACAGGTCATGGTTAATGGCGATCTTTCCACTCCCTTTCGAATACATAACGGTACACGTCAGGGATGCCCATTATCCCCCCTTTTATTCATCCTAGCTATGGAACCCCTTTTAATAAAACTCCGAGCAGACACTAGGATTGAAGGTTCGTGTTTGGGAGGTAGGAGTCATAAACTAGCCGCCTTCGCAGACGACGTCATGATCATGACCTCTAACCCCAGAGTTTCCCTCACTTTAATCCAGGAACATTTAAGAACATATAGTGAGGTTTCAGACTTTAAGATCAATGAAAGTAAATCCATAATTATTAGTACAGGCCTATCTTCTCAACTTAAACGTTCCTTGATGGAAAACTCCCCATTTAATTGGTCATCCCCAACTGTAACCTACTTAGGAGTAAAGATTAGCCCAAACACCTTAGACCTTTTCTCACTTAACTTCACCCCTTTGAAATCCTCCTTATTTGAAGCGTTAGATAAACTCAATAAATCAGCCCCAACTCTCTCGTGGTTTGGAAGGAAAAACATTCTCTCTTCCCTTGTCATCCCTCGCCTCACTTACCTTCAACAGGTCCTACCAATTCCTATCCCAAAATCCTACTATACCGCCCTCAGACAAAAATTTAGTGCATTTATATGGAATGGGAGGAAAGCTAGACTATCTTATTCTTTCCTGTCCCGATCTAGAGTTACAGGAGGAATTGGCTTGCCAGATCCTGAACTTTATGGGAGGGCCATATTGATGACCAGAGTCGTCGATTGGTTGAGGAATTCAAAAAACAAGTCCTGGGTCGCCTTAGAACAAAATATCATTGGCATGCCCGCCCGTGCTGTATGCCTTGGTACTATCCTCCCCCCCTCTATCAATTTACAGTCATACCCAATAATTAAAGCTACCATTGAAACATGGAAATGGTGGAACCAATCTCACTGCTCAACCCCCTTCCCTTCTCCTCTGATTATAATTAGTGATATTCTTGGTTCCGCTTCCTCTGGACCTCGCAACAACTTCTCCAATTCAATTAGATCCTCAACAGTCCCTATACTGCATCTTCTGGAGCCTCAGGGTTTAATGCCCGTGTCTGACACTATTAAATCTCTACTCAAGCCCCAACCTTGTGACCTTACTCTTATTCCGCTTATTAATACTTTCATTCGGAAAAATAATTCAAAAGGTGAGCTTTTGCGGCCTCTCACCTGGTTTGAAGCCTTAATAATAAATCCAAATCCTCCAAAAAAAACAATTTCACTTATATATAATAAATTGAGATCCCCTCCCCTAACCTCCAAACCGGCTTTCATTCGCTATTGGGAGAAGGAGACGGGCCTGGATATTTCTTTCCAGACCCTTCCTTCATTATTTGAAACCCCTCACAAATCATCCAGATGTGTAAGAGCTCAGGAAAACGGTTACAAGATACTATCACAATGGTACATAACACCTATTAAATCAGCACGTTTCACCAGACCCTCTTCTAATAAATGCTGGAGATGTCAAGATGAACCAGGCACTTTCCTCCATATATGGTGGTCGTGCCCCCCCATAAACAAATGGTGGAAAGAGATCTTTCAATTATGCAATCAAATTTGCTCCTCCGACATGCCCGCTTCTCCATATGGGGCTTTACTTACTCTTTTCGACAATAAAGCTTCCTTAGCTCCTTCTTATCTCTTTAAACAGTTCTTGCTAGCGGCCCGTTTGTTAATTCCCAAATATTGGCTGCAAACAATTGTTCCCACAATGGAACAATGGAGGCTCAAGGTAGACCAAATACATAGGTTCGAAGAACTAGCATCATGGGAGTCAAGAACACACTCGATATTTATGAAGAGATGGGCCCCATGGACAAAATATAGATTCCCTCCTCCTGTTTTAAATTCAGCTTAGATAAGAGATTCTAAACGCACTAGATCACACTGAATTTCCCCTCTAACCTCTAGACATGTCTCTATGAAATCCTAAGTATTAAGATCCACATCATAACCTACTCCCTTCATAAAGATCCGTAGTGTCAGTCCTTAGGGAATCCTGAACCTTCTTCTTCTTTTTCGCTATGTATTGCTTGAGAAATATTGAACTTTTAGGCTGTGTTTTTTGCATACTGAAATGTAACAGTCCTTTGTCTAACTCTGCACAGTCTAAATTATTAATGCTTTGTATTTGTCCGGTACCACTTTACACCACTGTTGGTGTTGTTCAAATTGTATTTTCCTTAATTGAAAATAAAGCTTTTAAAAACTAAAAAAAAAAAAAAAAAAAAAAAAAAAAGAAAGTTTAATCTGACCATATAAATAGATGGCATTTTGCCCTAGAACAAAGTGTCACCATCACTGAAGGTAGTGAGGATGGCATGAAGTTGCTGTTGGGCCAAGAAAATGAATCCTTAGATAGGTCATCCATATCTGATTTCTGGGAATCCAACTCCTGGCATCCCTCTGATCATTGGATTTAAGGGTTTGTGGTACTTGGATGGCCATTGTGGCCTCTTAGCCTATCAAGTACAGTGCCGTACATTGTACAACACCTGTGCTTGCTATTGCAGCACAATCCCTTTAACGGGACAGAGGTGCAGAAAAGCCATATGACTGTATTGGAGTGTAGCTGTACTCCGTTTGAGGAACAAAGTGCAGCTACTGAACATTACCCGGTTATATGTGGCAAAAAAAATTTGTACATCACATAATGTGAGTGTCAAGTTACACTCACTTTCGAACATTTGAAAGTCCAATAGTACCTCCTAAAGGGCTTGTAACAGCCAGGGTTGGAAATCAACCTTATACCTCTTACAAAGAAAACACTATCCTGCAGTAACTGTTGCTATGGGTTATTGTTTTACTCTGGGCTGTTGCAGTGGCAATACCACCTAGTAGAACATTCATTTGACTGTTGCTAGAACATACCAGCATTGCTACAATCCTATGCTAATGCTTATCCCCCAGCACTTTGGTGTGCCATATAAACTGCACGAATGATGATATGTAGAGATGTCCTTGCAGTTCGCCCGGCGGTCGTTTCACGGCGAACTTTGCATGTTCGCAATTCGCCGAACATGCGAACATCTGGAGATATTCACGCCCGCCATATTCTTTTACATTGTGAAGAACTTTGACCCATGACACATCCATCAGGTGGTACAGGACAGCCAATTGAGACGTTTCAGCACATGGACACACCCCCTACCTTATAAATAAACCTGATCTGGCTGCCATTTTACATTCAGTGTTTTGACAGTGTAGGGAGAGGTTGCTGTGTGGAGCAGGGACAGACTGTTAGGGACACCAAACGCTAGCTAATAGGGGCCACAAAAGTCCTTTTAAGGACTGGTATAGGTGTGCTATCGATAGGTGTGATACACAGAGGGGTGCGATATACTTATAATATACTTTTATAATGAGTCAAAAACACGTAGATCTATATAGTGATCAACTGGAAGTCAGGGGCCTAGGGGCTAGGGGCCACAAAAGTCCTTTTAAGGACTGGTATAGGTGTGCTATCGATAGGTGTGATATACAGAGGGGTGCGATATACTTATAATATACTTTTATAATGAGTCAAAAACACGTAGATCTATATAGTGATCAACTGGAAGTCAGGGGGCTAGGGGCCACAAAAGTCCTTTTAAGGACTGGTATAGGTGTGCTATCGATAGGTGTGATTTGGGTACTGTATAGTGCAGTTGCGCATGCGCGTAAGCGAAAATTATATTGCCGATATTTCGAATTGAAAAAAATTATGAATGGAGATCGCAAATTCGAATAATACATCTGGTATGTCACTGTCCATGTTGTGAGACTATTTGTGCACTTCTAGTAATTATTTATTGGCTGCAAACATGAGCTGAAGGTTTTTCAGGTTTGCCTGCCATTAAAATGATTAGGACCCGCCGCGAACTTGCGGTTCGTGAACATTTGATCGTGTTTGCGCGATCGCGTTCGTGAACCGTCCCGGCAGATGTTCGTCCATCACTAATGATATGTCATATTGTAATATGTGATTTATCATGTACAGTGCCTTTAAGTCACTGTGAGATGCTTGCAAATAGTAAATGTATGTGCACTACTGAGGGTGAGACACCATGTAAGTCATGAGACTATAGTGGGAATGTATAGTCATTTCATGGGCAGACTATGAAAGCGTACTGACACTCTGGGAGAGTCATATACCTTGGAGATCTTCTAAATATAAAAATATATATATATACACAGAAGGCGCATGGAGAAACCTAGGATAACCAAAAGATTAGGGGGAGGATATGAAAGGGTAGTTGAAGCTATCTTACTAGACTTGCTGTCTCAGCAGACAAACTGCGGTTGAAGAGTATCAAGGGAAATGAAGAAAATGGAGACTTCTCACAGGAGTTGCTTGCCGAAGAAACTTTGAACTGCATAGTCTTTGTGTAAAATAGCAACGTGTTTCAGGACTAGACCAGCCCCTTCATCAGGCATCACACAACATTGTGTGATGATTGTGTGATGCCTGAGGAAGAGGCTAGTCGAGCCCCGAAAATCTCTTTGGCAAGCAGCACTCGCGAGAAGCCTCCTTTTTATTTGTTTCTCTTGGAGCCAGTCACTTTCCACTAGGATCTATTTCTTTGATTCAAAACCTACGTTTGGCCTAAAAACAAAACTTACTCTGGTGGGCCCCAGGAACCCCTGTCCAACACTGCAAACCCCCTTTGCTTCACTAGAGGTTAGAGTGGCCACAGCCGGATTAGAAGCATTTTTGGTTGTTGATCTTGGCTTGTCTGTAGCAGGTTTACATTAGTTTAGTGTCTGCGCTGCACCCCATTCCATGGGATATTATATCTTCTGTATGCTGAGGGACCCATTGTTGACATGTGCAGTGTTCTGTTGATGGAAATTTTCATGGGAGCTGCCATACTGATTTTCTAAAGGCCCCTTAGTCGCCAAGCACAGTTGCTTGCAGGTGCACTGATGCGCTGGGCTGGATCCTGATTTTGCAAACCCGCATCAGGTAGGGTGGATCCAGCAGCACTGGGAAGTGTGGCATTAGTGGCATGAAGCAGGCTGCAGCTGCAGCCATAAAGAATGTGATGGTAGGTAGGCATATGGATAGACAGCAAAAGTGGCAAAATGGGGCATTGGCAGCGGGGAGAGGTCTATTGATTGCATTCAGCCTGCCTGGACTTGAGAAGACTTCTGTATTAATACAGTAATCACATACATTTATGCTGCACCTCAAATTAATCCCCCCCCCCCCGGGAAATTTTTACATATTAAGGCCTCATGCACACGACTGTTTTTTTTTTGCGGTCCTCAAAAACGGGGTCCGTAGGTCCGTGATCCGTGTCCGTTTTTTCTTCTGTGGGTCTTGCTTGATTTTTGGAGGATCCACGGACATGAAGGAAAAAGTCGTTTTGGTGTCCGCCTGGCCGTGCGGAGCCAAACGGATCCGTCCTGATTTACAATGCAAGTTAATGGGGACGGATCCGTTTGACGTTGACACAATATGGTGCAATTGCAAACGGATCCGTCCCCCATTGACTTTCAATGTAAAGTCAGGAGTCACTATTATACCATCGGATTGGAGTTTTCTCCAATCCGATGGTATATTTTAACTTGAAGCGTCCCCATCACCATGGGAACGCCTCTATGTTAGAATATACCATCGGATTTGAGTTAGATCGTGAAAACTCAGATCCGACAGTATATTCTAACACAGAGGCATTCCCATAGTGATGGGGACGCTTCAAGTTAGAATATACTACGAACTGTGTACATGACTGCCCCCTGCTGGCTGGCAGCACCCGATCTCTTACAGGGGGCTGTGATCCGCACAATTAACCCCTCAGGTGCCGCACTTGAGGGGTTAATTGTGTGTATCATAGCCCCCTGTAAGAGATCAGGTGCTGCCAGGCAAGAGGGGGCACACCCTCCTCCCTCCCCAGTTTTAAATTCATTGGTGGCCAGTGCGGCCGCCCCTCCCTCCCCTGTATTACTGTACATTCATTGGTGGCCAGTGGGCCCCCCCTCCCTCCCCTGTATTACTGTACATTCATTGGGGGCCAGTGGGACCCCCTGCCTCCCCTGTATTACTGTACATTTATTGGTGGCCAGTGGGCCCCCCTCCCTCCCCTGTATTACTGTACATTCATTGGTGGCCAGTGGGCCCCCCCTCCCTCCCCTGTATTACTGTACATTCATTGGTGGCCAGTGCGGCCCCCCTTTCTCCCCCTCCTAATTAAAATTCCCCCTTCCCATCATTGGTGGCAGCGGAGAGTTCCGATCGGAGTCCCAGTTTAATCGCTGGTACTCCGATCGGTAACCATGGCAACCAGGACGCTACTGCATTAAATTCATTGGTGGCCAGTGCGGCCGCCCCTCCCTCCCCTGTATTACTGTACATTCATTGGTGGCCAGTGGTCCCCCCTCCCTCCCCTGTATTACTGTACATTTATTGGTGGCCAGTGGGGCCCCCCTCCCTCCCCTGTATTACTGTACATTCATTGGTGGCCAGTGGGCCCCCCCTCCCTCCCCTGTATTACTGTACATTCATTGGTGGCCAGTGCGGCCCCCCCTCCCTCCCCCTCCTAATTAAAATTCCCCCTCCTCATCATTGGTGGCAGCGGAGAGTTCCGATCGGAGTCCCAGTTTAATCGCTGGTACTCCGATCGGTAACCATGGCAACCAGGACGCTACTGCAGTCCTGGTTGCCATGGTTACTTAGAAATTTTAGAAGCATTATACTTACCTTTGCTGTCTGTGACCGGCCGGGCGCTCCTCCTACTGGTAAGTGAAAGGTCTGTGCGGTGCATTGCTTATAGCACAGACCTGTCACTTACCAGTAGGAGGAGCGCCCGGCCGGTCACAGACATCGCAGGTAAGTATAATGCTTCTAAAAATTGCTAAGTAACCATGGCAACCAGGACTGCAGTAGCGCCCTGGTTGCCATGGTTACCAATCGGAGCCCCAGTGATTAAACTGGGACTCCGATCGGAACTCTCCGCTGCCACCAATGATGGGGGGGGGGATTTTAATTAGGAGGGGGAGGGAGGGGGGCTGCACTGGCCATCAATGAATGTACAGTAATACAGGGGAGGGAGGGGGGCCCACTGGCCACCAATGAATGTACAGTAATACAGGGGAGGGAGGGGGGGGGCCCACTGGCCACCAAATAATGTACAGTAATACAGGGGAGGGAGGGGGGCCGCACTGGCCACCAATGAATGTAATACAGGGGAGGGAGGGAGGGAGGGGGGGCCGCACTGGCCACCAATGAATTTAAAACTGGGGAGGGAGGGGGGTTTGCCCCCTCCTGCCTGGCAGCATCTGATCTCTTACAGGGGGCTATGATACGCACAATTAACCCCTCAGGTGCGGCACCTGAGGGGTTAATTGTGCGGATCACAGCCCCCTGTAAGAGATCGGGTGCTGCCAGGCAGCAGGGGGCAGTCATGTACACAGTTCTTAGTATATTCTAACTTGAAGCGACCCCATCACTATGGGAACGCCTCTGTGTTAGAATATACTGTTGGATCTGAGTTTTCACGCGATCCGTCTGTGTGAAAGTAGCCACAGACACGGATCACGGACGCGGATGCCAATCTTGTGTGCATCCGTGTTTTTTCACTTAAATGGGTCCGTGAATCGTTGTCCGTCAAAAAAATAGGACAGGTCATATTGTTTTGACGGACAGGAAAGACGGATCACGGCCGCGGATGAACAACGGTGCATTTTCCGAGTTTTCAACGGACCCATTGAAAGTCAATGGGTTTGCAGAAAATCACGGAAAACGGAACAACGGCCAAGGATGCACACAATGGTGGTGTGCATGAGGCCTAACCTTGTGGAACGTGAGTACATGGAAAATGACCCTCAGGCATTAGTGGAATGATGTAGGCCCCAGCATCGCCTTGGCTGTGATAAAATGTCGGTATTAACACAGTCATCACATATGTAGGCTTCCTAATACAATGTAATTCCCCCAAAAAAAATTCAACCGTGTGGAAAGTGAGTACACGGAGACTGACCCTCAGCCACTAGTGCAAGAAAATTTAGACTAGAACATTCAGAATCACAGGTGCATATCCATGAAGCAAACATAATTACAAAAAACAAAATGGCTGCACACCGTTATATATACAAACAATAGAGCTAAGAAATGGGGGCCATGGTGTGCAGCCATTTTGTTTTTTGTAATTACCTCAGCCATTAGTGGCATGATGCAGGCCCCAGCATTGCCTGGATTGTGAGAAAATGTTGCGTACAAAAATGCTGTGCCTTCTAGAAATTTTATATTATATATCTATTATATATCTGCACTCCTGGTTCTTTAGATAGGGTAGACATTATATCTTTAACAGACTACACGGATATACAGAGGAACATGAAGGGTTGAGAAGGGAGGGGCCTGAAAGCTGCCAGGAGGGATTTGATAGCTAATGATGTCATCCTGTAGTTCACAGTAAGCAGCCACATGGGGGAGACCAAGTTTACACATTAGAGCAAGCTCTGGGCTGCTGGCCAGACTTGAGGTCACATGACCAGGTTCTCATAAAGAAAAGGTTCAGAATCTAAGGATGCAACTGAGTTAGGGCTCATATACAAGGCTGTAAGTGTTTTGCAGTCATCAAATTGCAGACCTGCAAAACATGTACCCAGTGCTTGCGCAATTTTTTTTTCATACACTTCTGGAAATGTCCTATACCAGTCCGCAAAACGGACAAGAATAGGACATGTTCTAACTTTTTTGCAGGGCCACGAATCAGACATACTCTCTGTATCTTTTGGACCCCATTGAAATGAATGTATCTGCATCCGATTCTCAAAAAATGCAGATGGGATGCACATTGAAACTACAGCCGTGTGCTTAAACCCTTAGGCCTCTTTCACACGGGCGTCCCGGATTTGCTCCAGATACGTCACGTGTGTATTGCAGGAAACCCGCGCGAGTGCGCACACAATTTCAGTCTGTTTTGACTGCGATTGCGTTGCGTGGTTCAGTTTTTTCCGCACAAGTGCAATGCGTTTTGCACGCGCGTGATAAAAAACTGAATGTGTTACCCAGACCCGAACCCGGACTTCTTCACTGCAGTTCGGGTTTGGGTTAGGTGTTCTGTATATTTTATTATTTTCCATTATATCACGGTTATAAGGGAAAATAATAGCATTCTTAATACAGAATGCTTACTAAAATGTTGCTTGAGGGGTTAAAAAAATAAATAAAATTAACTCACCTCCTCCTCTTGTTTGCGCAGCCGGCATCATCTTCTATCTTCATCTTTCAGGACCTGCAAAAGGACCTTTTATGACGTAATCGTGCTCACCACGTGGTGAGCGTGGTGATGTCAGCGCAGGTCCTGCTGAATGAAGATAGAAGGATCCACGTGGCGAGCGCGATTACGTCAAAGGTCCTTTTGCAGGTCCTGAAAGATGAAGAAAGAAGACAATGCCGGCTGCGGGAACAAGTGGATGAGGTAAGTTATTTTTTATTTATTTTTCAACCCCTCAAGCCACATTTTAGTAAGCATTCTGTATTAAGAATGCTATTATTTTCCCTTATAACCATGTTATAAGGGAAAATAATACAGTAAATTGACTTTTATCAATTTACTAACATCATCTCCTAGCAACCATGTGTTGCGTGAAAAACACCGAATATAGAACATGCTGCAATTTTCACGCAACGCACAAGTGATCGTGAAAATCACCGCTCATCTGCACAGCCCCATTGAAGTGAATGGGTCCGGATTCAGTGCGGGTGCAATGCGTTCACCTCACGCATTGCACTCGCGTGGAATTCTCGCCCGTCTGAAAGGGGCCTTAGGGTCCATTCACACGTCCGCAATTTCTTTCCGCATTTTGCGGAACAAAATTGCGGACCCATTCACTTCTATGGGGCAGCACAATGTGCTGCCCGGACACGGAATTGCGGAACCCGCACTTCTGGGTCCGCAATTCCGTTCCCGAGAAAAATAGAACATGTCCTATTCAAGGACAGGCATATTCTATTAGTGCCGGCAATGTGCGGTCCGCAATGTGCGTGTTTTACGGATCCGCAAAACACGTTGCGGACGTGTGAAAGGGGCCTTAGGGTGTAACAAATTACACTGCTAGAATACTGGTGCTGAGTTAGCATTACATGTTAAAAAAAAAAAAGGGTTTGTTCAGTGTGTGGCCTAGAGAAAGAAATTCACATCGCTCTAAATATAAGTCTAATAAGATTTCCTTTGTTGTGAAATAGAGCTGCATCAACCATTTTAATAATGGAAATATCCACTTTTTTCTGGAATATATTACACTTAAATACAGCTATGCCCAAATTGCATCTCAGACTGAGAAAGAAAAATACTACTAAATATTGCACCTAGTGGTGTTACTGTGAGACTCCTCCTAGAAATGACTGCAGTGAAATAGGCATCTAGTAAAAGGAGAAATTCTAAGTGGTGCAAACTGTTTCTAAGCTAAATTCTAGTAGAGCTAAAGGTTTTTATACATCGGTGACGTTTCAATCACATGTTAGGCGTGTGCACATTCTTATGCTGAATTTGGCACATACTGCTAGGGCTACATGGCGACTTTTAGGTTTGGATTGTAAATTCGCAATGTTTTGTTTCTGCGTCAGAACTAATGATAGTGAATGTGATCGTGTTGCATCCCACAAGTTACTGCAATATGACAGTCGTCAGAAACCTGAAGGATGTCAATGCAACCACATTCACTACCATAAGTTTGCAATTAGCAGAACGTCATTTGTGATCTTGATGCTGGGTGGCCACAAGTCGCTGTCTAGCCCTAGCCTACATGTACAGAAAGCCTTCCTTCATAGGTGGGGTTTATACAGGTAGACAGGACTTTGGTCAAGTCAAAAGTAGTAACATGCTTCACATTTTTAACCATTTGGGGGGACATTTATCATTTGTGTTTGTTTTTATGTCATTTTTATGTCTGTCTTTGCTTTGTGTGTCTGCACCAATTTTATGAAATGGTACACCTTAATAATATATTTGGCATGATTGCAATGTGGTTTACAACTCTTTGAGATAGAGTACACCAGGAGGTTGCTGGTGTGGAGATGCAACTTTTGTCCCTTAAACATAAACCAGTTTGAAAAGTGGCAAGGCTCAGCGAATGTAGCAAAATTTGACCAAATGTTGCAAAAAAAATGTCACAATTGACTTGCAACATTTTTAAGCCAAAAAACTAATGGATATGATTTGGTAAATGTCCCCCTTGGTGTCTGTGTATATTAGGTCATGTGAAGCGCCATCTTTGGCACATTCTTAAAATATTAATATATTAGGTTATTGCATTACATTTATTTGTCTAATATACAGTATATCTAGTATTTGCCTCTCTCTTCATAAAAGAACTAAGCCATAGACCTCTTTCACACGGGCGTCGCATGTGAGGGCCTGATAGGATGCGGGTGTGTCGCGGGAAAATCGTCCGATTTTGCCTGCGAGTGGGGTGCGTTTTGTATGCGATTGTGTTGCGTTCTTCCATTTTTTCCACGCTAGTGCAATGCATTTTGCACGCGCGTGAGAAAAAACTGATTGTGGTACCCAGACCCAAACCCGGACTTCTTCATTGAAGTTCGGATTTGGATTAGGTATTCTGTAGATTTTAATATTTTCCCTTATAACATGGTTATAAGGGAAAATAATAGCATTCTTAATACAGAATGCTAAGTAAATTAGGGATGGAGGGGTAAAAAAAATAATTTAATTAAACTCACCTCATCCACTTGTTCGTGCAGTCCGACTTGTCTTCTTTCTTCTTCTTTGAGGACCTGGGAAGAAAAGGACCTTTGGTGACATCACTGCACTCATCACATGGTCCATCACCATGGCGATGGACCATGTGATGGACCATGTGATGAGCACAGTGACATCACCAAATGTCCTTTTCCTCCCAGGTTCTCAAAGAAGAAGAAAGAAGACAAGCCGGACTGCGCGAAAAAGTGGATGAGGTGAGTTACATTTTTATTTTATTTTTTTTAACCCCTCCATCCCTAATTTACTTAGCATTCTGTATTAAAAATGCTATTATTTCCCCTTATAACCATGTTATAAGGAAAAATAGTAAAGATCGGGTCCCCACCCGGATCGTCACCTAGCAACCATGCGTGAAAATTGCACTGCATTTGCACTTGCTTGCGGATACTTGCGATTTTCACGCAGCCCCATTCATTTCTATGGTACCTGAGTTGCGTGAAAAACGCACAATATAGAGCTTGCTGCAATTTTCACGCAACGCACAAGGGATGCGTGAAAATCCCTTCTCATGTGCACAGCCCCATTGAAGTGAATTGGTCCGGATTCAGTGCGGGTGCAATGCGTTCACCTCACGCATTGCACCCGCGTGGGATTCTCGCCCTTGTGAAAGGGGCCTAAGGGAAATCTTATTCCCTGCAGCAGCTCTGCCTGCACCTCCAGCAGACTACAGAGAAGAAGAAACACTGTGTTTTACCATGTTTTCATTATTCCACTGTTGGCGTAAAAAAGTCGCTCATTATAGCGCACACCATATGTGCACCATAATTTGCGACTTTGTAGGCTTCTCGCCACTTTTTCGAAGTGGCAGGGAAAAGAGGGCTTAGTGGACTGCTGGATTTACTATAACTTATGCCAGAAACTGGTGCACGACAGGGCAGAGATGCACCTAATTTATTAGGAGGCAATTTAGGAGCATCTCAAGCAAGCACAGGCAGATGAAGACTGGTGTATGGATATACTAGTCTTGATAAATCCCCCCCAATGTGTGGAAGTTGAAATCCTTGCAGCTGACCTTAAAGGGACACTGACAGGCGAAATCAGCATATATAGTTAGATATATCCCATTACAGGTCTTATACAGTCTTTTAAAAGCATATAACTATCCCCCCTGTCCACCTTATAAAGAGCGAAATATAAAGTTTTATAACCTGCTTCTCCGTTCAGCAATCTGCCCAAGGGGCGGCGTTTCATGTGAAAATGCGCCCAGCCAGCCTTCCCAACTGCCGTTCTTAAGCCCCGCCCAGCTCATCATTATTCACTTCGCTGGGCGGCGGCTAGAACTCTCCCCAGTCCCGATCCTGCGCCTGCGCAATTCAATCCTCCGGGCATCGTTCATGCCCAATCTTCTGCGCCTGCGCCCCGCCGTGCCGTCGGACGCACTATAATTAACCCCTTATATGATGTGAGTGAGCAGCGCTCTGAAGCGCTGCTCTGAACAGTGCATGGCTGAGGCTGCAGCTGCCTCGAAGACGCAGGCTGGTGTGTGTACGCAGGCGCGATCTAACGGCACGGCGGGGCGCAGGCGCAGAAGATTGGGCATGAACGATGCCCGGAGGATTGAACTGCGCAGGCTCAGGATCGGGACTGGGGAGAGTTCTAGCCGCCGCCCAGCTAAGTGAAGAATGATGAGCAGGGCGGGGCTTAAGAACGGCAGTTGGGAAGGCTGGCTGGGCGCATTTTCACATGAAACGCCGCCCCTTGGGCAGATTGCTGAACGGAGAAGCAGGTTATAAAACTTTATATTTCGCTCTTTATAAGGTGGACAGGGGGGATAATTATATGCTTTTAAAAGACTCTATAAGACCTGTAATGTGATATATCTAACTATATATGCTGATTTCGCCTGTCAGTGTCCCTTTAAATTACTTGAACAAATTATGCTTTAAAATGCAAAGATTTAGGTGGCGGTATGGTATGGAATGGTATTGTGCAACTGAACCCACACACTGCTGAAAAACAGCGTATTAATACATGTGGTTTGCCGTGGTTTTATTGCCATTTCTGTAATGGTTCTAGAAAGATACAATCCTGCACGACCAGATCAGATTTTTATCTTCTCAAAGTAAAAAATAAGAATCTCCATCCAATGACAGCCAGCAGAGATCTTAAAAACAAAAGATGAATTGATACAGAAAGTATATTGGGTTCATTTGTCATCATTGTTATGTTGTATTCTCATGTAACATCAGAAGTTATGCTAGCAACAATGTAGAAACTCCAGTGCATTTAGAAATACAACTAAAACTCTGTATGCATCGCAGTAACTGTAGAAAAAAAGACTTGGGTCGCACATCCACATGTCATACATTGATCTATTGATGCTTAGCATACTTTGATCAAAATGTTTAAACATATTTGCCAACTTCACAATGAGCTCTTCACGTGGATCCCTACTAGTGTTGAGCGAATCGAAGTATCCGAAATGGACTTCGATCTGAATTTCGGATAAAATTAGATTTGCCACAAAGCCGAATTTCCTCGTGCTTCATGGTTTATCCATTTCTGCGCGAAGAGGCCGTCTCTGCCATCTTGATGGCAGAAACTGCGCAAAATCCCACTGTGCCCACCCTGTCGCCTCGCTGGCTGGGTGTGGTTACGCCTGCCCTGCATGATGATGTCATTGCGTCACCACGCAAGATTTCGCTTGGTGTCCTCAATCAAGATGGCCGCAGATCAAATGGATAAGGTGAGTATTTTTTTTTACTGGATTAGCCCCTGAAAGTCCTTAATATTAATCTTGGATGCCATGATCAGCAATGAACGTGACATCTGAGGGGTTCAATGATGGGGGGGCATACAAAGGAATCCACATACAAAGTAATACACTTCGTAATGAAGTAATTCGTCACAAATCTAACTTTTTTGTGAAATTCTGCAAAACAGCAAAATCAATTTTTTAATAACTTCGCTCATCCCTAGTCCCTACACTAGTTTGGCGCTGCACTGCATGTTGACCATCTTCACCACAAGACAGCACCAACAGAGGGGCAGGCATGGGATTCAGCCAGTTCCCTCCAGTTCTCCAGCTCCAGTTGTTGAAATTACCTACTGGATCAGAGAACAGTGTTACCGGCTGAGTCCCGATCCGGTGCTCTGGCGGCGGCAGTGCAGCTGGAGATGTTCGCTTTCATTGCTTCGTGCACCACTGATAGTTTTAGCTCATTAGTTGGGTGATATGTGTGTGTAGTGTATATATAGTGTATATAGTGTATTTATGTATGTGGACCATGTATATGGTGTATTTATGTGTATGTGTGTTGCATAAATATGGTTTATGTATATGTAAACATGTGTCGTTACGCCACGTGTCCGCCATTGAGTAGGGAACCTGTTGGGAGTTCTACGCTAATGACATACAGTACAGACCAAAAGTTTGGACACACCTTCTCATTCAAAGAGTTTTCTTTATTTTCATGACTATGAAAATTGTAGATTCACACTGAAGGCATCAAAACTATGAATTAACACATGTGGAATTATATACATAACAAACAAGTGTGAAATAACTGAAAATATGTAATATTCTAGGTTCTTCAAAGTAACCACCTTTTGCTTTGATTACTGCTTTGCACACTCTTGGCATTCTCTTGATAAGCTTCAAGAGGTAGTCCCCTGAAATGGTTTTCACTTCACAGGTGTGCCCTGTCAGGTTTAATAAGTGGGATTTCTTGCCTTATAAATGGGGTTGGGACCATCAGTTGCGTTGAGGAGAAGTCAGGTGGATACACAGCTGATAGTCCTACTGAATAGACTGTTAGAATTTGTACTATGGCAAGAAAAAAGCAGCTAAGTAAAGAAAAACAAGTGGCCATCATTACTTTAAGAAATGAAGGTCAGTCAGTCAGCCGAAAAATTGGGAAAACTTTGAAAGTAAGGGCTATTTTACCATGAAGGAGAGTGATGGGGTGCTGCGCCAGATGACCTGGCCTCCAGTCACCGGACCTGAACCCAATTGAAATGGTTTGGGGTGAGCTGGACCGCAAAGTGAAGGCAAAAGGGCCAACAAGTGCTAAGCATCTCTGGGAACTCCTTCAAGACTGTTGGAAGACCATTTCAGGGGACTACCTCTTGAAGCTCATCAAGAGAATGCCAAGAGTGTGCAAAGCAGTAATCAAAGCAAAAGGTGGCTACTTTGAAGAACCTAGAATATGACATATTTTCAGTTATTTCACACTTGTTTGTTATGTATATAATTCCACATGTGTTAATTCATAGTTTTGATGCCTTCATAGTCATGAAAATAAAGAAAACTCTTTGAATGAGAAGGTGTGTCCAAACTTTTGGTCTGTACTGTATATGTGAATAAAACACAAGAGTGCCCCATTATTAAAAAAAAAAAATTAATTTTTGGCTTGTCCCTCTGTATGGGTAAGCAGTCTACTATGCATTCCTATATAGTTGAAAAAATACTGGTGCATACTGGATAAAAGGATGTAATTTTGGGTTCCTTCTAGTATTAGGGGCACATGGAAAACATTAACTTATACACCAGGATTTTTATAGCATGTACACCCTGTTTCAAATTATTATGCAAATAATATTTTTCTCATTTACCTAAATAATTGATGTAAATAACAGTCCATATAATTCTCATGTTATCAACTATTAAGACAGAGTACAAACCTTCTAATGATAACAGTATTTTTTTTAAACATATAAAACTTACAATGCACTGTTCCAAATTATTACACACATTAAGTTTCAAAACACTTTATAGGTTGTAAAGAACTGAAATTTGCCATTTGTTGTGTTTGCAGCATATTTACTGAAATCAAAAGCTATTTCAATCAAACTTTTAACAACATTTTAACTTTTTAAACATTTTAAAAGGTCACGTTACATTTTAACATAGGACCCCTTATTTGATAGCAGCTTCACAAGTCTTGCATCCATTGAACTTGCGAGTTTTTGGACAGTTTCTGCTTTAATTTGTTTGCAAGATGTCAGAATAGCCTCCTAGAGCTGCTGTTTGGATATAAACTGGCTCCCACCCTCATAGATCTTTTGCTTGTGGATACTCCAAAGGTTCTCAATAGGATTGAGGTCGGTGGAGGATGGAGGCCACACCATGACTTTTATCTCCTTTTTTCCCCATAGCAGCCATTGATGCAGAGGTATTCTTTGCAGCATGAGATGGTGCATTGTCATGCATTAAGATAATTTTATTACGGAAAGCATAGTTCTTCCTTCTGTACCAGGGAAGAAAGTGGTCAGTCAGAAACTCCACATACTTTGCAGAGGTCATCTTTACACCTTCGGGGACCCTAAAAGGGCTCACCAGCTCTTTTCCCATGATTCCGGCCCAAAACATGACTCCACCACCGCCTTGCTGACGTCGCAGCCTTGTTGGAACAGGGTGGCTGTTCACCAACTATCTACTACTCCATCCATCTGGACCATCCTGGGTTGCACAGCACTCATCAGTGAACAGTACTGTGACTCTTCATGTATTTTTCTGCCCAATGCAGCCATTTCTGCTTGTGAGCATTGGTTAGTGGTGGCCGAATAGAAGGTTCATGCACAGTTGCAAAACTCTGGAGGACTCTACACCTTGATGTCCGTGGGACTCCAGAGGCACCAGCAGCTTCAAATATCTGTTTGCTGCTATGTAATGGTATTTTAGCAGCTGCTTTCTTGATCCGATGCACGGATCTGGCAGAAATCTTCCTCAATGTGCCTTAATCTGCACGAACCCGTTTGTGCTCTGAATCAGCCACAAATCTCTTAATAGTGCGATGATCACGCCTAAGTTTTCATGAGATATCTAATGTTTTCATACCTCGTCCAAGGCATTGAACTATTTCACTCTTTTTGGCAACAGAAAGATCCTTTTTCTTCCCCATATTGCTTGAAAACGGTGCTCTGCTTAAAGGGAACCTGTCACCTGGATTTTGGGTACAGAGCTGAGGACATGGGTTGCTAGATGGCCGCTAGCACATCCGCAATACCCAGTCCCCATAGCTCTGTGTGCTTTTATTGCGTAAAAAAAAACGATTTGATACATATGCAAATTAACCTGAGATGAGTCCTGTATGTGAGATGAGTCAGGGACAGGACTCATCTCAGGTTAATTTGCATATGTTTCAAATCGGTTTTTTTACACAATAAAAGCACACAGAGCTATGGGGACTGGGTATTGCGGATGTGCTAGCGGCCATCTAGCGACCCATGGCCTCAGCTCTATACCCCAAATTCCGGTGACAGGTTCCCTTTAATAATGTGGAACACCCTCCTTTAGTAGTTTTTCCTTAAATTGGGCTCACCTGCCAATCTAATTATCACCGGTGTCCGAGATTGTTTTCAGTGATCAAAAGAGCCCTGAGACACAATGTCATCCATGAGTTAAACTGAATAACAAAATATTTAATCTCTGGTACACTTAAATAGAATGTGCATAATAATTTGGAACAGGGTGCACATTAGATTAAGTGATAAGGCTAAGGCCTCTTTCACACTTGCGTTGTCCGGATCCGGCGTGTACTCCACTTGCCGGAATTACACTCCGGATCCGGAAAAACGCAAGTGTACTGAAAGCATTTGAAGACGGAACCGTCTTCCAAATGCTTTCAGTGTTACTATGGCACCCAGGACGCTATTAAAGTCCTGGTTGCCATAGTAGGAGCGGGGGAGCGGTATACTTACAGTCCGTGCGGCTCCCGGGGCGCTCCAGAATGACGTCAGAGCGCCCCATGCGCATGGATGACGTGATCCATGCGATCACGTGATCCATGCGCTTGGGGCGCCCTGACGTCACTCTGGAGCGCCCCGGGAGCCGCACGGACGGTAAGTACACTGCTCCCCCGCTCCCCGCTACACTTTACCATGGCTGCCAGGACTTTAGCGTCCCGGCAGCCATGGTAACCACTCTGAAAAAGCTAAATGTCGGCTCCGGCAATGCACCGAAACGACGTTTAGCTTAAGGCCGGATCAATGCCTTTCAATGGGCATTAATTCCGGATCCGGCCTTGCGGCAAGTGTTCCGGATTTTTGGCCGGAGCAAAAAGCGCAGCATGCTGCGGTATTTTCTCCGGCCAAAAAACGTTCCGTTCCGGAACTGAAGACATCCTGATGCATCCTGAACGGATTTCTCTCCATTCAGAATGCATTAGGATAATCCTGATCAGGATTCTTCCGGCATAGAGCCCCGACGACGGAACTCTATGCCGGAAGAAAAGAACGCAAGTGTGAAAGAGCCCTAATACATCTATTTTTATGGATAGAGTGACTATGTATTGTTGGCTATTATTTATAATCATTTCATATTGATACAGCAAAGCCAAATAAAATTCTTTATTGGATACCTCAGTATTAAGAAGAAAAGGCCATTAATATCACAGGTGAGGATATCATGGAATAAATCATGCACACTATAAAGCCAGCTGTTCTGCTGGAACCGGCTGCCATAAATACCCCATAGTGCGCTCACATTTGAATAATGCTTATCTCTATTCATGTCTAGAGATTGTTCTACTTTCTTTGTTCAGCAATCTCCTGGGTGCAATCAGCGTATTTGTATAATGTGGCGGCAGAAGTTTTGAACAATCTCATAATTATTTCCAATCTGGAAAAGAGCACTCTTTGTCTTTTTAATGGCAGGAGTATTGCAAGTTCTTCTTCTGAGCTATAATTTATTTCACAAAACCTGAATCAGCATTTCTGCAATATAATTGATTATCTCTTTATTGCTTATTTTTATACAGTTTATATTGTAGTAAACGTATATATATGTACGTGTGAAAAAATTTACGGACCTCAAGCAAACATAGGCTGCCAACAGGATGGCTCCATTTTCTAAACCATGTGCACATTTGTGGCTTTGGATCTCAGCCACTCTTATTGTCCATTTCATCATATTAGGTGTGCCGCTGAGAAAATTAATCTGCCAGCTTTTCTTTTTCCAGTTTGCCAGTAGTTACCATTACTCTTTGCCAGTGTGTGGAATTCCAAAAAATTCTTTCCAAGGTTGTCTGGATCATTACTCTCATTATAGTCTATTGATTTTAATTTTGTGTACAGTGTGTGGAGATTAAAAGCACAACTATACTTCAAGGGGTTTTATGGTTTCAGCTAATGCAGCATATTCATTCGTTCAACATATTTCTCATGGTTTTCAACAGGTCTGCTTTTATTTATTTTTGAAAATGCTTATTTTCTAAGGGAAAAAAATTTGCCCTGGCCATGTGTAGATCACATAGACTCGCTCCTGTCCAGGTGTTGTGCAGAGAGCTGCATCTCAGCCCCATTCAAGTGTCTGGATGGCTGTGACTCTGTGCTAGAGAAAATTCAGAAGAGGCGCCAATCAGTCGGGGCCCCAGATAACATATCAGGCTTGGATACAGAGATTTAGCTCTATGTATGATAGTATACCTCTAAGTACTGTGGTCTCCAAATTATATTTATATATATATTTAGAAATTCTACATAGTAAAAACTGTATAAGGCTACTTTCACATTTTCAAGTATTGAGATCGGGCAGAGAATCTCGATACCAGAGAAAAATGCTTCCGTTTTGTCCCCATTCATTGTCAATGGGGATATATAATGGAACAGAACGGAACGCTCCAAAATGCATTCTGTTCAGTTTGGTTGCGTTCCCATACCGGGGATCAAACCGCAGAAAGTAGTTTTATTTCTGTCATGGGTTGCAGAGCAAAACCACAATGCAAGTAAATGGGGATGGATCTGTTTTCTCAGACACAATAGAAAACGGATTCATCCCCCATCGACTTTCAATGGTGTTCATGACAGATCCGTCATTGCTATGTTAAAGATAATACAACTGGATTTGTTCATAACGGATGTAGATGGTTGTGTTATCAGTAACGGAAGCTTTTTTGCTGATCACTGCCGAATCAAGCAAAAACGCAAGTGGGAAAGCAGCTTAAAGGTGAAGTCTTCTGCCATTGTAGTGGTTCACATTCCCTTTTTTCTTGTATTTTGATCCTAATCACCCTAAAGACTTGTTCCAGTCACTACTTGTCTCTGCTCCCCATCCTGCTGCCGCTACCCTCAGTGCCTTACACTCACCTAAAGAATTATTAGGAACACCTGTTCTATTTCTCATTAATGCAATTATCTAGTCAACCAATCACATGGCAGTTGCTTAAATGCATTTAGGGGGGTGGTCCTGGTCAAGACAATCTCCTGAACTCCAAACTGAATGTCAGAATGGGAAAGAAAGGTGATTTAAGCAATTTTGAGCGTGGCATGGTTGTTGGTGCCAGACGGGCCGGTCTGAGTATTTCACAATCTGCTCAGTTACTGGGATTTTCACGCACAACCATTTCTAGGGTTTACAAAGAATGGTGTGAAAAGGGAAAAACATCCAGTATGCGGCAGTCCTGTGGGCAAAAATGCCTTGTGGATGCTAGAGGTCAGAGGAGAATGGGCGGACTGATTCAAGCTAATAGAAGAGCAACGTTGACTGAAATAACCACTCGTTACAACCGAGGTATGCAGCAAAGCATTTGTGAAGCCACAACACGCACAACCTTGAGGCGGATGGGCTACAACAGCAGAACACCCCACCGGGTACCACTCATCTCCACTACAAAAAGGAAAAAGAGGCTACAATTTGCACGAGCTCACCAAAATTGGACTGTTGAAGACTGGAAAAATGTTGCCTGGTCTGATGAGTCTCGATTTCTGTTGAGACATTCAAATGGTAGAGTCTGAATTTGGCGTAAACAGAATGAGAACATGTATCCATCCTCTGATGGCTACTTCCAGCAGGATAATGCACCATGTCACAAAGCTCAAATCATTTCAAATTGGTTTCTTGAACATTACAATGAGTTCACTGTTCTAAAATGGCCCCCACAGTCACCAGATCTCAACCCAATAGAGCATCTTTGGGATGTGGTGGAACGGGAGCTTCGTGCCCTGAATGTGCATCCCTCAAATCTCCATCAACTGCAAGATGCTATCCTATCAATATGGGCCAACATTACTAAAGAATGCTATCAGCACCTTGTTGAATCAATGCCACGTAGAATTAAGGCAGTTCTGAAGGCAAAAGGGGGTCCAACACCGTATTAGTATGGTGTTCCTAATAATTCTTTAGGTGAGTGTATACACAGTAATAGAGCCCACCTTTGTGCACCACATGGTACTTGTGCTCCCTTTTGCGTCCCAGAAATTATGCCCCAGGCTAAAAAATTTCCTTGCTGTGCCAACTGTATAAAACCCCTATCTACCTCTGAAAGTACTATTTCTTCTTTGTGCCCCCAATAAAGTAATGGTGCCTCCCACATCTATGCCCAAAGCAATAATATCCTGTTAGTATCCTAAAAAGTAAAAGTGCCCCCTTTCTGCCCCTTTCTTCTTTAACAGCATATCTGTGTCCACACAAACTTTTCCATTTGTGCCACCGCCTTTTGTCTCTTACACAGTAATAATATCCCCCCCTTACAGTGGTCTCGGCAGAGACAGCACAATGATATCATTGCGTTGTGCTACCTACAACAGCCTGTATGTAACATCTTGTAGGTCCAAGGCATAATGTGTCTTGTGAAACAAACAAAAGACCTCATAAACGTCAATTGTGTGGGTGTGTCCCTTCGCTAAAACCCAAACCTACAAAAATTGCTCTTAAAGGAGCACAAAGACACAATACCCAAAGTAGTATAATAAATATATTCTCAATTTATTGAATGAATAATCCAAAATACATACAGATGTAGCAGGTAGTGTTGGTCGAGCACTAAAGTGCTCGGATACTCAAGTAGAACACCTCGGGATGCTCGGGTGCTCTACCGAGCACCCAAGCACAATAGAAGTCAATGGGAGAACCCGAGCATTAAACCAGGCACCCCCTGCTCTGAAGAGGGGAGAGTGTCTGGTTTACAGGAAAAAATCTGAAATTGATGGAAACACCACTGAAATTGTTCTGGAATAGCATGGGGAGGATGCATCTCGGACTCCCAGGTCGCTGCTGGGAACAATGTTGTCCGAGTAGTACACCACTTTTACAGACTGAAAATAATACACGCAAAACCAAAGATAAAATAGATTTTAGAGGAAAAATTGTTAGGAAACATTCTTTCCTGTATATTTACTTGTATATAAAGTGCAAGTGCTGCCAAAAATTACAAGGAAGAGGCACTTCGATACAACCTGTATATCACATAAAGGAGGGCCTCATTCACATTGTGGTACAATTGTTCATGTAGTGAGACTCCTACACTCATAAAGCCTATGCACTAAGTGAAAGGGCTGCCAAAAATTACAAGGAACTGGCACTCCAATACACCCTTTATTACACATAAAGGAGGGCATCTTACACGCCCTTGAAAAATTATGATTGCTGGCCTGCTGGAAACATAGTAACATAGTATATAAGGCCGAAAAAAGACATTTGTCCATCCAGTTCGGCCTGTTATCCAAGCAAGTTGATCCAGAGGAAGGCAAAAAAAACACCTGTGAGGTAGAAGCCAATTTTCCCCACTTAACGGGGAAAAATTCCATCAAAACTCCAATCAGGCAATCAGAATAACAGACTATAGCCTGTAATATTATTACACTCCAGAAATTAATCTAAGACCCTCTTGAATTATTTTATTGTACTCACCATCACCACCTCCTCAGGCAGAGAGTTCCATAGTCTCACTGCTCTTACCGTAAAAAATCCTTTTCTATGTTTGTGTACAAACCTTCTTTCCTCCAGACGCAGAGGAAGTCCCCTTGTCACAGTCACAGTCCTGGGGATAAATACATGATGGGAGAGATCTCTGTACTGTCCCCTGATATATTTATACATAGTAATTAGATTTCCCCTCAGTCGTCTTTTTTCTAAAATTAATAACCCTAATGTTGTTCATCTTTCAGGGTACTGTAGTTGCCCTATTCCAGTTATTACTTTAGTTGCCCTCCTCTGAACCCTCTCCAGCTCTGTTATGTCTGCCTTGTTCACTGGAGCCCAGAACTGTACATAGTACTCCATGTGTGGTCTGACTAATGATTTGTAAAGTGGTAGGACTATGTTCTCATCACGGGCATCTATGCCCCTTTTGATGCAACCCATTATCTTATTGGCCTTGGTAGCAGCTGCCTGACACTGGTTTTTACTGCTTAGCTTGCTGTTTATTAAAATTCCTAGGTCCTTTTCCATTTCAGTGTTACCCAGTGTTTAATCATTTAGTATGTACGGGTGACTTGCATTATTCCTTCCCATGTGCATAACCTTACATTTGTCAGTGTTAAACCTCATGCCACTTCTCTGCCCAAGCCTCCAATCTATCCAGATCCATCTGTAGCAGTATACTGTCCTCTTCAGTGTTAATTACTTTACACAGTTTAGTGTCATCTGCAAAAATTTATATTTTACTGTGCAAGCCTTCTACAAAAATATATTGAAGAGAATAGGGCCCAATACTGACCTCTGAGGTACTCCACTAGTGACAGTGACCCAATCTGACTGTGTACCATTAATAGCCACCCTCTGTTTTCTATCATTGAGACAGTTACTTACCCACATACAGACATTTTCTCCCAGTCCAAGCATTCTCATTTTATATACTAACCTTTTTTGTGGTACAGTATCAAATGCTTTGGAGAAGTCCAGATATACGACATCCATTGATTCACTACTGTCAAGTCTTACCTCCTCATAGAAACTGATTAAATTACTTTGACATGACCGATCCCTCACAAAGCCATGCTGATATGGTGTTATTTGCTTAGTTTCATTGAGATCCTCCAAGATAGCATCTATTAGAAAACCTTCAAACAGTTTACCCACAACAGATGTTAATCTTACCGGCCTATAGTTTCCGGACTCTGTTTTTGCACCCTTTTTGAATTTTGGCACCACATTTGCTATGCGCTAATCCTGCGGAACACTCCCTGTCAATATAGAGTCTGTAAATATCAGAAATAATGGTCTGGCTATGACATTACTTAAATCTCTAAGGATACGGGGGTGTATGCCATCTGGTCCTGGCGATTTGTCTATTTTAATCTTTTTAAGTCGCTGTTGTACTTCTTCCTGGGTCAGAGAGGGCACTTTTAATGGGGAATTTACTTTTACATTCTGCATTTCATCTGACAGTTTGTTTTCCTCAGTGAATACAGTGGAGAATTTCTTTTTTAATAGCTTTGCTTTCTCCTCGTCGCTCTCTGCAACTCCCCCCTCATTGCTCTGTAGAGGGCCGACACCTTAAGATTTATACTTTTTACCATTTATATAATTGAAGAACATTTTATTGTTAGTTTTGCTCTCTTTGGCAATTAATCTCTCGGTCTCTAGTTCGGCGGCTTTTATTCGTTTTTTACATATTCTATTTTTTTCCTTATAGTTTGTCAGTGCTTCCTGCCTACCCTCCTGTTTTAGTAATTTAAATGCTTTCTTTTTCTCATTTATTGATTTCTTTACAGTTCTATTTATCCACATTGATTTCTTCTTGTTCCTTAACCCTTTATTCCTATAAGGTATGTACCTCTCACAATTAGATTTTAGGATGCTTTTAAAAATATCCAATTTTGTGGCTGTATTTTTATTTTTGAGGACTTTGTCCCAGTTACGCCTATGGCCTCTCTTAGTTGGCTAAATTTAGCTTTTTTGAAGTTTGGTATTTTTGTTCCTCCTTGTAGAAACGCTCGTTTGAAGGTTATTATTTTATGGTCACTATTTCCCAGGTGTCCCCCAACCTGCACATCTGTTGTTTTGTCAGGTCTATTGGTTAATACTAAGTCCAGTATGGTCGTCCCTCTAGTCGGGTTCTGAACCAGTTGGGAAAGGTAATTGTCTTTGGTTATTGCCAAGAACCTGTTTCCTTTATGAGATGTACAGCTTTCAGTTTCCCAGTATATATCTGGGTAGTTGAAGTCCCCCATAATAACCACTTCATTATGATTTGCCACCTCGTCTATCTTGTTTAGAAGTAGATTTTCTGTGGGCTCTGGTATATTAGGTGGTTTATAATAAACTCCTATTAGTAATTTATTATTATTTTTGCCTCCATGCATTTCTACCCACAGTTACTCCACATGTTCATGTCCCTCACTTATATCTTCTCGGACTGATTGCTGGCCTGCTGGTGACCCTCTAAAACATTTGGGGCAAGGGCCTGCTGCTGAGCTGACCATCTAAAACATTAGGGGCGGGAGACTGCTGCCAGGCTGACCATCTAAAACATTTTGTGGGCGAGGGTCTGCTGCCGAGTTGACCATCTAAAAATTTAGGGATGAGGGTCTGCTGCTAAACTGACCCTCTAAAACATTATGGTTGAGGGCCTGCTGGTGACCCTCAAAAACATTATGGGTGAGCACCTGCTGGTGACCCTCTAAAACATTATGGGTGAGGGCCCGCTGCTGATCTGACTTTCTAAAGCATTAGGAGCGAGGGCAGCCTAATAAGCATGTTGATATGATGGAGGAGGAGGAGGACGAGAAAAGGGAGATTGAACCATATACCCTTTTTAGTGGTAGAAGGGGTGCATGGGAATACAGTGTATTTAATACACCATAAAAGCCACATTTAGAGTGCCTTTATGTTCAGCCGCTTTCCTCTGGTGGAGTAGAAAAGTCATGGTCAATCAAGGCCTTGTTCATTTTTATAAAAGTCAACCTGTCAGCATTTTCAGTTGACAGGTGGATATGCTTATCTGTTATAATTCCACTAGCAGCATTAAATACCAGCCCAGACAAAACGCTGGCGGCAGGGCAGGCCAGCACCTCCAAGGCGTATAGCGCCAGTTCGTGCCACATGTCCAGCTTGGACACCCAGTAGTTGTAAGGCACTGAGGGATCATTGAGGACTCCGACACGGTTTGCTATGTACTCCTTCACCATCTTCCAAAATCTTTCCCTCCTTGTGACACTACGCCGCGCATCAGGGTGAGGGGGCCTGTGTGGTGTCATGAAACTGTCCCAGGCTTTGGAGTGTGTTGCACTGCCTCTGTTGGAACTGCTATGTGTTCCCCTTGTTTCCCCTCCTTGGTTGGCCAAGGAACTACGGACTCTGCCGCCAGCGTTCTCAGATGGAAATTTTTGGAGCAATTTTTCAACAAGGATCTTCTGGTATTACACCATTTTGCTCGTCCTCTCCACCGCAGGAATGAAAGATGAGAAGTTCTCATCGTAGTGGGGGTCAAGAAGGGTGAATAACCAGTAATTGGTGTTGGCCAAAATGCGTACAACACGAGGGTCACGGGAAAGGCAGCCTAACATAAAGTCAGCCATGTGTGCCAGAGTCCCAACAGACAAGACTTTGTTGTCCTCATCAGAAGGATGACTCTCTCAATCTCCTCATCCTCTTTCTCCACTTCTGCCCACCCACACTGAAAAGATGGAATTAAACTTCCATGGGTACTACCCTCTGTAGAAGATGCAACCGTCTCCTGCTTCTCCTCCTCTTCCTCTTCATCTTCCAATTCGCGCTGAGAAGACGAACTAAGGGAGGTCTGACTATCACCCTGTGTAATGTCGTCCCCCATTTTCACCTCTTCCACATGCAAAGCGCCGTCCTTAATTGTGAGAAGCAAGCGTTTGAGTAGACACAGAAGTGGGATGGTTACGCTGATAATAGTATTATCGCCGCTCACCATCTGTGTTGATTCCTCAAAGTTTCTTAAAACCTCACAGAGGTCAGACATCCAAGCCCTCTCCTCGCTTGTGAATAGAGTAAGCTGACTGGAAAGATGACAACCATGTTGCAGTTGGTATTCCACTACTGCCCTCTGCTGCTCACAGAGCCTGACCAACATGTGGAACGTGGAGTTCCAGCGCGTGCTCACATTGCACAACAGCCGGTGAGCTGGCAATTTCAAGCACTGCTGCAGCATTGACAGGTCGGCTGAAGCTGTCGGTGACTTGCGGAAATGTGCTTACACGCGGCACACCTTCACCAGTAGCTCAGGCAAATTGGGGTCGATTTTGAGAAACCACTGAAACACAAGGTTGAACACATGGGCTAGGCATGGGATGTGTCTGAGCTTGCCGAGCTCCAAAGCAGCCACCAAGTTACAGCCATTATCAGACACAATCATGTCTGGTTACAGGTTGAGTGGCGAGTGCCACAGCCCAGTCTGGTCTCTTATCCCCTGCCACAGCTCTGCAGCGGCGTGCTGTTTGTCCCCTAAGCATATCAGCTTCAGCACGGCCTGTTGCCGCTTCCCCACTGCAGTGCTACACTGCTTCCAGCTACCGACTGATGACTGACTGGTGCTGCGCGCGGATAAATCGGAGGTGGAAGTGGAGGAGGCGGAGGAGGAGAAGTGGGGTTTGGAGCCACTAACGTAGGTGCTGGCGGTAACACTAATTGATGTAGGGCCCGCAATACTTGGCGTCGGTAGTACCTGTGGCATACCAGGGTATGACTTACTCCCGGCCTCCACAACATTCACCCAGTGTGCCGTCAGGGAACTGTAGCGTCCCTAGCCGAATTCACTTGTTCATGTGTCCTTGGTTAAATGGACCTTCCCAGTAACTGCGTTGGTCAGGGCATGTGTGATGTTACAGGACACATGTTGGTGTAAGGCGGGCACGGCACACCTTGAAAAATAGTGGCGGCTGGGGACTGCGTAATGCGTTCAGCCACTGACATCAGGCTGTGAAAGGCCTCAGTGTCCACAAGCCTAAATATCAACATTTCCAGGGCAGGTAATTTTGAAAGCGGCGCATTTAGTGCTATGGCCTGTGGGTTGGTGGCTGGGTATTTTCGCTTGTGTTCAAAGACCTGGGGTAAGATCATTTGGACGCTGCTCTGGGACACGGAAGTGGATGTGGTCGCTGATGGTGCTTGCGAAGGTCCAGGTGCAGGGCAGGAGGCATCCGGGCCTGTGCCTTTGAAAGGGGATTGCCCAGCACGTAACATAGGTGAAGAGGAGGCAGTGGTGTGACACACAGACACAGATTGGGGACCCAGTCATTCGTCTCACTTATTATGGTGCTTGGATGACAAGTGGCGGATCATGCTGGTGGTGGTGAGGTCCCAGCTCATTTTCGTTTGGCACAGGTTGCAAACTACTATTCTTTTGTCGTCCGCACTTTCCTCAAAAAAGCGCCATACTGCGGAACATCTACCCCTTGGCAAGGGAGATTTCCACAAGTGGGTGCTCCGTGGAACAGTTGTGGGCCTGTTTGGTGAGGCCTGCCTTCTCCCTTTTGCCACCCCACTGCCTCTTCCAGCCTGTTGCGGTGCTGAAGATCCCTCACTCTCTGTACTGTTGTCCTCGCTCGCCTTTCAACCTTCTCAGGTTGGGTCAGTGACCTCATCGTCCACCACCTCATCTTCCACTTCCTCACTCTGATCATCCTCCTGATTTGTTGACCTAACCGCAACCTCAGTGATTGACAACTGTGTCTCATCCTCTTCATCAACCTCTTGAGACAGTAATTGCAGTTGACTCATTGGCAACTGTGTCTCATCATCATCCACCTCATTAAACACTAATTGTCATTTCCCACCGTTATGTTCTTGTGACTGTGGATGCTCAAGAGGTTGGGAATCAGGGCCCAAGATCTTATGTCTCTCTTAAAGCGTGTTTGGTGAGAGGGCCAAATCAAGTAATGGCGATGAAAAGAGCTCCTCGGAATATCCGAGTGTGGGATCACTTGTTTGGCCAGACTGTACATGGTAGGAGAAAGGAGGATCAGGGTGAAGTTTGTGGTGACCAGACTCCTGGCTACTGAGACTGGACTTTGAGGAAGACAGGGTGGTGCTTAACCGACTGGAAGCATTATCTGCTGCAATCCAGCCGACCACCTGGTCGCACTGGTCTGACTTCAAGAGTGGGGTCCTGCGCTGCCCTGCAAACTGGGACCTAATGCTAGGTATCGTGGATGATTGTTTATTTTGTGCTCTGGCAGCAGGCACAGTTTCTCCGCGCCCAGGGCGTGCACTATCAGCATCACAGACAATTCCCTGTTCCTTACTGCTCGCCATCTTAATTTTAAATGTGATATATGCTTGAAAGTATGTGACACGTACAGTAGCGTAGGATTTGGAAGTGTATGCGCAAACATTTTTACAAAGGTATTTGTGATTAGGAAATGTTATACAGGACAGGTACCACAGGTAATGTCACTGTTCACAGTGTCTACGGAAAAAGGTACACTGGATGTCATTGATATTTTCGGGATGCGCACACTTTACACAGGAGATGTGGCGAGAAATAATTTACCTGTCCTCAACAGCCTATCACGTGATTTTTAGCGCAGGATGCTCTAAGAATATACAGTGGATATAAAAAGTCTAGACACCCGTTAAAATGTCAGGTTTCTGTGATGTAAAAAAAATGAGACAAAGATAAATCATTTTAGAACTTTTTCCACCTTTTAATGTGACCTATAAACTGTACAACTCAATTGAAAAACAAACAAATCTTTTAGGTAGAGGGAAGAAAAATATAAAAATAAAATAATATGGTTGCATAAGTGTGCACACCCTTAAACTAATACTTTGTTGAAGCACCTTTTGAATTTATTACAGCACTCAGTCTTTTTGGGTATGAGTCTATCAGCATTGCACATTTTGACTGATTGCGAGGGCATCTCCTGTGCACAGCCCTCTTCAGATCACCCCACAGATTTTCAATCGGATTCAGGTCTGGGCTCTGACTGGGCCATTCCAAAACTTTATCCTTCTTCTAGTGAAGCCATTCCTTTGTTGATTTGGATTTATGCTTTGGGTCATTGTCATGCTGAAAGATGAAGTTCCTCTTCATGTTCAGATTTCTAGCAGAAGCCTGAAGGTTTTGTGCCAATATTGACTGGTATTTGGAACTGTTCATAACTCCCTCTAGCTTAACTAAGGCCCCTGTTCCAGCTGAAGAAAAACAGCCCCAAAGCATTATGCTGCCACCACCATGCTTCACTGTGGGTATGGTATTCTTTTGGTGATGTGCAGTGTTGTTTTTGCACCAAAAATATCTTTTGGAATTATGGCCAAAAAGTTCAACCTTGGTTTTACCAGACCATAACACCTTTTCCCACATGCTTTTGCGAGATTTCAGATGCGTTTTTGCAAAATGTAGCCTGGCTTGGATGTTTTTCTTTCATCGTGCCACTCTACCACATAGCCTAGACATATGAAGAATACGGGAGATTGTTGTCACATGTACCACACAGCCAGTACTTGCCAGATATTCCTGCAGCTCCTTTAATGTTGCTGTAGGCCTCTTGGTAGCCTCCCAGACCAGTTTTCTTCTCGTCTTTTCATCAATTTTGGAGGGACGTCCAGTTCTTGGTAATGTCACTGTTGTGCCATATTTTCTCCACTTGATGATGACTGTCTTCACTGTGTTCCATGGTATATCTAATGCCTTGGAAATTCTTTTGTACCCTTCTCCTGAAGGGTGGCTTTTGCTGTGGGATGTGACTAAGACAATTTCAGGAAAGACCAACTAGAGCAGCTGAACTTTATTTGGGGTTAATCAGAGGCACTTTAAATGATGGCAGGTGTATGCTGACTCCTATTTAACATGATTTTGAATGTGATTGCTTAATTCTGAACACAGCTACATCCCCAGTTATAAGAGGATGTGCACACTTATGCAACCACATTATTTTAGTTTTTAGTTTTTTCTCCACCTAAAAGAATTCAATTTGTTTTTCAATTGAGTGGTACAGTTTATAGGTCACATTAAAGGTGGAAAAAGTTCTGAAATGATTTATCTTTGTCTCATTTTTTTACAGTCCTTAAAAGGACTTCTGAGTCTCTCAAAAGTTTTTTGTATATAAATCTTCCTATTACACTCCCTACACTGTCTGTCCCTTCCTATGCACAGCTCACCCTAAGACTGAGCAATTTAGCACAGGTTGCACTTCAAACATATATTGCTGCTGCCACACACAATAGTCCTTCCAAGAACTTTTGGGTTTCTGTAACGTTTTTGTACAAAAAAAATATTCAATTACACTCCCTACACTCTCTATCCCTTCCTATGCTCAGCGCTCCCTGACTACGAATGTGCCGAACATGCATCATTGGTTATATATAGCACCTGATGACGCGTTCCGATCAGCCAATCACTGAAATGTCAGTAGCCAACATGGCTACTGGCATTACAGTGAGGGCAGTACTCACCCGCATGTTTTGTTGGCTGCGTAGCAGCTAAGAAACGTGCGGGGAGGAGACTCGAGCATGGCGCTTGAGCACATGCGGTACTCGGCTGAGTACTGTCATGTGCCGAGCATCGAGATGCTTAAGCCGAACAGGTGTTCGGCCAAGCATGCTCAATCATCACTATTTATCGCCATTCACCATCTGTGTTGATTCCTCAAAGTTGTGTAAAACCTCACAGAGGTCAGACAATAATGCCCATTCGTCGCTTGTGAAGAGCGGAAGCTGACTGGAAAGGCGACGACCATGTTACAGCTGGTATTCCACTACTGCCTTGCTCACAAAGCCTGGCCAACATGTGGAACGTGGAGTTCCAGCGCGTGTTCACATTGCACAACAGTTAGTGAGCTGGCAATTGCATGCGCTGCTGCAGCGTTGCCAGACTGGTGGAAGCTGTCTGACTTGCAGAAATGGGCACACATGCAACTCTTCTTCACCAGTAGCTCAGGAAAATTGGGGTAGGTTTTGAGAAACCGCTGAACCACTAGGTTGAACACGTAGGCTAGGCATGGTATGTGTGTGAGCTTGCCAAACTCTAAAGTCGCCACCAAGTTACGGCCATTATCAGACACAATCATGTCTGGTTGTAGGTTGACTGGCGAGAGCCACAGCTCAGTCTGGTCCCTTATCCCCTGCCACAGCTCTGCGGCGGTGTGCTGTTTGTCACCTAAGCGGATCAGTTAAAGCTCGTCCTGTTGCCTCTTCTCCAATGCAGTGCTACACTGCTTCCAGCTACTGACTGATGTCTGACTGGTGCTGCCAGATGATAATTCAGAGGTGGAAGTGGAGGAGGAGAAGGGGGAGTTGCAGCCACTAACGTAGGTGGTGGCGGAAACCCTGATGAAAGTAGGCCCGCAATCCTTGGCGTCGGTAGCACCTGTGCCATCCCAGTGTATGACTTGCTCCCGGCCTTCACAACATCCACCAGTGTGCCATCAGGGAAATGTAGCGTCCCTGGCCAAAAGCACTTGTCCATGTGTCCGTGGTTAAGTGGACCTTCCCAATAACTGCGCTGGTCAGGGCACGGGTGATGTTACGGGACACATGCTGGTGTAAGGCTGGGACTACACACCGTGAAAAATATTGGCGGCTGGGGACAGAGTACCGCAGGACAGCTGCCGCCATCAGGCTGCGGAAAGCCTCAGTGTCCACAAGCCTAAATGGCAACATTTCCAGGGCCAGCAATTTCGAAAGGTGCGCATTTAGTGCTATGGCCTGTGGGTTGGTGGCTGGGTATTTGCACTTTCGTTCAAAGGCCTGGGGTATATTCATCTGTGTGCTGCGCTGGGACACAGAGATTGATGTGCTAGCTGATGGTGATTGCGAAGGTCCAGGTGCATGGCGGGAGGCCTCCGGGTCTGCGTCTTGCACAGGGGATTGGCCAGCGCGTAACACAGTGGAAGAGGAGGCAGTGGTGTGACCCGCAGACACTGGTTGTGGACCCAGGCGTTCGGCCCACCTATTAGGGTGCTTTGATGCCATGTGGAGGATCATGCTGGTTAGGTTGCTAATGTTCACGCCCCTGCTCATTTTGGTATGGCACAGGTTGCAAATGAAAATTCTTTTTTCATCTGCACTTTCCTCAAAACAGTGCCAGACTGCGGAACACCTACCCCTTGGCAAGGGAGATTGCCGCAAGGGGGTGCTCCAGGGAACAGTTGCAGGCCTGTTTGGTGTGGCCCGCTGCAGCGTCCCACTAGTTTATGTGGGAACCTCAAAAGCTTTTTGTTGTTGTCTGTAATATCATGCTGCATTGTATTAGGTGAAATCCCTTTTTACCAGGCTGTCAGGTGCACTACATGCATTTCACCACTAGATGGGGTAGCACCACAGTATATATAGTGCAGTTCAGGCCTAGTTAGGTTGTTGAGAGTTGGAGTTGAGAAGCAGAAAGAGATGAGGAGCTAAGGGGGAAGGAGAGGTCCCCTCTCCTCTCAGCTCTCTCTCTCTTTCTCTGGAGCTCCACAGCCCAGAGGAGCCATTGTACACCTCCGTATCAAAGCCAGGAAGACAGGTAGAGGAAAGTTCACATTCTACTATTCACTCTTCAGGAGTAACAAGTGAAATTTTGGTCAAGTTTATTGCTGGATAAAGACAAAGGAAGGACAAAGCCATTATTCTAGGCTCTAGGCGCCTTTGTTTCTAGGTGAAGGATTTATTAGCTTCCGGCAGCCTCACCGCTATTCTAACGACTGATAAGATTTCTATTGCATCACTTGCGTGTAGAAGATAAAGACTTGAACTACCTCCACTGAGACTGAAGCAAGGCAAAGAGCTGAATATCAGTGAGTACATAACTACCTACTATAGCCTGAGACTACATGTACAGCCTGTTACTGGGATTCACCACATCCAAGCTGCATGTTTAAAAAAAAAAAAACTGTTTCATAACTGGATGTAAACTGTTATCAAGATCCTGGTTACAGTAAAGTTCTTAGTTGGATTCAAGCCTGCCTCATTCTTCTATCTCCATACTACAACCACTCTCATCATTTTGCACCATGAAGGTGCTGGCGTCACAACATTGCTTAAGTCAGGGGCCCAGCCGCACAAGCACTCAGAAACCCAATCACCATCAAGGGCACCTCGATCACCACCTGACCAGTGTCTCCTGTAATAGAGTGTGCCTCGGAGAATCTAGTGCGGTTCTCTTCTTCACTGCACTGCTGGCCCAGGGAGGCATCTGCTAACCGTGAGTACGGTGAACCTTACGTGTTCTCCCCTGTGGACCGGCACGTTGCAACACCACTGCCTCCTCTTCCGCGGTGTTACGTGCTGGCCAATCCCCTGTCCAAGACGCAGGCCCAGATGCCTCCCGCCCTGCACCTGGACCTTCGCAAGCACCATGAGCGACCATAACCACTTCCGTGTCCCAGCGCAGCGTAGAAATGTCCTTACCCCAGGCAACGCAAGCGCAAAAACTCAGCCACCCAAGCACAGGCCATAGCACTAAATGCACAGCTTTCCACATTACTGGCCCTGGAAATGTTTCCATTTAGGCTTGTGCACACTGAGGCTCTCCACAGCCTGATGTCGGCTGCCGGCCACTTTACGCAGTCCCCAGCCGCCACTATTTTTCAAGGTATGCTGTGCCTTCCTTACACCAACATGTGTCCCGTAACATCACACGTGCCCTGACCAGCGCAGTTATTGGGAAAGTCCACTTAACCACGGACACATGGACAAGTGCATTTGGCCAGGGATGCTACATTTCCCTGACGGCACACTAGGTGAATCTTGTGGAGGGCGAGAGTGAGTCATACCCTGGGATGGCACAGGTGCTACCGACGCCAAGGATTGCGGGTCCTACGTCTATCAGGGTTAGCTAACCTACGTTAGTGGCTCCAACCCCCATTTCTCCTACTCTGCCTCCACCTCCTCATCCACTTCCACGTCCGAATTTTCAATGTGCAGCACCAGTCAGTCATCATTCGGTGGCTGGAAGCAGTGTAGCATTGCAGTACGGAAGCGTCAACAGGCCGTGCTGAAGCTGATATGCTTAGGGGACAAACAGCACACCGCCACAGAGCTGTGGCAGGGGATAAGAGACCAATCTGAGCTGTGGCTCTCACCACTCAAACTACAACCAAGCATGGTTGTGTCTGATAATGGCCGTAACTTTGTGGCGGCTTTGGAACTCCGCAAGCTCAGACACATCCCATGCCTAGCCTACGTGTTCAATCTAGTGGTTCAGCGGTTTCTCAAAATCTACCCCACTTTGCCTGAGCTACTGGTGAAGGTGCGCCGCATGTGTGCACATTTCCGCAAGTCATCGACAGCTACAGCCGGTCTGTCAATGCTGCAGCAGCGTTTGAATTTGCCAGCTCACTGGCTGTTGTGCGATGTGAGCACGCGCTGGAACTCCACGTTCCACATGTTGGCCAGGCTTTGTGAGCAGCAGAGGGCAGTAGTGGAATACCAGCTGCAACATGGTCGTCGCCTTTACAGTCAGCTTCCGCTATTCACAAGCAAGGAGAGGGCATGGATGACTGACCTCTGTGAGGTTTTAAGAAACTTTGAGGAATCTACACAGATGATGAGCGGCGATAACGCTGATATCAGCGTAACAATCCTACTTCTGTGTCTACTTGCTGCTCACAATTAAGGACAACGCTTTGCATGTGGAAGAGGTGGAAATGGGGGAAGACATTACACAGGGTGATAGCCAGACCACTCTCAGTTCATCTTCTCAGCACGAATTGGACTATGAAGAGGAGGAGAAGCAGGAGACGGTTGCATCCTCTACAGAGGGTAGTACCCATGGAAGTTTAATTCCATCTATTCAGCGTGGGTGGGCAGAAGTGGAGGAAGAGGATGAGGAGATTGAGAGTCATCCTCCTGATGACAACAGCGAAGTCTTGCCTGTTGGTACTCTGGCACACATGGCTGACTTCATGTTAGGCTGTATTTCCAGGGACCCTCACGTTATATACATTTTAGACAACATGGATTACTGGTTGTTCACCCATCTTGACCCCCGCTACAAAGAGAACTTCTCATCTCTCATTCCTCTGGTGGAGAGGACGAGCAAAATGGTGCAATACCAGAAGATCCTTGTTGAAAAATTGCTTCAAAAATTTCCATCTGAGAATGCTGGCAGCAGAGTCCATAGTTCCTTGGCCAACCAGGGAGGGGAGACAAGAGGAACACATAGCAGTTCCAACAGACGCAGGGCAACACTCTCCAAAGCCTGGGACAGTTTCATGACACCCCTCCAGCACCCCCCTGATGCGTGGCGTAGTGTCACAAGGAGGGAAACATTTTGGAAGATGGTGGAGTACATAGCAAACCGTGTCAGCATCCTCAATGATCCCTCAGTGCCTTACAACTACTGGGTGCCCAAGCTGGACACGTGGCACGAACTGGCGATCTACGCCTTGGAGGTGCTGGCCTGCCCTGCCGCCAGCGTTTTTTCTGAGCGGGTATTTAGTGCTGCTAGTGGCATTATAACAGATAAGCGTATCCGCCTGTCAACTGAAAATGCTTACAGGTTGACTCTTATAAAAATGAACAAGGCCTGGATTGACCATGACTTTTCTACTCCACCAGAGGAAAGCAGCTGAACATAAAAGGCACTTTAAACGTGGCTTTTATGGTGTATTGAATACACTGTATTCCCATGCATCCCTCCCACCACAAAAAAGGGAATATGGTGGAATCTTCCCTTTCTCATCCTCCTGTTCCTCTTCCATCATATCAACATGCCCTCGCATATAAGCCCTTCGCATATAATGTTTTACAGGGTCAGCTCACCTGCAGGCCCTCGCATATAATTTTTTAGAGGGTCAGCTCACCAGCATGCCCTCACCTACAATGTTTTACAGAGTCAGCTCAGCTACAGGCCCTCGCATATAATTTTTTAGAGGGTCAGCTCACCAGCAGGCCCTCGCATATAATTTTTTAGAGGGTCAGCTCACCAGCAGGCCCTCACCTACAATGTTTTACAGGGTCAGCTCAGCAGCAGGCCCTCGCATATAATTTTTTAGAGGGTCAGATCACCAGCAGGCCCTCACCTACAATGTTTTACAGGGTCAACTCACCAGCAGGCCCTCGCATATACATTTTTAGAGGGTCAGCTCACCAGCAGGCCTGCACCTAAAATCTTTTACAGGGTCAGCTCACCAGCAGGCCCTCGCATATACTGTTTTACAGGGTCAGCTCACCTGCAGGCCCTCGTATATAATTTTTTAGAGGGTCAGTAAATCAGCAGGCCCTCACCTACAATCTTTTAGCGGGTCAGCTCACCAGCAGGCCCTCACCTAAAATCTTTTACAGGGTCAGCTCACCTGCAGGCTCTCACCTAATTATACCTAATAGGTAATTTGCGCACATGCTGCCTTGCTTGTTAGTGGTAGCCGTAGCTGTTTCTCAGGATCCCTCTCCGGAATCAAACCCTGATTCCCCGTTACCCATGATCATTATGATTCGCTCTGAAAATAACATTGAAAGTTGATAGGGCAGACATCCGAATGGATGGTCGCTGTCACAGGGACATGCGATCGGGCCCAGGTTATCTAGAGTCACCAAAGCGGCAGCAAGCCCTTGCCCATAATGTTTTAGATGGTCAGATCAGCAGGCCTTTGCTCCAAATGTTTTTGAGGGTCACCAGCAGGCTATCAATCATATTTTTTAAAGCCGGGTATGATGCCCTCTTTTATGTGTAACAAAGGGGGTATAGTAGTGCGGGCTCCTTGTAATTGTTGGCAGCCCTTTCACTTAGTGCATAGGCTTTATGAGTGTAGGAGTCCCACTACCTGAACAATTGTACCACAATGTGAATGAGGCCCTCCATTATGTGATATACAGGTTGTATCAGAGTGCCTCTTTCTTGTAATTTTTGGCAGCACTTGCAATACAAGTAAATATACAGGAAAGTTTCCTAACAATTTTTCCACTTAAATCAATTTCATCTTCGATTTTGTGCGTATTATTGTCAGTCTGTGAAAGTGGCATACTACTTGGACAACATCGTTCCCAGCAGTGACCTGGGAGTCCAAGATGCATACAGACATCCTCTCCATGCTGTTCCCGAACCATTTTGCTGGTGTTTCATCAATTTCTGACCTTTTCCTATGAACCAGGTGCCCTCCTCTCTTCAGAGCAGGGGGTACCTGGTTTAATGCTCGGGTTCTCCCATTGACTTCCATTATACTCGGGTGCTCGGTAGAGCACCCGAGCATCCCGATGTGTTCGGCTCGAGCACCCGAGCACTATAGTGCTCAATCAACACTGACAATAAGGCAGGGGCTTGATGCAGACCAAAGGGTAAGCCCTTATATTAATACAGCCCCTCAGGCGTGATGAAGTTCGTTTTCTCTTTGGCAGCCTCCCTTAAGGGCACCTGCCAGTACCCTTTTGTGAGGTCCAAAACAGAAAAATACCAGGCTTGTTCTAACCTGTCGATGAGCTCATTCAGCCAGGGCATGGGATACGCATCGAATTTGGAAACCTCATTAAGTTTTCGAAATTCATTACAAAACCGCAACGCCCCGTCCAGCTTGGGTATGAATACTATTGGACTGGCCCACCCACTGTTTGACTCTTCAATGACGTCTAGCTGCAACATTAGCTGCACCTCCTCTGATATGGCTTGTCGCCAAGCCTCGGGTACCCCGTATGGCTTTAATCAGACTTTTGCCTGATTCTCAGTGACAATGTCATGCTGAATTATGGAAGTGCGTCTAGGGAGGTCCGAGAACACATCTGTTTTCCGACTAACGAACTCCCTGGCCTCCTGAGTCTGCTTAGAGGAGAGGCTGTCAGCAATTTTACTGTGGCAGCAGCCTCTCTTGCATCAGACAAAGGGGCCGGTACCTCTTCTCCTAGAAAACCCTGCTTTGGGCTGTCTTCTGTACAGGTTTCCCTATCTTTCCACAGTTTGAGTAAATTCAAATGATAAACCTGCTCCGGCTTTCGTTGCCCTGACCGATCCAGTGCTAGTGCGGGTATGGCAAAGTCCTCCAGAACATATCAGCTAACATACAGTACAGACCAAAAGTTTGGACACACCTTCTCATTCAAAGAGTTTTCTTTATTTTCATGACTATGAAGGCATCAAAACTATGAATTAACACATGTGGAATTATATACATAACAAACAAGTGTGAAACAACTGAAAATATGTCATATTCTAGGTTCTTCAAAGTAGCCACCTTTTGCTTTGATTACTGCTTTGCACACTCTTGGCATTCTCTTGATGAGCTTCAAGAGGTAGTCCCCTGAAATGGTCTTCCAACAATCTTGAAGGAGTTCCCAGAGATGCTTAGCACTTGTTGGCCCTTTTGCCTTCACTCGGCGGTCCAGCTCACCCCAAACCATCTCCATTGGGTTCAGGTCCGGTGACTGTGGAGGCCAGGTCATCTGGCGCAGCACCCCATCACTCTCCTTCATGGTCAAATAGCCCTTACTTTCAAAGTTTTCCCAATTTTTCGGCTGACTGACTGACCTTCATTTCTTAAAGTAATGATGGCCACTCGTATTTCTTTACTTAGCTGCTTTTTTCTTGCCATAATACAAATTCTAACAGTCTATTCAGTAGGACTATCAACTGTGTATCCACCTGACTTCTCCTCAACGCAACTGATGGTCCCAACCCCATTTATAAGGCAAGAAATCCCACTTATTAAACCTGACAGGGCACACCTGTGAAGTGAAAACCATTTCAGGGGACTACCTCTTGAAGCTCATCAAGAGAATGCCAAGAGTGTGCAAAGCAGTAATCAAAGCAAAAGGTGGCTACTTTGAAGAATCTAGAATATGACATATTTTCTGTTGTTTCACACTTGTTTGTTATGTATATAATTCCACTTGTGTTAATTCATAGTTTTGATGCCTTCAGTGTGAATCTACAATTTTCATAGTCATGAAAATAAAGAAAACTCTTTGAATGAGAAGGTGTCCAAACTTTTGGTCTGTACTGTACAATCCAGCATAGCAGTGGGAATCAGCACGTAAGGCTGTAGCTATTTTTGCAAAAGGGGAAGTAAGTTATAATACTGGGGTCTTGCAGGCTCAGCCACGTTGAACCCCCACTGATGCAACCACTGGGCCCAGACTAAAACATTCACCCCCAGTCTTGCCAGAATCTCACCCATGACTTTGGTAGTTGGCCGCTTGATCATCCGGCAAGTCAAAATACACCAGCTGGGAATCGTATGCCAGGAACGGAGAGAGGACCTCAGCCCACTGGTCACGGGGTAGCTTTTCCCTGATGGCCACTTTCTCGTACATCGCCAGGTAGGTTTCGATGTCGTCTGCGGGGGTCATCTTAGGAATCACAGCACGGACTGCTTTCTAGGCATCGTGGACCCCCTTGGTTGCTCCTGCTGTCTGCAAAGCGATCACGTGTTGGTAGCAGCAACTGGTTAGTCTCCTGCTGTCGCTTATTAGCTTCGCGTTGCTGCAGGTTTGTCTCTTGATGCTGCAGATTAGCCTCCGTGAGGGCCTTCACAACAGCCTCCATTTTGTCACGGGGCGCTGGTTGCAATACAGCTGGTTTAATGTACGACATACAACCGTGCCTGAAAATGCAGAAACCAAAAAAATATATATAATCGGCGTTCACGCCAGCCTCACTGCTCATGCACGCATCCTCCACCATTTGTGGGGTTTCGCTCTGGTAGACAGGAATAGAGGACACAGTATAGAGGCAACAACAAGTTCTTTGGATCAAACAGTTCAGTGTTTTATTCAAACTTTAGGCAAGTGACAAAACAAGCAGTCATAATCAAACAAAAAGTCACCTTGCGGTGTTGGTGTTAATTCAGACCATGCTGCAATTCTGCCTCAAAGAGTCCTTGTCCATAGCAGCAACAACCTGTTTTCATGCCAAACAAGTTGCAAGCCTTCATCCAGACACAAGGCTCCCAGATCCCAACACAGAGACCTCTCTTCTGAGCCCAGCTGCCTATTTAAGGACAGAAAGGTGCTGCCAAAACCAAGACCGGCACTTAAAATCTGGTCTGGTATTTGACCTCACCTGGCTGTAAATCAGCCCAGCAGGACATGCCGGGACGAAAATACCTGTTTTCCCAGACAAAACCTCTCACTGTGTCACTATATATATACATATACGCACACTGTATCTTTTGCCCTATAATACGCACTTTTCCCCACCAAAGTGGGGGAAAACTGTCAGTACATCTTATAGGGTAAATACTAATGCTTCCACTATGAGTGCTCATTAGTAGAGTAGAACCAGGGAGTGGTAAATGCAGTGCTGTCTGTGCTATCTCTGTATTCTAATTCCTGGTCTTCTCATGCATACGGTGCACACTGTGCTGTGACCTGTGCATGGCAGGACGTCAGCATGCTGGAACTTCACGTTGTGTGACGTCTGGTCATAGCACTGCATGGCAGGAAGAGTGCTGGATCTCAGGAGCACTGGTGACATCTGAAATGGGAGAGGTGAGGTTTTTTTTTGTCTGATCTGAGGTTCTGAGCTACAGTCTAATTAGCATTGGTGGTCAGATCTGAGGTCTGTTTGGAGGTCTGATTAACATTGGGGGTCTGAGCCGAGGTCTAGTTAACATTTCGGGTCTGAACTGAGGTCTGTTTGTGGGTCTGATCTGTGGTCTCTTTGAGGGTCTGAGCTGCAGTCTAATTAACATTGGGGGACTGATCTGAGGTCTGATTTGGAATCTGATTAATATTGGCGGTCTGAGCCGAGGTCTAGTTAACATTTCGGGTCTGATCTGAGGTCTGTTTGGGAATCTGATCTGAGGTCTTTTTGAGGGTCTGAGCTGCAGTCTAATTAACATTGGGGGTCTGATCTGAGGTCTGTTTGGAGGTCTAATTAACATTGAGGGTCTGAGTCAAGGTCTAGTTAACATTTCGGGTCTGATCTGAGGTATGTTTGGGGATCTAATTAAGGCCTCATACACACGAACATATGTATTTTGCTATCGGCAAAAAACAGATCCGCAAAAATACGGATGACGTCCATGTGCATTCCGTATTTTGCGGAACAGCTGGCCCCTAATAGAACAGTCCTATCCTTGTTCGTAATGCGAACAATAATAGGACGTTATATTTTTTTGCGGAACGGAAATACGGACAAGCAGAAATGGAATGCACACGGATTACCTTCCCTTTTTTTTTTTTATTAATTGCTCCGCATACGGTCCACAAAAAAAAAATGGAACGAACGCGGAATGAAAATACATTCGTGTGCATGAGGCCTTAAATTGAGAGTCTGATCTGAGGTTTGATTAACGTTGGGGTCTGATCTGAGATCTGATAAAAAAAAAAAAATTCTTATTTTTCCCCTCTATAGGGTGAAAAATACAGCATATCTATCTATCTACCTATATTTTTAAAAATTAAAAGCCATATCCTGACACCTAGTGTTGAGCAAATCAGAGTATCCAAAGTGGACTTTGATCCAAATTTCAGAGAAAATTTGATTCACTGCGAAGCCGAATTTCTTCATGCTTTGTGGTAACAAATTACTTTTCACTGAAATGGCGGTAAAAATAAATAAATCATACTCACCTTATCCATTTAAGCGCGACAAGGCCACCATGGCCATCTTGATTGAAGATCCTACGCAAAATCTTGTGCGCAGTGACATATGACGTTTCGCTCATCTCTACTGACAGCCATACATTTCTTATATTTCTATCTACAGAACTGTATGAGGGCTTGTTTCTTTCAGGGCAAAGCTATATTTTTATTGGTATCATTTTGGGGTATATAGGATTTGTTTATCACTTTTTTCACTTTTATCTGTGAATGTGGTCTCAGCTGGGCAAGGCTGAGGAACCAAGAGTCTGGGAGATAGCCTAGACTGACTTTGTTACAGACTGGAAGTGAGCTGGACTAGTGGCTAAGAAAGCCGCACCTGAAACAGTGTGTGAACTGTGAGGTATACTTTAGGTGACTCAGGTTATTATATGTTTAGTTAGAGCCCAGCCGGGCAGGTGTTTGTTTTGTATTATGTTTTGTTTTTGCTGAGGTGCCAAATTGGACCTTAAAACTTGGTGTCTGTGAAGACATGTGTGGTTGCAACCCCTGAAAAAGAGCTAACCCCCCCCTCCCCCCACAATATCTAAATGGAGATGTGTTTTCAGAAATCTTGTAATGTATGGACATTTCTCTATATAATGTCTAAGCATTACAGGCATTTCAATAATTGGAAAAAAAGATTACAGGAATAAGGCAAATTAACTTAGTCCTATTAGATTTCCCTGCAAGTATCTAATGGGCAAAGAAACAACATTATTCTCTGAGGTTATTTTCTGTGCATTTTTCAGATTTGATTCTGATTTTAATAGCTGATTCCTCTGTCCTATTGCAACAAATAGTGGCAGGAATTTTATTTGAAAGCACAGACCTTCATTCTTTCCAAATAATTTAATACAGAGTCAGAATTAAATAAGATGGATACATACTAGGTTTGCAAATAGCATTAGCTCTAGTGGAAGGTACAAGAAAACAACTAAGAACAGCTTGTAAATCATGTTATTAACTGGAAGTTAAGACCACGTATTGCAGAAATTACTTTTCTCTGTACATTGATTGTGTATCTCTCTGTATATAAGTTGGCTCTAGCTGGGATGTTTTTAGCACTGGAACACTGAGTACTAAATGGATGACTACCACAAGATATTAGCAGTGAGGAGGAAAAGGTTCTACTTGCCAGAGAAGAACTTTCCACCAGAGAAAGGCTAACATGAGCTAAAGCAGTGCTTCTCAATAATTTTCTGTCATGCCCCCCCTAGGAAGAAGAAAACATTTCGCGCCCCCCGCGCGACTGTAAATAGTATCATTTGTCTATAAAATTGTTATAAGTACACCTCTGCATAACACTGTATCCTTATTAACGTATAAGAGAATAAAAAAAGAAAGAAATGTGGATCGGACACACACTTATGGGGGGATCTGTGGATGACGGACACTTATGGGGGGATCTGTGGATGACGGACACTTATGGGGGGGATCTGTGGATGACGGACACTTATGGGGGGGGATCTGTGGATGACTGACACTTATGGGGGGGGATCTGTGGATGACTGACACTTATGGGGGGGATCTGTGGATGACGGACACTTATGGGGGGATCTGTGGATGACGGACACTTATGGGGGATCTGTGGATGACGGACACTTATGGGGGATCTGTGGATGACGGACACTTATGGGGGGATCTGTGGATGACGGACACTTATGGGGGGATCTGTGGATGACGGACACTTATGGGGGGATCTGTGGATGGCGGACACTTATGGGGGGGATCTGTGGCTGGCACTGTTACAGGGGGATCTGTGGCTGGCACTGTTATATATGACCCCCCACCCCATAACAGTGCCATCCACAGTGCCCCCAAAGCCCATAACAGTGCCATCCACAGACCCCCACCCCTTAACTGTGCCATCCACAGATTCTGTGTACCCGCCGCCGCCGTTTAAAGTTATTAAACATGCCCCCCTCACTCCTAATAGTACCGTATATCCGAATTTCTTCTGTATAATGCCGGCAGGCGGGCCGGGCAGCCGGCGCGTCCCTCAGTGACGTCACTTGTCTGCGCCGCCTACTTCATTCATAAATGTCACTGAGGGATGCGCCGGCCTCCCGGCCTGCCTGCCGGCATTATACAGAAGAAATTCGGATATACGGTACTATTAGGAGTGAGGGGGGCATGTTTAATAACTTTTAATTCAATAATACATTTTATATTAGTATACCGGAGGGAGCGGTGGGGCGGGGCTATAGTACAGTGACCGCACTGCCCCACCGCTATTGCCAGCCCCCAGCTCCTCCTCCCAGTCCCTCCCCCGGCCCCCGCTCCGTACATCGCGTCCAGCGCCTGCGCCGGCCTCTGATCAGACGGGAGATGAGCGCTTCCACAATGGAAGCGCTCATCTCCCTGCCGCATATTACACTGCGAGCTGTCGGCCGCCCGGCGCCCCTCTTGCTATGGCACCCTGTGCGGCCGCACAGCCCGCACACCCCAAAGGCCGGCCCTGAACGAGCCCCCCTTTACGGAGCCTGGTCCATCACCATGGTAAAAGATCATGTGATGGACCATGTGATGAGCGCAGTGACGTCATCAAAGGTCCTATTCCTCAAAGAAGAAGACAGAAGAGATGACGGCTGCGCGAACAAGTGGATTAAGGTGAGTTAAATAATTTAAATTTTTATTTTTTTAACCCCTCCAGCCCTATTGTACTATGCATTCTGTATTCAGAATACTATTATTTTCCCTTATAACCATGTTATAATGGAAAATAATACAATCTACACAACCTTGAACCCAAACCTGAACTTCTGTGAAGAAGTTCGGGTCTGGGTACCACATTCAGTTTTTTTATCACGCGCGTACAAAACACATTGCACCCGCGCCATAAAAACGGAACGCAATCGCAGTCAAAACTGACAGCAATTGGGTACCTACTTGCGCGGGTTTGCCGCAACGCATCCGGACCTAATCCGGACACGCTCGTGTGAAAGGGGCCTAAAGCAGTGGTCCCCAAGCTTTATTACCTTGAGCACTACATTCCTGCTGAGGGATGGTTGCAAGTAACATTCAATTCAAAGTGGTTGTAGAAGCCATATACCATATAAAACAGGGAAACAACTGGAAATATCTTAACTTTGGCATCTTTCACTGTCCATTTCCAGATCTTCAGTGAGCAAGTATGTTTTAAACCCTTGAGTTCTGCATGGTTTTTCTTTTAGGTTTTTATTTTTTTTCTCTGGCTTCCCAGAACCATAACTCCTTTATTTTTCCATTCATAGCCGTATGAGGGTTTTTGGGTTTTGTGGGTTGTACATTCTAATAGCACCACATGATATTGCATACAATGTACACTGCGTGCAGAATTATTAGGCAAATGAGTATTTTGACCACATCATCCTCTTTATGCATGTTGTCTTACTCCAAGCTGTATAGGCTCGAAAGCCTACTACCAATTAAGCATATTAGGTGATGTGCATCTCTGTAATGAGAAGGGGTGTGGTCTAATGACATCAACACCCTATATTAGGTGTGCATAATTATTAGGCAACTTCCTTTCCTTTGGCAAAATGGGTCAAAAGAAGGACTTGACAGGCTCAGAAAAGTCAAAAATAGTGAGATATCTTGCAGAGGGATGCAGCACTCTTAAAATTGCAAAGCTTCTGAAGCGTGATCATCGAACAATCAAGCGTTTCATTCAAAATAGTCAACAGGGTCGCAAGAAGCGTGTGGAAAAACCAAGGCGCAAAATAACTGCCCATGAACTGAGAAAAGTCAAGCGTGCAGCTGCCAAGATGCCACTTGCCACCAGTTTGGCCATATTTCAGAGCTGCAACATGACTGGAGTGCCCAAAAGCACAAGGTGTGCAATACTCAGAGACATGGCCAAGGTAAGAAAGGCTGAAAGACGACCACCACTGAACAAGACACACAAGCTGAAACGTCAAGACTGGGCCAAGAAATATCTCAAGACTGATTTTTCTAAGGTTTTATGGACTGATGAAATGAGAGTGAGTCTTGATGGGCCAGATGGATGGGCCCGTGGCTGGATTGGTAAAGGACAGAGAGCTCCAGTCCGACTCAGACGCCAGCAAGGTGAAGGTGGAGTACTGGTTTGGGCTAGTATCATCAAAGATGAGCTTGTGGGGCCTTTTCGGGTTGAGGATGGAGTCAAGCTCAACTCCCAGTCTTACTGCCAGTTTCTGGAAGACACCTTCTTCAAGCAGTGGTACAGGAAGAAGTCTGCATCCTTCAAGAAAAACATGATTTTCATGCAGGACAATGCTCCATCACACGCGTCCAAGTACTCCACAGCGTGGCTGGCAAGAAAGGGTATAAAAGAAGAAGATCTAATGACATGGCCTCCTTGTTCACCTGATCTGAACCCCATTGAGAACCTGTGGTCCATCATCAAATGTGAGATTTACAAGGAGGGAAAACAGTACACCTCTCTGAACAGTGTCTGGGAGGCTGTGGTTGCTGCTGCACGCAATGTTGATGGTGAACAGATCAAAACACTGACAGAATCCATGGATGGCAGGCTTTTGAGTGTCCTTGCAAAGAAAGGTGGCTATATTGGTTACTGATTTGTTTTTGTTTTGTTTTTGAATGTCAGAAATGTATATTTGGGAATGTTGAGATGTTATATTGGTTTCACTGGTAAAAATAAATAATTTAAATGGGTATATATTTGTTTTTTGTTAAGTTGCCTAATAATTATGCACAGTAATAGTCACCTGCACACACAGATATCCCCCTAAAATAGCTAAAACTAAAAACAAACTAAAAACTACTTCCAAAAATATTCAGCTTTGATATTAATGAGTTTTTTGGGTTCATTGAGAACATGGTTGTTGTTCAATAATAAAATTAATCCTCAAAAATACAACTTGCCTAATAATTCTGCACTCCCTGTAGTGGCAAACAGGAAAATAATTTCAATGGGGTGGAATTAGAAAAAAAAATGCAATTCTGTCACAGTTTTATAGGTTTTCTCTCTAAGGCGTTCCCTGTGTGGTAAAACCGACCTGTACCCTTCATTCTCTGGGAATAAATTAAAACGATACCTCATTTTTATAGTGTTTTAATATTGGAAAAAAAAAATTTTTCATCATAATCATTGTGACTAGAGTTGAGTGGACACCTGGATGTTCGGGTTCGACGGGTTCGGCCGAACTTCGGAAAAAAGTTCGAGTTCGGGACCCGAACTTGACCCCGAACCCCATTGGTACCCGAACTTTGAGCACTAAAATGGCTGTAAAAATGTCATGGAAAGGGCTAGAGGGCTGCAAAAAATAATAATCTTGATCTAGGAGGACCAGGTCCATATGGAGTAGGAGGTTGAGGAGGCGGTGGATGTGGCGGTGTAGGTGGAAGCGGCGGTGGAGGAGGAGGAGGTAGCCTACACTGCTTTTTGGTTTTAAATTTTATTTTTTAAATTAGGGTACACCCCAAAATATTGGGAAATATAACCTGTGATAACCCCCTCCAGTCATGCTAAACACACGTTCAGACAATACATTGGCTGCAGGGCAGGCCAGCACCTCCAAGGGGTAAAGGGCAAGCTCAGGCCAGGTGCCCAATTTGGAGACCCAGAAGTTGCAGGGGCTGACCTCTGTCAGTCAGTTCGTGTAGGCGTGTGCGCACTTAGTGCCCCACCATGTCGCACGTCCCTGTGATGTTCACGATCCAATTTGATATCTGCTCTATCAACTTTCGATGTTCTTTTATGCGCCTACCATGGTGATCACGGGTGGCCAGAGAGGGAGCGTAAGAAAGAGAGACCACATCCAAGGTAGGATTTATTTTTTAAAATTTAAAATTTATAGAGTTCAAATATGGGAGAAATTATTAAAGCGTAAAAGTGTGACAACTTTTCAAAGTTTAAGCATTCAATGAAAGGATGTGGTGCGCATTAATTACTGAATAATATATTAAATTTTATTCCCTGTCACCTATGCATAGCAGGTGTTTTTTCACATCTAAAATTGTATAATGTCAACCCAAGAATGTAACAGAAAAATTATTGAAATTTATTAAGCTGTCAACTAGGTAGAGGAGGGGTATATTACACCCAAAAATTGGTGAATTTAACCTAAAAATGTAACTGACAATTTATTTATTTTTTCGGTCTACTAGGTATAGGAGTGGTACATCACACCCAAAAATTGGTGAATTTGACCAGAATATATAATTGACAATTTTTTTATTTATTTTTTAACCTGTCTACTAGGTAAAGCAGTGGTACTATACACCCAAAAATTGGTGAATTTCACCCGAAAATGTAAATGACAAAGTAGTGAAATGATATAAAATAAAACACGTACAAAAAAAAAAAAGATTTATGAGGTGGAGTTCCATATGGAGTAGGAGTTTGAGGAGGCGGTGGACGTTGAAGAGTAGGTGGAAGCGGCGGTGGAGGAGGACGAGATAGCCAACACAGGATTTTGGTTTTAATTTAATTTAGTAAAATTAAGGTACACTCCAAAGGAGTGTGAAATATCCAAAATACAAACATGAGCAATTGCGCTGCAGTATAACAATGGCTGCTTAGTGCCGGTATACATGTCTATTCTGCACAAGGTATGGACAAGTCCTGAGGGAGCCATGCCTGGTTCATTTTAATGAACGTGAGCTTGTCCACATTGGCTGTGGACAGGCGGCTACACTTGTCTGTGATGACGCCCCCTGCCGTACTAAACACACGTTCAAATAATACACTGGCTGCAGGGCAGGCCAGCACCTGCAAGGCGTAAAGGGCAAGCTCAGGCCATGTGCCCAATTTGGAGACCCAGAAGTTGAAGGGGGCAGATCCGTCATTCAGTACGTGTAGTTGTGTGCACACATACTGCTCCACCATGTTGGTGAAATGCTGCCTCCTGCTAAGACGTTCCATATCAGCTGGTTGTTGTGGCGTGCTGACAAAGCTTTTCCAGATTTCATCCATGCTAACCCTGCCTTCTGAGGTGCTGGCGTGCCCCAGCTGTGTTGGCGACCTCTTCCTCGTCCTCTGCCTTCGCCTTGTGCTTCCACTGTGCCCCCGCTGTCAGGTGGGAATGCCACCAGCAGAGCGTCTACCAGATCATCTTACGATCATGCTCCAGTGACGGAATTAAGGATGGTACGTTGTCCTTGTAACGGGGATCCAGCAGCGTGGCCACCCAGTAATCAGAACAAGTTAGAATGTGGGCAACTCGGTGGTCGTTGCGGAGACACTGCAGCATGTAATTGCTCATGTGTGGCAGGCTGCCCAGAGGCAAAGAAAAGCTGTCCTCTGTGGGAGATGTATCATCTGTGTCCTCTGTATTCCCCCATCCATGCACCAGTGATGGCCATGAGCTGGTCTGGGTGCCACCCTGCTGTGAACATGGTTCCTCCTCCTCATCTTCCACCTCCTCATCCTCCAGAACTGTGGCCTAGCTGGACAATTGTGTACCTTGGGTTTGTGGGTGCAGGAACCCACCCTCGGAGCCACTTGGGAATGACTGGCTGGAAACCCTACGAAATGATCCCTCTTCCTCCTCCTGTGCCACATCCTCTTCCATCAGCGCCAGGAGCGTTTTTTCAAGGAGGCATAGAAGTGGGATAGTAACGCTGAGAACGACGTTATCGGCACTGGCCATGTTGGTGGAGTACTCGAAACAGCGCAACAAGGAACACAGGTCTCGCATGGAGGCCCAGTCATTGGTGGTGAAGTGGTGCTGTTCCGCCGAGCGACTCACCCGTGCGTGCTGCAGCTGAAACTCCACTATCGCCTGCTGCTGCTCGCACAGTCTGGCCAGCATGTGCAAGGTGGAGTTTCACCTTGTGGGCACGTCGCATATGAGGTGGCGAGCGGGAAGGCCGAAGTTACGCTGCAGCGCTGACAGGCAAGCAGCAGCAGGGTGAGAATGCCGAAAGCGCGAACAGACGGCCCGCACTTTATGCAGCAGCTCTGACATATCAGAGTAATTTTTAAGGAATCTCTGCACCACCAAATTCAGCACATGCGCCAGGCAAGGGATGTGCGTGAAACCGGCTAGTCCCAGAGCTGCTACGAGATTTCGCCCATTATCGCACACCACCAGGCCGGGCTTGAGGCTGACTGGCACAAACCACTCATCGGTCTGTTGTTCAAGGCCCGTCCACAGCTCCTGCGCGGTGTGGGGTTTGTCCCCCAAACAGATAAGTTTTAAAACTGCCTGCTGTCGTTTACACCTGGCTGTGCTGAAGTTGGTGGTGAAGGTGTTAACGCTGACCGGATGAGGAGCTGGTAGAGGATCAGGAAGCAGAGTAGGAGGAGGAAACAACAGGAGGCAAACTTAAGCGCCCTGCAATCCTCGGTGGTGAAAGGACATGCGCCAAACTCCTATCCGCCTCAGGCCCAGCAGCCACTGTATTTACCCAGTGTGCTGTTATGGAGATATAACGGCCCTGACCGTGCTTACTGGTCCACGTATCCGTAGTCAGGTGCACCTTGCCACAAATGGCGTTGCGCAGTGCACACCTAATTTTGTCCCCTAGTTGGTTGTGAAGGGAAGGGATGGCTCGCCTTGAAAAGTAGTGGCGGCTGGGCACGACGTACTGTGGGACAGCCACAGCCATAAGGCCTTTAAAACTATTCGTCTCCACCAGACGGAATGACAGCATTTCAAAGGCCAGTAATTTAGAAATGCTGGCATTCAGGGCTAGGGATCGCGGGTGGGTAGGGGAGTACTTCCTCTTTCTCTCCAGCGTTTGGGATATGGAAAGCTGAACGCTTCCGTGGGACATTGTGGAGATGCTTGGTGACCCAGGTGTTGGTGTTGCTGGCAGATCCTCTGTTTGCGGGGTGCCAGGTGGCACTGTCACTCCAGAGGTGGATGAAGAGGCCGCGACTGCAGCAGAAGAGGAAGCAGGAGGAGCCAGAGACCATTCTTGGTTTTTGAGGTGTCTACTCCACTGCAGCTCGTGCTTTGCACTTAAATGCCTGGTCATGCAGGTTGTACTCAGGTTGAGAACGTTTATGCCTCGCTTCAGGCTCTGATTGCACAGCGTGCAAACCACTCGTGTCTTGTCGTCAGCACATTGTCTGAAGAACTGCCACGCCAGGGAACTCCTTGGAGCTGGCTTTGGTGTGCTCGGTCCCTTGCTGCGGTGGGCAGTAGGAGGAGTACTGTCTAGAGGACGGCCGCTCCGCTTTTGCACCCTGCTCCCTCTTCTGCTGTGCTGGTGGCTCTGTGCGACCACCGCCTCTTCCTTCCTCACTCGCATGACCTTGATTCCATGTGGGGTCGAGGACCTCATTGTCCTCCACATCATCTTCCACCCAGTCTTCACCCCTGCCTTCCTTGTCGGTCTGCACACTTTCGAAAGCCCCAGCAGTTGGCACCTGTGTTTCATCATCATCCGAGACGTGCTGCGATGGTCCTCCCATGTACTCATCTTGAAAGATAAGTGGTTGGGCATCGGTGCACTCAATCTCTTCGACTTCTGGGGCAGGGATAGGTGGATGGCCCTGGGAAACCCTGCTAAGGCTACTTTCACACCTGCGTTCGGGTGTCCGCTCGTGAGCTCCGTTTGAAGGGGCTCACAAGCGCCCCCAAACGCATCCGTCCAACTCTAATGCATTCTGAGTGGACGCGGATCCGCTCAGAATGCATCAGTCTGGCGACGTTCAGCCTCCGCTCCGCTCAGCAAGCGGACACCTGAACGCTGCTTGCAGCGTTCGGATGTCCGCCTGGCCGTGCGGAGGCAAGCGGATCCGTCCAGACTTACAATGTAACTCAATGGGGACGGATCCGTTTGAAGATGACACAATATGGCTCAATCTTCAAACGGATCCGTCCCCCATTGACTTTCAATGTAAAGTCTGGACGGATCCGTTCAGGCTACTTTCACACTTAGAATTTTTTCTAAGTTATAATGCAGACGGATCCGTTCTGAACGGATACAAACGTCTGCATTATAGGAGCGGATCCGTCTGAGCAGACATCAGACGGACCCGCTCTGAACGGCAGTGTGAAAGTAGCCTAACAGAGTCATCAAAAAGCAGAAGAGACTGCTGCATGACTTGGGGCTCAGACTGCTTGGCTGATTTGCAAGGGGGTGAGGTGAAAGACTGATGGACATCGGCTGCAGGTGCCAACTGTGGTCTTTCAGCAGGAGACTGGGTGGAAGACAATGTGAAGGAACTGGATCCACTGTCAGCAACCCAATCTACTATCGCCTGTACTTGTTCAGGCCTCCCCATTCGTAGAGCAGCATTAGGTCGGACCAAATACCGCTGCAGGTTTTGTCTCCTACTTGCACCTGAGGAAGGGGTTTCACTTGTGCGTGTAGCTGGCACAGATCGACCACGTCCTCTCCCTGCAACAGGAGCTCCTCCAGCAGCACCACGACTTGGGCCACGTCCCTTATTTGACGCTCTCCTCATATTTTTCGAATTTAGGATCTTGCCCTAAATGGGTGTTTAATTAATAGTAGAATAGAACGACAGTATGTAAAGGGTGTATCTCACACTTTCTGAACCAGTGTAGGCCTGAATTAAATATTTCTTTGCCCAAAATGCCTGTATTTCAAATGGCTGTATTTCAAATCCCTGAATCAAACCCCTGTATGTAGAGGGGGTATCTCACACGGTCTGAACCAGTGTAGGCTTGAATTCAATATTGGTGCACCCAAATGTATTAAGGGTGTATCTCACAATGACATCTGCATCAAAGGCTGCCAAGTAATTTTTTTTGTGCCCAAACGAGTGTTTGTTTAACAACTGAATTTAACAGCAGTATATAAGCCTGTAATTTCACACGTGCTGATGCTGCAAGGCCTGAAAATAGTGTTTTTTGTCAAAGTGTGTTTTTCAAACCCCAGAAAATGATGGGTGTATTTCTAGCTTAAATTGCACACTGACTAATCAAGATGTAGATTGCCAAAAGTGTGTTTTTTTGGTAACAGAATATGAAAGCTGTATATATTAAACTTGAATTTAACACTTGCAGAACAGGAAAATACAGTTTTTTGAAAAAAATAAGTGTTTTTCAAACCCCAGAAAATGATGGATGTATTTCTACCTTAAATTGCACACTGACTAATCCAGATGTTGTAGTTTGCCCAAAAAAATGTTGATTTGCAATGTCCCAAAAGCTCTGATGTAGTGCTGGTGCACTGAGCTTGCATAAAATGGCCCCGCCGCCGCCCACCTAACTAACAGAATTATAAAAGTTAGTTTTTTTTGGTCAATGAGCTCAGGGCAGGGTAAAACAATTGTGTCCTGCACCCACACAGCTATTTGTCTGTAGATCGCTGAGTTAGATTCTCTCCTATTCTCTCCCTGAAATCACAAGTCCAGCAGCATCCTCTCCCTACACTTGTAACAGCAGAGTGACGTGCAGCGCAATGTGACTCAAGCTTATATAGAGCCTGGGTCACATGCTTCTCTGGCCAATCACAGCCATGCCATTAGTAGGCATGGCTGTGATGGCTTCTAAGGTCAGACAGTTAACCGCTTGTTGATTGGCTGCTCTGCAGCCTTTGAAAAAGCGCCAACAAAAGCTGGACCCCGAACATTTCCATAAAAGTTAGGGGTCCAAAAATCCTAAAGTTTGGTACAAACTCCATTATTGGGTTCGCTCAACCCTAATTGTGACCCCCCCCCCCATAACTTTTTATAGTTATATCGTCAAAGCTGTGTGGGGGCTCAATTTTTGCAGGACAATCTGTAGTTTTTATTGATACCATTATGAAGTGTGTGACTTTTTGATCACATTTTTTTTTTGTTTTTTGGTGCGATGCAGCGATTAAAAATGGCAAATTGGACATTTTGATTTCTTTTTTTCTGTTTATGCCATGCTCCGTATTGGATAAATATTTTTATATGTTAATAGTTCTGGCATTTTGGGACGCAGCAATTCCCATAGTTTGTATGTTTTTATTGTTTATTTTTATTTTAATTCTGGGGAATTACAGTTCAATAAAACTAAAATCTATGCTCCATTTTCTTCAGAGAGACCCAGCACATCAGAGTGAAGGAGTGGCTCACCCAATCATGGGGAAGCCATTCCTCTCCCGGAAGCATGCATTTCTGGTTTCTCTGCATTTTAGATGCCATGGTCACATTTGACCACAGCATAAAAAGTTAAATGTCTGCGGTCGGTGTTATCGCCGGTAGCAGACATTAGCCCTGTGCCTCTGCTGTTTGAAACAGCTGAGACCTGTTGCTAAGAGCAGGTCAAAGTAACATTGTAACATAGTTTATATGGCCGAAAAAAGACATCTGTCCATCCAGTTCGGCCTGTTATCCTGCAAGTTGATCCAGAGGAAGGCAAAAAAAATACCTGTGAGGAAGAAGCCAATTTTCCCCACTTAAGGGGAAAAAAATTCCTTCCCGACTCCAATCAGGCAATCAGAATAACTCCCTGGATCAACGACCCCACTCTAGTAGCTATAGCCTGTAATATTACACTCCAGAAATACATCCAGGCCTCTCTTGAATTCTTTTATTGTACTCGCCATCACCACCTCCTCAGACAGAGAGTTCCATAGTCTCACTGCTCTTACCGTAAAGAATCCTCTTCTATGTTTGTGTACAAACCTTCTTTCCTCCAGACGCAGAGGATGTCCCCTCGTCAGTCACAGTACTGCGGATAAATAGATCATGGGAGAGATTTCTGTACTGACCCCTGATATATTTATACATAGTTATTAGATCTCCCCTCATCTTTTTTCTAAAGAGAAAAATCAAAATATTTGAATAATCTTTCAGGGTATTGTAGTCCCCCTATTCCATTTATTACTTTAGTTGCCCTCCGTTGAACCCTATCCAGCTCTGCTTTGTCTGCCTTGTTCACAGGAGCCCAGAACTGTACACGGTACTCCATGTGTGGTCTTAGTAAAGTGGCAGGACTATGTTCTTATCATAGGCATCTATGCCACTTTTGATGCAACTCGTTATCTTATTGGCCTTTGCAGCAGCTGCCTGACACTGGTTTCTACAACTTAGTTTGCTGTTCACTAAAATTCCTAGGTCCTTTTCCATGTCAGTGTTACCCAGTGTTTTTCCATTTAGTATGTACGGGTGACTTGCATTATTCCTTCCCATGTGCATAACCTTACATTTGTCAGTGTTAAACCTCATCTGCCACTTATCTGCCCAAGCCTCCAATCTATCCAGATTCCTCTGTAGTAGTATACTGTCCTCTTTAGTGTTAATTACTTTACACAGTGTCATCTGCGAAAATTTATATTTTACTATGCAAGCCTTCTACAAGATCATTAATAAATATATTGAAGAGAATAGGGCCCAATACTGACACCTGAGGTACCCCACTAGTGACAGTGACCCAATCTGAGTGTGTACCATTAATAACCACCCTCTGTTTTCTATCACTGAGCCAGTTACCCACATACAGACATTTTCTCCCAGTCCAAGCATTCTAAACCCCTCCTTCCTTTTCTTCATTAATTAATAGGAATACTGTTAATTCTATTTGTGTTAACATTTTTATATGCATAAAAATGCTTTATAGTATTATTGAGCTTTTTGTTCCTTAAATATTAACAAAAATTTTTTTTTTCAAATTTAAAGACAATTTTTTTAATAATCATATAAAGTATGATTCTTCGTTTCATTTATTGCTAATAGAAAAATGCTAATGGAATTTTCTCGGGGGTAAGATAAGCTCTGTTATGGAGCCAGCAAACTCTAAACCTGCTACCTATCTTCCTTAAACTCTTGTAGATCTAACACTATACCTAGATGTTTACCAGAGCCCACCATGTGGTTGGTTGGACATAGTTAGAAAACAGGTGCAAGCTCACCGTGGATAGACACCAGGGTGGTGTGATAGTCCTTTAAGTCTCAATGCACACAGCGCCGACTTTTCGGCCAGTATACTCAGCAGGCCGCTCCAGGGCAGCTCTTACCAGGGACACCAGGCTCCCTGAGTCCAGCAGCGCCACCGCCAGGGTATCTCCCACTTGCACTTGGCACAGGTGACTATTATCTAAAGTCTCAGGGGTACCAGTTGCACACAACCTCCTGGCATACATTGAGGGGCTGTAGCCATAGTTGGTGTCCATGGGTTCCCCCCGATGGTGACTGTCGGCCCTTATGTGACCAGGCTCTTGACACTGCCAACAGACCATCGGAGCTGGGTCTGTAGGGAGTATATCCCGAGCGGGTTTTGCTGGCCTTAGCTGCCTGGTCAAAGGTGAAGACTTCTGGGGTTTAACTGCCCCCCCCCCCCAAAAAAAAAAGAACCCCCCCTGTAGATTTTTCCACCAGGTCGACCATCTCTAGGGCATTACCAGGAGACGCCTGGCCGATCCAGTGCTGGAGAGGGTATGGCAAAACCCTCCAGAACACATCCGCCAACAGACAGTCCATCATAGCAGTGGGACTCAGTACGTCAGGCTGCAGCTATTTTTGCAACCGGAGTAGAAGATCATAATACTGCGGTCTGGCGGGTTCAGCCGGGTTAAATTCGCACTGACGCACCCAATGGGCCCGGACCAATACATTCACCCCCGGACTAATACATTCACCCCCTGTCTTGCCAGAATCTCACCTTTTACAGTCGGGTAGTCGGCTGCTTGATCATCTGGTAGGTCGAAAAACACCTGCTGGGGTCCAGACGCCAGGAACAGAGGGATGACCTCAGCCCATTGGTCTCCAGGTAACTTCTCCCTCACAGCCACCTTTTCGAATACTGCCAGATAGGTCTCGACATCATCCGAGGGAGTCATCTTAGGGATCGCCACACGGACAGCTTTCCAGGCATCGCGGACATTATGGGACGCTCCTGCCACTTGTAACACCATCACATGCTGTAATAGAAGCTAGTTGGTTTCCTTCTGCTGCTTGTTAGCCTCCCACTGCTGCAAGTTAGCCTCCACGAGGGCTTTCATGACCGCCTCCATTTTGTAAGGGGACACGGGTCGTAACCTTGCCAGCTTGATATAAGACATACACCTGTGCCAGAAAAACAAAAACTTTTCGGCCTTCTGGCCAGCCTCACTGCGTGTGCACGCATCCTCCACCAATTGTGGGGTTTCGCTCTGGTAGGCAGGTTAGCGGACGCAGTATAGAGGCAATAACAAAGTCTTTAACTTAAACAGTTCAGTGTTTATTCACACATTAAGTAAGTGACAAAAAAATATCTGTTTCCAGAAAAACAGTCACTTTTATTCTGGTGTTGGTTCACACCAGGCAATAACACAGAAGTCCACGTGCCTTCACAACAACACGGTAGCAGGCCTTAATCCCGGCCGAAACTCCCAGGCCCCAACACAGAGACTGGCAGCACTCCACTGTCAGAGAGGAGTCATCCACACCACCTGACAGTGCTGCCTGTGTTTTATATCCCTGTGTTTTATAGCCAGCAGCATGTTTCCTACGATAATTTTCTTCCTGAAGGCCAATGCGGCTAAAGCTCAGAAAACGTTCTTGTATGCCCTGCTGGCACGCTTATCTAGTCATGCTTGAAGTCAAGGGGGCAGCGGCCTCCTTGCTTCAAGTCAAGATAACCACTCACCCTTCCCTGCCCCTTTGCTGTGACTGACAGCGCTTATGCAGAGAGTTTGGCAAAGCCAGATGAACTCCCGGCTGTCAGTCACAGCAAAGAAGCAGGGAAGGGGGAGTGTCTATCTTGACTTGAAGCAAGGAGGCCGCTGCCCCCTTGACTTCAAGCATGACTAGAGAAGCGCGCCAGCAGAGGATAAAAGAACGTATTCTGAGCTTTAGCTGCATCGGCCTTCAGGAAGAAAATTATCGTCGGAAACACGCTGCTGTCTACTGTCAGGTACTGCTGGCGGCTTGGGGTGGTTTTTGGAGGTGACAGGTTCCCTTTAAACATTGATATTGGCAGCATACAGAGTGCACAAAAAATAATAATTCATACCAACGTAGTGTACACACAAAGGTATGCAAACTTCCACAGGATAACACCACTGCTATATTACAGCTCTGTACAATTCAGACATAAGGTACAGTTAGTGATAATTATGGAATAGAGCATGCAAAATGTATCCCTTCTCTATTACTTTTTGCATTTTTCATGTACTGTCACATTACTGCACTGACCGTGTACTGTGACAACATGTGTGTATTATACCAGCATGTGACATATTGTCTGTGCGTAATCTCTGTACTGTCATGGTATGCATTATTCCTGTTTTGTAAAATCACTGTAGAATAATTGTGCTGTAACATCACTGAGTGGATGAACCCTGTACTATGATATTTCTACGCACATCACCCCTGTACTGTGACATCATTGTGCACATCACTGTTTGCATTATTCCTGTATGGAATTATCATAATCCCTGTATTGAGACATCACGGTGAACATTATACTTGCACTGTAACAACACAGTGGGCTTTATCCCTGTACTGTGACAACACTTTAGGCATTAGGCTGGGGCTACATGGCGATCTTGACCACGACACCTGTATGAAGATCGCTGTGTAACAGTGCACTGCAGCCACTGAACTGAATGGGGTTATATCACGACTCACAAGTGACAGTGACCCCTGAATCGCAAAAAAAATCCAGCAGCATTGAATTTTTTGGTGAGTTGCTCTACAACCCCATTCAGTTCAGTGGCTGCAATGCTACACAGCTATCTTTTGTTTGCCGACTGGTGTCGCGGCAAAGATTGCCATGGAACCCCAGCCTTACCCTTGTTCTTTGATGCTGGGCATTATCCATTGTGGGGTTTTGCTCTGGTAGATAGGTAAGCGAACGCAGTACAGGGGCAAAATACAAGTTCTTAACTCAAACTTCAGTGTTTATTCACACTTGTGGCAGTTGCACAAAACACGTTACTTTGCAGTCTTTGGTGTTAATTCACACACAATGGAAAGTTCATATTGCACAAGTCACCTTGTTGGCAGTTCTGCCTCCAGTAGTCCACAGCAGGCTTTAGGGGGCCTGTTTCCCTTGCACATGGATCTCAGCCCTCCAGTCCAGCACAAAACCTGAAATCCCAACACATAGACTCAACTGCTGAGCCCAGCTGTCTATTTAAGGACAGCCAGGTGCTGCCAAAACCTGGACCTGCACTTAAACTCCGGTCCGGTATTTGACCTCACCTGGCTGGAAACCAGCCCAGCCGCACATGTTGGGAGGAAAATACCTGCCTTCCCAGACAAAACCCCTCGCTGTGTCACACTATGTACTGTGGGCATTATGAACACAGTCAAAAATACAGCCACACCGATCAATAAGTCCACTCTCCATCAAATCGCAGCAATTCAGTCATGTGGACTTCAACAATAAAATTGATACTGCAATTTAGTGAGTCATTATGTCAGTCACGACTCCTACATGAATCCTCTTCATGTATTTTTATTTCATACAAAATCACTGGTTAAATGAGTAAATTACAATGTGTGAAGAATGCCGAGCCCAACATCTTCATGGCCTCCTTCCATGACATGATATTTCGGGCGACTCCACCCTCATATGCATGAGTAAGGTGTCAGAGTTCCAAAAACACCTCATGGTGGTTGAGGAGGCTAAAAAGATGTTGGGCTCTGCATACTTCACACATTACCCATGTAAGCAACAGTTTCGGATGAAATAAAAAGACATGAAGATGTTTCATCTATGAGTGGTGAGTATACAGAATGACTCACTAAGGCTAGTTTCACACCAGTGTTAGGACATTCTCTGACGGAACAGCCTGCCTGACAGACCCAATTAAGTATAATGGAGAAGATCCGGCTGCTTCCTGGCTTATATTCTGGGTTTCTGCCAGACAAAAGTTGCTGTACGCAATGGTTTTTGTCTGGCTAAATCCCGGCCAAAGTCCAGCAGGCAGGTGGCACTATCCAGCTATGCCAGATCTGAAGAACTCTGGCAGGCTGTTTTCTACTGGAACAGCTCGTTGGATGTCTCCTAATACTAGTGTGAAAATGGCCTAAACAGCCGTATAAATTTTATTGTAGAAGTCTGTGGACATTGTGTCTATGCATTAGGGAGACTAAAATAATCTTTAAACTTTTTCTATTCTGAACTTGATATTCTGAACTTGATGCAGAAAGTAGTTCTAGTCCTAGTAGAATTTGACACCCTTACGTTATTTTGCTGTAGGATATCAGGTTGCTTGTTACACTTCTGATGAACTTGTTCCTGAGGCCTTTATTCAGACTGTATTAGGCTGGTTTTCAACTATAATTGGGAAAACTGGAAATGTAGAATAGATGAAATGCAAATGATGGCAAATAAAACTGCAGGAACATTTTAATAATAAAAAATTCTAACCAGGCGCACAGTACAATAGAATGATGTTCAAGAGCCTGGTTTAATGTGTCCCTGCAGAATTTCAGATATTATCCTTGCTCATTCACAGAACTGGTCAACATTCTTCCATACTGTATGAATCTTTTTTTTTTCTGTTTTGTTGAGCATAGTAACTGGAAGTAGGTAAAATACATTTATTTTATTACAGGATTCATCAGCTTTGACTTGACTTGACCCTTATCCACCCTTGCTTTATATTAACCAGAGATGAATTTGTTGTTGAATAAAATTACTGTTGTCTTTTTCTTGCTTTCCAACTGCAGGACATAAAATTTTCAGACACATTTATTTTATCCAATATAATATTTTGGTGCCTGAAGCATAGGTTGACATTTCCAAGGTCACACGCAGAATTGGCATTAGATTTGAACAGCCAGAGTCAATGCTCTTTGCAATGATTATAAGACAGCTTTGCAAAAATTTAAACAGGAGAAAACAAATACTGCAAAAATTTTGTGTTTAATTAGATAACAATTTGCCTCTGTAATAATTGTCAAGACATCTAGTCCAGTATATCTGGTAGAATGTCCACAAAGATCCTCTGCGTCTGGAGGAAAGAAGGTTTGTACACAAACATAGAAGAGGATTCTTTATGGTAAGAGCAGTGAGACTATGGAACTCTCTGCCTGAGGAGGTGGTGATGTGAGTACAATAAAGGAATTCAAAAGGGGCTTGGATGTATTTCTGGAGCGTAATAATATTACAGGCTATAGCTACTAGAGAGGGGTCGTTGATCCAGGGAGATATTCTGATTGCCTGATTGGAGTCGGGAAGGAATTTTTTATTCCCCTAAAGTGGGGAAAATTTGCTTCTACCTCACAGGTTTTTTTTTTGCCTTCCTCTGGATCAACTTGCAGGATAACAGGCCGAACTGGATGGACAAATTTCTTTTTTCGGCCTTCTGTACTATGTTACTATGTTAGATTACTCCTGCACTCAGCGAGGGAGTTATGTCTCCAGTACCATGCCCTTGTGGCAAACAGTATATAGGGAGATCCATAAGATCTCTTTTAAGAAACACATATCGGGGCATATGTACAATGTAAAGGGAACCTGTCACAATGAGAATTGAATGTGCTATAGGTACCATGCAGAGCAGGTACCAGAGCAGGAGATGCTAAGTGGGTTGATATATACTTTTATGGAAAAAGAGTCAGTAAATCTTGTATTTTTTACATTTAGCTTCCTGCTCATTTTGATATCAAGGAGGCGGTCCTATCAGTGATTGACAGCTATCATTGTATACACAGTCATGGGCTGATGGCTATCAGTCACTGGTAGGCCCTCCTCCTTGACTTCAAAGCATAGAATGTGCTGAAATTTTATTGCATAAATTACAAATTTTACTGATTCTTTTCCTTTAAAACTATATATCAATCTGCTCATCTCCTCCTGCTCTATAACATGCTGCCTTCAGCTCAGACACCATGTTCAACATGAAAGGTTTCCTATAAAGACTGATGTCACGGAACATACACTGTCAGAGCATCTCCACTGTGCCGGCTCAGGAGAACATAGTGTGCACCCAAGGCGACGTGTGCCATGCTCTTTAAGAGATATTAGGCTGCACAGTAGGGCAGCCTAGAATCGGAAAATAGCAATTCCCGGTATCGTATTGATCCGTGTACAAAAGTATCGATTGGGGATCGACAATGTGATACCTGATGCAACCCTACTTCTGAGCACTTTGAGCCCACAGGTGTTTCATGAAATTTAGAAACACTTGGCTGTGAAAAAAAATAAAAATAAAAAATCACTTCTTCCAATAAAATGTTGTTTTCCCCCGAACGTTTTCATTTTCACAACAGGGAACAGGAGAAAATGCACTCCACGACTTGTTACGCATTTTCTCCTATATACGTCAATGTGCTCATGGAGTGCTGTATGGGCACACGACAGGCCTCAGAAGGGTAACGGCACAATTTGGCTTTTGGAGGGGAGATTTCTCTGGAATAGTTTTCAAGTGACATGTTGCATTTGAAGACACCCTTAGGTAACCCAAAAAGTGACCCTATTTTGAAATATACACTCCTCAAGGAATTTATTGAGGGGTGTATTGAGTACTTTGACCCCACATGCATTTCATAGAATTTAGAAATACTTGGCTGTGAAAATGAAAAATTAATTTTTTTTCTAATAAAATGTTGTTTTAGCCCCAGAATTTTCATGTATTAGAAGGGGTAACCGAAAAAAGACCCCACAATTTGTTACCCATTTTCTCCTGAATACAGTGTGGTCATAAACTGCATTGTGCACACTGCAGGGCTGTATTTACAACTCCTGCTGCCCTTAGAATGACTGCTACCACCCCCCACCAGTAAAGACACATTTACAGTCACCAATAATCATCATCATGCCTTCCTTTCCATGAAATGGTAATAATTGCTTAGTGAATGGAAGGCTGTGTACATTACAGCTGCATTGCGTTTCTTTTTTTCTTTTTTTGCCACTGTGCATTTTTTGCCATGGTTTTCTGTATTTTAACAATTTCAGAAAACTGTGCCAAAATGAATAAGGCTTTTGAGAGGTAGAGCTCATTTAATGTATGTATGCAAGTAGTGTTCCCTGTATTTCCCAATGGAGTCTTGGGAACCACTGTTCAGCCTCGGGCATACCCCAACACTCTCTTGTCACTTGCGAGCAGCATGGATGGTGTGGCAGGCGCAGCACTATGAAGTGCCTTTTGCGCTGTGGCATTAGAAGAATTTTGATATCTCTAACTTTTTAGTCCAATCAGACTGTTTATTACTCTGTAATTCTTCTAGCACAGTAGAAACTATGGAAACAGTAGGTTTAAAGAGCACACAAAATGCTTGAAATAACTTCTTTATTAACTTCAACTTTTCTTCATATATAATAACACTGCCGCCTCTGCAGCAGATAGTCCATGTACAAAAAACATGTTGAATAAAGTATTACAAAATGGCGATATGCATAAGATGGTGGTTCAACTGCTCAATTTTGTCACTCAACATAAAATGGTGGAAATATTTCTCTCTTGAGTATCTGTACTCTCACTTTAAGTAATTTAAGCACTTCATGAACTCTCTGAGAGGTATATCTGAGGATAACCAATAGTTAACTTGATCTACTTGGTTTGCAGTTTGCTCTGTACAATTGCTTATGATCTGGTATGAGCAGTTCGCATTTGTATGCAATTTGTTTGGATTGTATGATTAAATGGCTCAGTAGTTTATTTGTATGGTTGCAATTGTGAACTTTGTAGTTTGCTATTGAAATTGTAGTTTGCAATTGGTGGAACTGTAAGAAAACACATATATAACTGGTTCAGTATACAGTTCTAATCACTGTATTAACAGTAGGAACATTATATAAATATTTAAATACCTATTTTGGCCTCTCTGCTTCCATAAAACATAGCTCTTAATGGAGTGAATGTCTGTTCAGCTTCTCTTTCTGGTGAATAATAATTTCTAGCAGCTCCTGCTAGGGAATTTCCCACAGGCAGTGTGTGTGAAGCTGGCTGTGATTGGTCAAAACTTTTGCTGTGTGTGAGGCTGGCTGTGATTAGTTGAGACTCCTGTCCAGCAACAACAGTTTAATTATGTGCTTTCTGTGGTTTCTGCTGTGTCATTGATATAGTTGAGCGGACACCTGGATGTTTGGGTTCGACGAGTTCGGGACCCGAACTTGACCCGAACTTGACCCCGAACCCCATTGAAGTCAATGGGGAGCCCAACTTTTGAGCACTAAAATGGATGTAAAAATGTCATGGAAAGGGCTAGAGGGCTGCAAATGTAGTCAAAATGTGGTTAAGAGCATGGCTCTGCAAACAAATGTGGATAGGGAAATGACTTAAAATAACATAAAATACGTAAAAATAAAAAATAATAATCTTGATCTAGGAGGACCAGGTCCATATGGAGTAGGAGGTTGATGAGGCGGTGGATGTGGCGGTGTAGGTGGAAGTTGCGGTGGAGGAGGAGGAAGAAGCCTACACTGCTTTTTGGTTTAAAATTTATTTTTATTGTTTTAAATTAGGGTACACCCCAAAACATTGGAAAATATAACCCTCCAGTCGCGCTAAACACACGTTCAGACAATACACCGGCTGCAGGGCAGGCCAGCACCTCCAAGGCGTAAAGGGCAAGCTCAGGCAATTTGGAGACCCAGAAGTTGCAGGGGCTGACCCCTGTCAGTTAGTTTGTGTAGGCGTGTGCATACTTACTGCCCCACCATGTCGCACGTCCCCGTGATGTTCACAATCCAATTTGATATCTGCTCTATCAACTTTCGATGTTCTTTTATGCGCCTACCATGGTGATTACGGATGGCGGGGAATCAGGGTTCCAGGCCGGAGAGGGAGCATGAGAAAAAGAGAAATTTAAGGGAGATAAATTTATTTTTAAAAATTGGGATCGAGAAGAAATGTGGTAAAAGATATTGAGGCGTAAATGTGGGACAAATAACAGAAGCCCAAATGTGGGCCAAAAGAGTCAAGCAGAATTGTGGGAAAAGCTATTGAGGCGCAAATGTTGGCCAAAAGAGTATAGCGGAAATGTGGAACAAAGTATTGAAGCTTAAATGTGGTACAACTTGCTTAAGTTTAAGCATTGAATCAAAGGAGGTGGCGCACATCAATTAAAGAAGCATTTCAGAAATTTTATTACCTATCACCTATGCAGAGCAGGGGTTTATTCGCATCTAAAATTGTATAATGTCAACCCAAGAATGTAACAGAAAAATTACAGAAATTAATTAACCTGTCTACTTGGTAGAGCAGGGAACTATGACAGAAAACAATTGTTTATTGTCACCCGAAAATGTAAAATAAAAATTATTGAAAATTATTAAGCTGTCAACTAGGTAGAGGAGGGGTATATTACACCCAAAAATTGGTGAATTTGACCCTAAAATGTAACTGACAAATGTTTTTTTTTTGTTTTTTTTACCGGTCTACTAGGTATAGCAGTGGTACATCACACCAAAGAATTGTTGAATTTCACCAGAAAATGTAAATGACAAATTAGTAAAATGATATAAAATAAAACACGTACAAAAAAAAAAAAAATGGATTTATGAGGTGGAGTTCTATATGGAGTAGGAGTTTGAGGAGGCGGTGGACGTAGCGGAGTAGGTGGAAGCGGCGGTGGAGGAGGACAAGATAGCCAACACAGGTTTTTGTTTTAATTATAAGGCTGTTACCAGCCTGCATTTGTGGGAGGGGCGTCTGGCTATTTAGTCCCCTTCCCTCCGTTCAGCCAGGCGCCCGAGCCTCACGCATCAGCAGCGTATCGTGCTCCCTTCCTCCTTACTTCCGGTATTCTGGGTTACGTGCCGCCGACGTCCACATCGCTACACGCAGTCTGCCAGGTAATCGGGGCTCAGCCGGCTCCGTTCCAGCTGTGCCTCATGCCCGTCCTGGTCTCCAGCCCTGGGTGCGGGGTTGTGATGCCGCTCTCCCCCAGCATGTCCGCTCTCAGAGCTGCGGGCGGCTGGGTTGGGGGGAGCGGCATCTTAGCTGCTGCGATCTGCCGGTCACATGCCGGCTCAGGATGACTTTAATAGACACGCTCGTTCAGCATGGTCTGAGTCCTGAATATTTCCTGGAATCCAGTTATGCTATTAGGGCTTCCAGCTCAGAAGGTGCTCTCAATTGTGGTTTTATGATGCAGGCAGTACTCCTGTGTCTCAGGAGGGGCGCAGCTCATTAGTGCTCCACAACCCACAACAGTTTATCTGCGGTAAAATAAAATTAAAATAAAAACCGCCCTTAATATACATGCCCATTTAAACTCAGAGCAGCTATACTTAGGCTGTACAAAAAAAAAAAAAAAAAAAAAAAAAAGGGGCAGCATCATAATACCAGAATTGGCAGGTTCAGGTACAAGGGACATTTTCGATTTACTGTTTTGTGACAGCCGGTTTTGTCGTCTCAATCTACTTCTGTCCCATGGTCTTTTCATTTTCCAGGGTCCTTGGTTCACCCATATTTTCAATGTTCCTGGATCGCCCAGGTTGTCAATGTTCCTGGATCGCCCAGGTTGTCAATGTTCCTGGATCGCCCAGGTTGTCAATGTTCCTGGATCGCCCAGGTTGTCAATGTTCCTGGATCGCCCAGGTTGTCAATGTTCCTGGATCGCCCAGGTTGTCAATGTTCCTGGATCGCCCAGGTTGTCAATGTTCCTGGATCGCCCAGGTTGTCAATGTTCCTGGATCGCCCAGGTTGTCAATGTTCCTGGATCGCCCAGGTTGTCAATGTTCCTGGATCGCCCAGGTTGTCAGTGTTCCTGGATCGCCCAGGTTGTCAATGTTCCTGGATTGCCCAGGTTGTCAATGTTCCTGGATCGCCCAGGTTGTCAATGTTCCTGGATCGCCCAGGTTGTCAATGTTACTGGATCGCATTTTCTTAGGGTTTTCATCTATTCTGATGTCGGTTGTTCCTTCCTTTAGATTGGGCAGTTGTTATTTTTCCTTCTCTCCTTCGTTTTCATCTAGGAATTTCGAGGCAATTCCAGGTAAGTCGGCTCAGAGACGGTCACTAGGGTAGGGTTTAACTGTCAGTTTGATACTCAAATCCGTTCTTTTTATCAGTTCTCCACTTAATCGGTCGGGGTTTTTGGAAGTCGTCTTTCCAAATCCGTTCACATTCCGTCAGGTTATCATGTCTCACATGTCCGATATGGAGGACAACCTCTCCATGCCAGGATCATCCGTCTCGGGGCATTATAGCAACACATCTCTAAGGAGCTGGACTGTGCCAAAGTTAATCGCCGAACTCAATCGCAGGGGGATCCGGCATCCCGCGACTGCCCGCAAGGCCGAATTATACCGGCTCCTGATGACCACTCCGGGTCCGACAGCGGAGCAGTCCAATAGCGACTCCATCCGGCTGGCTCTAGCTCAGATCCAGTCATCCATCACCGGACTCGTTAGCTCAGTCACGGACATCCAGAATAGGGTCGCGGTTTTAGAATCCAGACCAGCAGCCTCACCGCAATATCCGGGTTCGGCAGTCATTCCTGCCATTCCTCCGGACGTTGCAGGTAGGCCTTCTGCCACCCCCCAAATTGCTCCTTCCCATTTCGTTCCGGAGCATATTAAGAAGGATATCTTGGCAGGCAAGGACGTTAATTTAGCATCCATTTTGATTGCCTCCCAGGATATCTCCGAAAATCGGGTGATTAATTGCGGAGAGGTTTCCGTGGTGTTGAAGGCCAAGGATGCTCGGTTAAATAGGAAGCTGTCGGTTTCCAAGTTCGTCCTGGCCTTCAGCCTCTACAGGGATGTAATATGCTCCGCCCATCCCAATCGCAGGGAAGAATTAGATACTTACTTGTACCGGATTACGGATTTGGGGCACAAGTACGGCGGCTCGGCATTTTACGATTATCATCGTTCGTTTTCTGCCAAAGCCTGCCGCAGCCCTGAATCAATTTCAGTTCATGTCCAACTGGGCAGACTTGGACATGGAGCTGTTCTGCCGGCACTTCGCAGGTCTGAAGGCTCCCCTGTGTGCCATCTGCCAGTCCATCTTTCATTCCACGGAATGGTGCCCTAATCCGGTGCAAGATCCTCAGTCAGCACCCACTCCAGGTCCGTCCGGGTCCTCCAGGTCTTCCTCATCATTAGATAAACTGGGTAGGCCCATTGTGTACCTTGGCAGTAGCCAGGTGTGCAATAATTTTAATGCCAAGGGCTGTGCTTTCAATGCGTGCCGAGCACTGCACATCGGCTCCCTTTGTTTTCGGGCCCACCCTCGTCCTTCCTGTCCCAGGAAGTCAGCCAGGGACTCCTGACTAGCCGACCTCAACTTGGAGTTACTGGCTGCACTCCTGCAGGACCACCCAGATCGTTCCTTTGTCGCCTTCTTATTGGATGGGTGCAGAGAGGGGTTTCACACCGGCATTATCACGCCCCCTCAGGGCTGCTGGTTGGGCCCCAATCTGCTATCCGCCTCCAGTGACCCTGAGGCGGTGACCACTCTCATTCAGGCAGAGGTCGACAAAGGGTTCGTCATTGGTCCTTTCCTTCAGATCCCATTCCGGTCGTGGCGCATCAACCCTATCGGCCTGGTCACGAAGTCATCTTCAAATAAAAAATGTCTCATTTATGATCTCTCCGCGCCTCATATCTCCTCCATCCCCAGTCTTAATTCACTCATTCCGTCTGAGGAATATTCCATGCAATACTCCTCAGTTGACGAGGCCATCCAGTACATTCTTCAAGCAGGTGTCGGGGCTTTGTTGGCCAAGGTAGATATTGCCAACGCTTTTAAGCTGCTTCCAATACACCCGCAGCTTTGGAAGTACTACGGCATCCAGTGGGCAGATAGATTTTATTTTGCCAACCGGCTTACTTTTGGCTCCAAGAGCAGCCCTTGGCTTTTGAACAGCTTGCTAAAGCCCTGCACTGGATTCTCAACCATCACGGTGGCTTATCCATGGTCGTTCACTACTTGGACGATTTTCTCCTCATTGAAAGGCCCAGTCAGGTCCCTTCCATTCCCCATTCACTTCTGGATATTTTTCCCGACTCCAGGTCCCCGTGGCCACGGCCAAGACTGAGGGTCCGGCCACTACAGTCACCTTCCTGGGCATTATTCTAGATACCGTTAGAATGGAAGCTAGCCTCCCCAGCGAGAAGTTGCTCAGGATTCGCTCAGCCATCTCCCGGGCAGTCCAGTCTCACTCGCTGACCAGGGCGGAGCTCCAATCCTTGCTGGGGATGCTTAATTTCGCCACCAGAATTATGCCTCAAGGCAGGGCCTTCCTTTCCAGGTTGCTATGTCTCCTGCCCTCGGCCCCGGAACAAGATTCTGTCGTCCATTTGGACAGCCAGGCCATTGCAGATCTCGACATGTGGAGCAGTTTTCTCGCTAACTGGAACGGCATTTCCTTGTTCGTTCCGCAGTGGGATTCCTCTTCCCTCATGGTTTTCTCCGACGCCGCCGGTTCCTCCGGGTTCGCTGCCATTTTCAGATCTCATTGGCTGGCTGCCGGATGGCCGCCAGAATTAGCCTCGGACTCTGCAGCTCTAAAATCTTCCCCCCTTTTGGAACTATATCCCATAGTGGCGGCTGCTCAGGCCTGGGGTCACCTCTGGTCTAACTCTTCCGTGACGTTCGTTACGGATAGCCAGACCTTGGTGGACATCGTCAACAAGGGCAGGGCCCAGTCCCTCAGGATCATGGCGTTATTACGCAAGTTAGTGTGGTTATCCCTCCACCACAATTTTCACATGCGCTGCGTACACATCTCAGGCGAACAGAATAGGGCTGCGGACGCGCTTTCCCGTGCTAATTTTGCAATTTTCTTTCAGGAAATGCCCGACGCGGATCGGTCAGGCACCCCGGTGCCCCAATTCAGCACCCTCATTCTGGTTTAGATTCGCTCTTAGAGGAGGCCGAGGGCCTGGTCTCTAAATCGTTGTCACGTAATACGGCGAGGAATTATCAGGCTGGCCTAAGGGCGTTTGATAAATTCTCTAGGAATCATCCAAGGGGTCAACACTCCGAGATCTCCTACATCATGGCCTTCCTGGCCTATTGTCACTTGCATCTCTCTCTGTCGTATGGTACCATCAGACTTTATTTGGCCGGACTTCAACATCACGCTATGCTGGCCAATCCTCATCACAGGTCCTATTTTTCCATCCAAGCTATTAAAGCCACTCTCCGGGGCATTCAAAAGGAAGGGAAGGGATCCGTGAGCCATAGGCAGCCAGTATCCAGCGAATTGTTCAGGGATCTCTCCTCGTCATTGGATGGTAATCCTTTTGGGCCCTCCACTAGCCTGATTCTGAAAGCGGCTATGTATCTCGCTTTTTATGGGTTCCTCCGGCCCGGAGAGGTTCTGGCTGGTCCAAATCGTAAAAACCATCCTCTGAAGCAACATCTGTCATGGGGCCAGGGCCATTACACTCTGCTTCTACCCTCCACCAAAACCAATCAGACGGGTCCTCCCTCTGAAATCAAGTTCTACCCGACTTTGAACAATTGGTGCCCAGTCCAGGTGCTGCATCAACTGACAGCACTCATCCGAGATTCATTGCCCGACAGTCCACCCTTGCCACATGCAGGCAAGCCTCTCAGCACCTCGCAATTCATCGCTTATATCCGTGCCCTCGCCCAGGGTTTAGGCTATGACCCCAAGGTAATTTCAGGGCACTCATTTCGTATAGGGGCAGCCTCCGCTGCTTCCCGTCATCAGGTGCCGGCTCACGTCATCCGGTCCATGGGGCGGTGGCGATCCTCCTGCTTTACCAGGTATATACCCAATCCTCAAACTGAGATATCTCATGCCTTTCGTTCTCTGGCTTTGTAATTTGTAAATAAAAGTGTTGTACCTACCGGTTGTTTTTTGCCCCCTTTTCTCACTGGTGTACCCGCGCCCGTGGCTTCCGGCACAATTCAGCCACTATGTTCAGGGTAGGTTTCTCTGCGTACGCCGACGTTGTCCTAGCCCTGACCATAAATTATAAGGCTGTTACCAGCCTGCATTTGTGGGAGGGGCGTCTGGCTATTTAGTCCCCTTCCCTCCGTTCAGCCAGGCGCCCGAGCCTCACGCCCCTCCCTCCCGCCCCTTTTTTCTCAGGTTTCCATCAGGTATGCCCCCTTTTCTCACTGGTGTACCCGCGCCCGTGGCTTCCGGCACAATTCAGCCACTATGTTCAGGGTAGGTTTCTCTGCGTACGCCGACATTGTCCTAGCCCTGACCATAAATTTAATTTTGTAAAATTAAGGTACACTCCAAAAGAGTGTGAAATATCCAAAATACAAACATGAGCAATTGCGCTGCAGTATAACAATGGCTGCTTAGTGCCGGTATACATGTCTATTCTGCACAAGGTACGGACAAGTCCTGAGGGATCCATGCCTGGTTCATTTTAATGAACGTGAGCTTGTCCACATTGGCTGTGGACAGACGGCTGCACTTGTCTGTGATGGCGCCCCCTGCCGTGCTAAACACACGTTCAGATAATACACTGGCTGCAGGGCAGGCCAGCACCTCCAAGGCCTAAAGGGCAAGCTCAGGCCATGTGGCCAATTTGGAGACCCAGAAGTTGAAGGGGGCAGACCCGTCATTCAGTACGTGTAGGCGTGTGCACACATACTGCTCCACCATGTTGGTGAAATGCTGCCTCCTGCTAAGACGTTCCATATGAGCTGGTGGTGCTGGTTGTTGTGGCGTGCTGACAAAGCTTTTCCACATTTCGACCATGCTAACCCTGCCTTCTGAGGCGCTGGCAGTGCGCCAGCTGCGTTGGCGACCTCTTCCTCTGCCTTCGCCTTGTGCTTCCACTGTGCCCCCGCTGTCAGGTGGGAATGCCAACAGCAGCGCGCCTACCAGCGTGTGCTTGTACTCGCGCATCTTACGATCACGCACCAGTGACGGAATTAAGGGCGATACGTTGACCTTGTAACGGGGATCCAGCAGCGTGGCCACCCAGTAATCAGCACAAGTTAGAATGTGGCAACTCGGCGGTCGTTGTGGAGACACTGCAGCATGTAATCGCTCATGTGTGCCAGGCTGCCCAGAGGCAACGAAAATCTGTCCTCTGTGGGAGGTGTATCGTCCATGTCCTCTGTATCCCCCCATCCACGCACCAGTGATGGCCATGAGCTGGTCAGGGTGCCACCCTGCTGGGAACATGGTTCCTTCTCCTTCATCTCCTCCTCCTCATCCTCCAACTCCTCATTCTCCAGAACTGTGGCCTGGCTGGACAATTGTGTACCTTGGGTTTGTGGGTGCAGGAACCCACCCTCGGAGCCACTTGGGAATGACTGGCCTTAAACCCTACAAAATGATCCCATTCCTCCTCCTCCTCCTGTGCCACATCCTCTTCCATCATCACCAGGAGCGTTTTTTCAAGGAGGCATAGAAGTGGGATAGTAACGCTGAGAACGGCGTTATCGGCACTGGCCATGTTACTCGAAACAGCGCAACAAGGAACACAGGTCTCGCATGGAGGCCCAGTCATTGGTGGTGAAGTGGTGCTGTTCCGTCGAGCGACTCACCTTGTGGGCACGTCGCATATGAGGCGGTGAGCGGGAAGGCCGAAGTTACGCTGCAGTGCTGACAGGCGAGCAGCAGCAGGGTGAGAACGCCGAAAGCGCGCACAGACGGCCCGAACTTTATGCAGCAGCTCTAACATATCGGGGTAATTTTTAAGGAATCTCTGCACCACCAAATTCAGCACATGCGCCAGGCAAGGGATGTGCGTCAAATCGGCTAGTCCCAGAGCTGCTACGAGATTTCGCCCATTATCGCACACCACCAGGCCGGGCTTGATGCTGACTGGCACAAACCACTCATCGGTCTGTTGTTCAAGGCCCGTCCACAGCTCCTGCGCGGTGTGGGGTTTGTCCCCAAACAGATAAGTTTTAAAACTGCCTGCTGTCGTTTACCCCTGGCTGTGCTGAAGTTTGTGGTGAAGGTGTTACGCTGACTGGATGAGGAAGCAGAGTAGGAGGAGGAAGCAACAGGAGGCAAACTGAAGCGCCCTGCAATCCTCGGTGGTGGAAGGACATGCGCCAAACTGCTATCCGCCTCAGGCCCAGCCGCCACTGCATTTACCCAGTGTGCTGTTATGGAGATATAACTGCCCTGACCGTGCGTACTGGTCCACGTATCCGTAGTCAGGTGCACCTTGCCACAGATGGCGTTGCGCAGTGCACACCTGATTTTTTTCCCCTACTTGGTTGTGCAGGGAAGGGATGGCTCGCCTTGAAAAGTAGTGGCGGCTGGGCACGACATACTGTGGGACAGCCACCGCCATAAGGCCTTTAAAACTATTAGTTTCCACCAGACGGAATGACAACATTTCAAAGGCCAGTAATTTAGAAATGCTGGCATTCAGGGCTAGGGATCGCGGGTGGGTAGGGGGGTACTTCCTCTCCAGCGCTTGGGAGATGGAGAGCTGAACGCTTTCGTGGGACATTGTGGAGATGCTTGGGGACCCAGGTTTTGGTGTTGCTGACAGATCCTCTGTTTGTGGGGTTGCAGGTGGCACTGTCACTCCAGAAGTGGATGAAGAGGCCGCGACTGCAGCAGAAGAGGAAGCAGGAGGAGCCAGAGACCTTTCTTGGTTTTTGAGGTGTCTACTCCACTGCAGCTCGTGCTTTGCACTTAAATGCCTGGTCATGCAGGTTGTGCTCAGGTTGAGAACGTTTATGCCTCGCTTCAGGCTCTGATTCCACAGCGTGCAAACCACTCTAGTCTTGTCGTCAGCACATTGTCTGAAGAACTGCCACGCCAGGGAACTCCTTGGAGCTGGCTTTGGTGTGCTCAATCCTGTTGTAGAAATATTAATAGTTGTAATCTGCTCGCATCAAACTTTGTGTAAGGAAATGTAAACCCCCTTTCCCTCAGCCGCAGTCAAAGGCAGATACAGGTGTTACCATCTTGCTTGAATTCTTCTGAGCAACTCCTCCTCCTCCCTGCCCAGTCTGTTTCTTTTATTTACTCACAAAAGGTGTAAAAGGGGCTGGCCCATAACAAGGATGCAGGAAGTGATGACACACAGGAAGTGAGACTTGTCAAAGGACAGGGAAGTGCATCAACGTGGCTGGACAGACAATGCACACACCCCATCCCTGTATAAGGAAGGATGAGTCATGTCCATTGTCCGACCAGCCAGGTGGCCGCCCATCCCCCATCACTGTCAGCATGGATCCCATTCAATACTGCTCAAAGCGACCAGTATCTAGTGAAGATCATTCTACTGGTTCTTATAGGTTTGAGACCATCTGTGAGACATTGCTACTGCTATTGTCAGTATACGGTACGAGTATACCGACAAGGCAGATATGCATGTCTTAAAAGCAGATATGTATCCAAAAAAAAAGGGATAGCGAAGCCGCAGCAGAGATATAATATCTATCTCTCGTTATGCAGACTTCACTTCTCTAATGTGTATAGACATTTGAAGGGAAGAAGCCCAGTGCATTGCACTTAGTGCTCACAAACCGGCAAACGCCCCCTACACACTGAGAACACGTCTCCAAGCCCGTGAGAAAGTTTTCATACTGACGGTTTTACCACTGGTCCCGATTCAACCCAAGTACCCTCTGCTAGAGCGTTCTTTGGCTAAATCCGACACAGGGAGACAGATGACAATCTATAAAAACACACACACATCCTAAGATAAAATGTCCGCATAATAAAATTTCCACAACAGTCCCTCCTCTTTGTCATATGCTCCCCAGTGTCCCTCGATGAATCTCGATCTTCTTCTTGTCTACAAAAAAGTCCTGAATCCATTAAAACAAAACAGATGATGGAAAACAGAAAGTCAATCTTGACACGTAGCTTCTTTTCTTGGGGAGGTGACTTAGGAGGTGGCGTTTCGCATTGGTCGCCGGCTGGTTTGGGATCCTCTGCATCTGGTCCATGGTTTGGTCTTCAGGGCGTCTTGTATTATACATCAGGAACATCTCACTCCGGCGTATAGAAGGAATGGAAACAAAAAAACCTAAGTACATGTCCTATTTCCTTTTGCCCGGATCCAATGGAAAACCAGTGAGCCCCAAGACCTCCCAAAGCTTTAAAAAGGATTCTGACCCTCACTAGTCATAGCTCCGCCTCTGCCCTGCTCCTGTCAGTATGGGCCTGACCCTTGTCAATGGTGTCTGCTAGCCAGGCATAACCGTATACCTTCCTCACAACTGGAGGATCCCACATCTACGGGTCACCTAGCTGCCCGGACACCCATACAGGATTAACAAGCGAGGAGCAGGAGCCAGAGCTAATATGAAACCTATAGCTGATATTACCCTCTAGGAATGTATCGTTATGTGCTATAAACAAATGCCTCCTTGTAACAAATAAACAAAAGTGATACTCTGCATTCTTTGACTTAGTTGAGCAGCTTCTTGCAGTGACCGGTGTAGATCCAGTTGTCTCGTCCCTCGAACTTCAGAGAGGTTGGCGTCATCAGCAGCACCTGGAATGGCCCAACATATCTCGGCTCTAGTCCCGTCCTCGGATGTTTCTTTAGCACGACCCAATCACCTGGTTGACTAGAATGAACACTGGTTATTGAGTCTGGGTCCGGGAGAAACTCCCGAACCGGTGGTGGACATCGGGTGATAACCCGTGGGGCTGCCTGGGGGCATACCTGATGGAATAAAAGGGTTACAGCGGAACATTCAGGCCATGGATCGGCCATGATTTTTACCTTCTTTGCAAAAATCTGACCCAAGAACTATCAAAGAAAAGGCAGTCGTGATGGTTCTCAACGTAATTCCCTACTAGGTTAGAAATTGATTGACATTTGAGAGGTTAGAATAGTTAGTAAAAAGTTTGAAGATCGTTGTTTTCTGCACCACTTTCCCCCCTTCTCAAGTCCTTAAAACCAGGACGAAGAGAAGCTGGATTAAACATGGTGCATCACCTCAAGGTTAGATGGAGAGATGAGGGAGGGATGAGAGGGAGAGAGGGAGAGATAGAGAAAGAGAAAAGCGCTTCTATTGGACTCTGCAGTCTTAGCGGGACGGGAGTACATGACAGTGTTAGTTCGCACTGTCTGGGATATTTGAATGCCCTGTTGTTGGAGATCGATGGATTCGTGCAGCCACAATTCTGCTTTCTGGAGGGAACCATGGCTTTGGAGTCTAGTGGGGAATTTCCAGACTAACTTTTTCCCAATCGAGACCTCAAAGGTCCCTTCTTTGGGGATGGTCCACTCTGAACCTACAGTCCCTTGGTGCCAATCTTTGAGGGGCTTAACAACTCCTCCATAGATGGATTTCATGTACTGCTTGGCTGTCCTATAGTCAGAATTGGTACTCTTCTGTTCACTAAATTTCCCTAAACCCATGCTCGAGCCTTCTAAAAGTAGGTGCGTCCACCTCCAGTGTCCCGTGACCTACGCTTGGACTGTCGCGTGACACACGCTTGGACGGATGCTACTCCCCTTCGTTCGCCTCTGAGTTGCCCTAGGGTTTCTGGCACCGACACACGGACTCCGTTCACCCTAGTTAGACCTCAGTAAAAGGAGTAATCAGTGTGAGGAAAAGGGCTCTCGCCGACACACGGCGGCCCTCAGAGTCTCCTAATGAGATATACCAGCCTCGGTTTTGGCTCTGAATAGTGACCTGACCACAGGATAGGGCTTCCAATTGACCTGGAGTGGAAAAAGGGGTGCACAGAGAACACACTGTACCTTCTGTGGGGATGAGGGGTGCACAGGAAACAAACACACAGTACTCCTGTGGGGAATGGGGTTACTCACACAGCTATTGGTATGCCCGGGTGATATATATCACCTTGTTTCCTTAAAAAAAGCTCATCAACTCACTTTATTTTGCCGATATGATTCTATATAGTCAAGCTGAACAGCACACAAAGCCTTTTTGCAGTGACTGATCAAAAACCTCTCGCTCAGCAGCAACCCTTGAATTCAGACAGTAGTTCCCACACAATGTCATGAGACCCCCAGTACTCCTAACCAAATCTACAGAGAAGAGAGAGGGAAAGAAAGAGAAAAAGAAAGAAAAAGAGAAAAGCGCCAAAATATGAAAAAGGAAAAAATTCATAATAGACTAAAAATAAAAATGGGTTGGTAAATAAGGAAAAACTGAAAAAAACTTGATTACATCAATAAAAAACTAAAAATAACAATGGATTAGTAAAAGAAGACCTGTAAAAAGTAGAGAAAAACAACATAGAAAACTTCAGTTACAGAAAGTCTTGCTATATACATTGAGATTCAGTAAAAAGTAAATGTTAACTTAAAAACTGAGACTCAAATACAAAAACAAAAACCCTTTGGAACACATACAACTGTATAGGACTGAATTAACAAATCAATGTCCTAGAGGGTTCACCTGAAACCGTACAGGAGAATTTCTACCCACCCAGTCATTAAAATGTTAATTTGCCCAGCCCCAAACCAGCTTCAGATTAATTTTACCAGAGAAGCAGGATTTAACATTACAAAGTCCCAAAACCGGTTTTTCCTAGGGGAAGGGAAAAATCTATTTAAATTAGGTCTTAGATAAAGACCCTAATTTAAAATTTTCACATTTTAACCGTTCATATTGTGATTTAAAATCTGCTTCATTGATCAATGAACTTGGCTGTCCCTGGGTTCTCTGCCTTTGCAAAAAAAGCATGTCTGGGACCATTACCCCACCTTGCTGAATAAACCACTTTACTTCTAGGTGTGGTTCTGGGGTACTTAACATACCTGTGTCTGTTGCCATTAGCCACGTTACAATATCGTGCAATGTGCCCGTATTCCCTGCATGCAAAACAACGAATAGCTTGCCTCCCTGCACAATACCTTGTCTGGGCACATAGTGATTTGACTTGGTGCACAACATTAACCATCCTAGCATGACTAGATCCCACACTACTATCTGTATTGAGACCACTTACCACGGACTCATCTGAGGAATCTTCTGGCCTTGTGTTAATACTTCCAACTCCAGGGTCAAACAAATTGGTCGGTTCCACTATCTGTACCACAGTCGTCAGACTTCCCCATGCTTACAGCCCATACATTTCCTCTAATCCCAGACACATTACTCTCCAACGGTTGTTTCAATAACTCTGGCAATTCCCTTACAGCACCCTGTGCATGCGCCAGGCTTTCAGATAAACATTAATTTTCCTTGCGCAGCTCAGTGTTACACCTCACAGTACATTCATAATTAGCGCTAGCTTCAGCTGCCTGCTGGACAAGAGTTCTCAATTTAACAATTTCCACTTCTAAATCTTCCACTTCTCCTTCCAAACTCAGCTTCAGCCTACAAGACTCCTGATATTTATCCGCTATCCACCCAGCAGCAAAAATCAGAGCATACTTGCCTTTCCTTTTGCGCCATTTTTTGGTACCGATCAGGTTTGCTACACAATTCTGAGCCTGCAGCCATGGATCAGTAGATCCCTGCATAGCCTGAAGAATGGCCGCCGTGTCCTTCAACTTTGCAACCACTTTAAAAATACTTTCCATTGCACAAGAAAACAAACACAATGGTTGCTACAAAAAATACACTGCTATCGATCTCTAGGAGTTGTCTCAATACTTTTGGCACAGAACTACAAGCGCCTCCTTTCTACACTGTAGTACCCGTATTAATTATGCCAAACAAGTCTACAATTCAGTGTAACAGCCACAGATATACAAACATTAAGCAGAATCATCAACTATAGGACAATTTCACCGCTAAACTGCCACTAATGTTCACACAATGAATTCTGTACCAAACTGGTCACTGAGCTATAACATAACCAAACACTCCACTGATATCCAGCACAAAACTTAGGTTACAAAAAGACAAGATAACTATTCTGGACAAAACTGACATTTGAGGCAAAAACAATCAAATCGCTTTCCATATACACCAAAACTAAATAAATTCCTTGTTAAAACCTTCAGCATCAACTCACCAAGATGTCTGCCAAAGCACATGTTCTTCACACCACACAACGGAAATTAAAAATGGCCGACAAAAGCACATGGCTTGACAAAGGAAATCAAGATAGTGTCTACAAAATCCAGCAATAGAAAATCCAAATTATACCCTGTACTGCTCAGCACACTATCTCATCATACAACCTCTGTACAATCAACACAACGGAAAAGCGCTTACCTTATCCTTACACCCCTTGACGCAGCAGATAACAACCACATACACCAAAAGGTTCTTTAAGTAGATTTTTTTTCTGATATCAGCAGATTGGGGTACACAGATTTCAGTTCACAAAGAGAAAAACTTTCTCAAAAATGAGATTAAGGAAAAGGATATTACCTTATGCCGGCCTTTTTTGCTTTTTGAAAATTAAGCTGTGTCTCCTTTACAGGGAGTGCAGAATTATTAGGCAAGTTGTATTTTTGAGGATTAATTTTATTATTGAACAACAACCATGTTCTCAATGAACCCAAAAAACTCATTAATATCAAAGCTGAATATTTTTGGAAGTAGTTTTTAGTTTGTTTTTAGTTTTAGCTATTTTAGGGGGATATCTGTTTGTGCAGGTGACTATTACTGTGCATAATCATTAGGCAACTTAACAAAAAACAAATATATACCCATTTCAATTATTTATTTTTACCAGTGAAACCAATATAACATCTCAACATTCACAAATATACATTTCTGACATTCAAAAACAAAACAAAAACAAATCAGTGACCAATATAGCCACCTTTCTTTGCAAGGACACTCAAAAGCCTGCCATCCATGGATTCTGTCAGTGTTTTGATCTGTTCACCATCAACATTGCGTGCAGCAGCAACCACAGCCTCCCAGACACTGTTCAGAGAGGTGTACTGTTTTCCCTCCTTGTAAATCTCACATTTGAGGATGGACCACAGGTTCTCAATGGGGTTCAGATCAGGTGAACAAGGAGGCCATGTCATTAGATTTTCTTCTTTTATACCCTTTCTTGCCAGCCACGCTGTGGAGTACTTGGACGCGTGTGATGGAGCATTGTCCTGCATGAAAATCATGTTTTTCTTGAAGGATGCAGACTTCTTCCTGTACCACTGCTTGAAGAAGGTGTCTTCCAGAAACTGGCAGTAGGACTGGGAGTTGAGCTTGACTCCATCCTCAACCCGAAAAGGCCCCACAAGCTCATCTTTGATGATACCAGCCCAAACCAGTACTCCACCTCCACCTTGCTGGCGTCTGAGTCAGACTGGTGCTCTCTGCCCTTTACCAATCCAGCCACGGGCCCATCCATCTGGCCCATCAAGACTCACTCTCATTTCATCAGTCCATAAAACCTTAGAAAAATCAGTCTTGAGATATTTCTTGGCCCAGTCTTGACGTTTCAGCTTGTGTGTCTTGTTCAGTGGTGGTCGTCTTTCAGCCTTTCTTACCTTGGCCATGTCTCTGAGTATTGCACACCTTGTGCTTTTGGGCACTCCAGTGATGTTGCAGCTCTGAAATATGGCCAAACTGGTGGCAAGTGGCATCTTGGCAGCTGCACGCTTGACTTTTCTCAGTTCATGGGCAGTTATTTTGCGCCTTGGTTTTTCCACACGCTTCTTGCGACCCTGTTGACTATTTTGAATGAAACGCTTGATTGTTCGATGATCACGCTTCAGAAGCTTTGCAATTTTAAGAGTGCTGCATCCCTCTGCAAGATATCTCACTATTTTTGACTTTTCTGAGCCTGTCAAGTCCTTCTTTTGACCCATTTTGCCAAAGGAAAGGAAGTTGCCTAATAATTATGCACACCTAATATAGGGTGTTGATGTCATTAGACCACACCCCTTCTCATTACAGAGATGCACATCACCTAATATGCTTAATTGGTAGTAGGCTTTCGAGCCTATACAGCTTGGAGTAAGACAACATGCATAAAGAGGATGATGTGATCAAAATACTCATTTGCCTAATAATTCTGCCCGCAGTGTAAGTTCTGCTGATAACGGGGGAAAAAATTATCTTCCTAACTGTGCTCGCCAAACTGTTGTAGAAATATTTATAGTTGTAATCTGCTCGCATCAAACTTTGTGTAAGGAAATGTAAACCCCCTTTCCCTCAGCCGCAGTCAGAGGCAGACACAGGTGTTACCATCTTGCTTGAATTCTTCTGAGCAACTCCTCCTCCTCCCTGCACAGTCTGTTTCTTTTATTTACTCACAAAAGGTGTAAAAGGGGCTGGCCCATAACATGGATGCAGGAAGTGATGACACACAGGAAGTGAGACTTGTCAAAGGACAGGGAAGGGCATCAACGTGGCTGGACAGACAATGCACACACCCCATCCCTGTATAAGGAAGGATTAGTCATGTCCATTGTCCGACCAGCCAGGTGGCCGCCCATCCCCCATCACTGTCAGCATGGATCCCATTCAATACTGCTCAAAGCGACCAGTATCTAGTGAAGATCATTCTACTGGTTCTTATAGGTTTGAGACCATCTGTGAGACATTGCTACGACTATTGTCAGTATACGGTATGAGTATACCGACAAGGCAGATATGCATGTCTTAAAAGCAGATATGTATCCAGAAAGGGATAGCGAAGCCACAACAGAGGTATAATATGTATCTCTCGTTATGCAGACTTCACTTCTCTAATGTGTATAGACATTTGAAGGGAAGAAGCCCAGTGCATTGCACTTAGTGCTCACAAACCGGCAAACGCCCCCCTACACACTGAGAACACGTCTCCAAGCCCGTGAGAAGGTTTTCATACTGACGGTTTTACCACTGGTCCCGATTCAACCCAAGTACCCTCAGCTAGAGCCATCTTTGGCTAAATCTGACACAGGGAGACAGATGACAATCTATAAAAACACACACACATCCTAAGATAAAATGTCTGCATAATAAAATTTCCACAACAATCCCTTGCTGCGGTGGGCAGTAGGAGGCATACTGTCTAGAGGACGGCCGCTCCGCTTTTGCACCCTGCTCCCTCTGCTGCTGTGCTGGTGGCTCTGTGCGACCACCGCCTCTTCCTCCGAACTACATAGGTCATTCGCATGACCTTGATTCCATGTGGGGTCGAGGACCTCATCATCCTCCACATCATTTTTCACCCAGTCTTCACCCCTGCCTTCCTTGTCGGTCTGCACACTTTCGAAAGCCCCAGCAGTTGGCACCTGTGTTTCGTCATCATCCGAGACGTGCTGCGATGGTCCTCCCATGTACTCATCTTGTAAGATAAGTGGTTGGGCATCGGTGCACTCAATCTGTTCCACTTCTGGGGCAGGGCTAGGTGGATGGCCCTGGGAAACCCTGCTAACAGAGTCATCAAAAAGCAGAAGAGACTGCTGCATGACTTGGGGCTCAGACTGCTTGGCTGATTTGCAAGGGGGTGAGGTGAAAGACTGATGGACATCGGCTGCAGGTGCCAACTGTGGTCTTTCAGCAGGAGACTGGGTGGGAGACAATGTGAAGGAACTGGATCCACTGTCAGCAACCCAATCTACTATCGCCTGTACTTGTTCAGGCCTCACCATTCGTAGAGCAGCATTTGGCCCGACCAAATACCGCTGCAGGTTTTGTCGCCTACTCGTAACTGAGGAAGGGGTTTCACTTGTGCGTGTAGCTGGCACAGATCGACCACGTCCTCTCCCTGCAACAGGATCTCCACCAGCAGCATCACGACCTGGGCCACGTCCCTTATTTGACGCTCCCCTCATATTTTTCGAATTTAGGATCTTGCCCTAAATGGGTGTTTAATTAATAGTAGAATAGAACGACAGTATGTAAAGGGTGTATCTCACACGGTCTGAACCAGTGTAGGCCTGAAGTAAATATTTCTTTGCCCAAAATGGCTGTATTTCAAATGGCTGTATTTCAAATGCCTGAATCAAACCCCTGTATGTAGAGGGAGTATCTCACAGGGCCTGAACCAATGTAGGCCTAAAGTAAATATTTCTTTGCCCAAAATGGCTATATTTCAAATGGCTGTATTTCAAATCCCTGAATCAAACCCCTTTATGTATAGGGTGTATCTACCAGTGTAGGCCTGAATTCAATATTGGTGCACCAAATGGCGGTATTTAAAATCTCTAAATGTAACCCAAATGTATTAAGGGTGTATCTCACAATGACATCTGCATAAAAGGGTGCCAACTAAATTTTTTGTGCCCAAACGAGCCTGCGCCGATGACGTCATCGGCGCAGGCGCACTGAGGGAGTGCTGAGGAGGCGAGCCTCCTTATCTCAGAGCGCCTGCGCCGAATCAACAAAGGCGCGCGATTTTTGAAATGCTGACAAGGCTGGCCGGAGGAGGAGATCGCAGCTGGCCCTGTCAATCAACAGAAGGAGGGGCGGTTTTCTGCGGCTGCTACCAGCAAGTAGACGCACTACTTGCTGGTAGAAAGGTAATTAGCATATCATAAAAGTAAGTTTTTTGCTAAATCTACTGAATGAAAATTATTAATAACATAATGTATGGCAACAGGGCCGGTACAAGGCAGGGGCCGAAGGAGCGGGTGCCCTGGGCGCTACCATTTGCGGACAGGAGGGGGGCGCAGGTGAAGTGCCAGCAGCAGTGGCGTCACCAGGGGGGGGGCCAGAGGGGGCCACGGCCCCCCCTACATCATGCTGTGCCCCCCCATGTGCCCCCCCAACTAAAATGACCCCCCCCCCCAAGTGAGCAGCCGCCGCGGGGCACAGGGAGATGAGCGCTTCCATTGCGCTCATCTCCATTGTAAACTGTCTGTGCCAGCGGAGGTGCAGGGGAGGGAGAGGCGTGTCCCTTCCCTTTCCTCTGATAGGCTGCAGGCAGGCACCGAAGTGGAGGAGAGGCCCCGCCCCCTAATTACTCCTGTTTACCTTTCTAAAGCTAAAGGACCTTTGATGATGTCATCACAGGTCCTGTAAGGGAACTGCACAGTGTAAAGTGTAGTTCCCAGGTTAGAACAGTGCATCTGCCAGGACCTGTGATGACATCATCTTCAACATCACAGGTCCTGCAGAATCTAGCAAAGGAACTGCACCAAAAATGGTGTAGTTCCTAGGTTTCAAAGGTACATCTGCCAGGACCTGTGATGACATCATCACAGGTCCTTCAACCCCTAACAGCAAGTATTAAAAGTTCACAAGCAGCTCTGTATTGATCCATACAGACTGGAATGGAGAGGTAAGAGGAGGTCCTCCACTTTTCATCATTTACCCCCCCCCCCCCTCCATGCCCTGTTTTTACTCATTGCTCACTCATGTATACTACTTCAGACAGTTACCACTACCTCATGTACCTCACAGTGACTATAATGCATAACTGACCACATATTTCTATAAACACTGCATCTACAGTATTATACCTTCTATGTGTCACATCAATACACTGCTCTGTATATATATATATATTTGTGTTAGGTGCTTACGGTAGTACAGAGAAGAGCCCTGGGAAGCAGGGAAAGAAATGCAGTCGGTTGTGGTGTGCCGAAACCGAGGACGAGGTAGGCCTAAGAAAGAAGAGGGCCCACCCAAGGAAAAGACATAAAGAAATGAGTTGTAAATGAGTGGAGTGGTGGGAGGGACAAAGCTCAGACCTCAGACGGTGCAGGAGCCAGGTAAGGGGGGTGCCCTAAATAGGCTGGAGGCGGACCTCAGCCCCTCCCACAAATCCAGGCAAATGCCTTAATACTTGTGTTAGGTGCTTACGGTAGTACAGAGAAGAGCCCTGGGAAGCAGGGAAAGAAATGCAGTCGGTTGTGGTGTGCCGAAACCGAGGACGAGGTAGGCCTAAGAAAGAAGAGGGCAAAAATGGAAATAAACCAGTTTATTTGTAACCAATAAAACATGTAAACAGCTCAACCCGACATGCTTTGGAAAGCCACCCTTAACTCTTGCGCTGGATTGGGAATGTATCGTGCGTAAGCGGACGACTTCCAGCGTCCCAATTTCTTGATAACATGGGCAGGGATGTTGGCACTGGAGGCCGTGGATGCAGCTCCGATGCGAAAGGAGTGCCCCGAGTAGTTGGCCGCGTCAAGGCCCAGTTGGGTGAGAAATGATCTGACATGGATCATGAAGGTGGTCGTGGTGAGCACCGATCCATGAAGTTGAAGTAGCGGTTGAGAGGGTAGGAACCTGTGAATGTACGTATGTGTCCAGCACCCTCACCGGACACCATTTGTTGTGCGTGGGGTAATATGAGATGTTGACAGGTGAATGCTGACTACTCTTGGAGTGAGGTAAGGTCAGGACGTAGTGATCCAGGTGTTTAGATAAGTGGGAGACAAGGAGACAAGATGAGGTTTGGTATGTGGAGGTGGTAGTGAATTCCCCGGGCCTCAGGAACCCGTAGAAGGCCAAGTAAATAGCAGCTTTGATGACCGCGTTGGTATTTGTATCAAAAGGCGTGGCGTCCAGCAGGTCGGATAATGCCTTGAAAACATGACTGTTGATGGGCAGCCTTTGGGCTGGACGTGCGGGTTCCGTCTTCTGAATGCCTCTGAGTATTGTTTTGATTTGGTGGGAGGCCATGAAGCTGGTGTAGTTAGGGTGCAAGATTAGCATATGATGTTGAATGCCAGTAAGATACAGTTTGATGGTGTTGTATGACATTTTTAGTTTGAGGTGGCAAAAGAAGCAAATCCCAAAACAGACGTCATGATGAAAGGGTGCGTGATGTTGTGTTCTACCAGGAATCTGTTGAATAGCGTGAATGCTCTGTTGTATGCTCTATGTGTATTGACTGATAGTGAAAAGTGGGACAAAGACTGGCTATGCCGCATGATGGCCTCTAGTCCAGAATGAGTTGCTGAAATGACGGGGTGCTGGAGGCAGTGGGTGATGCTGATGGGAGATCCTGATGAAAAGCCTGAAATTTGAAGCGAGATAAATTGTCAGCAGCCGAATTGCACACCCCTGGGACATGGAAACAATGCAGGAAAAAATTGTTGCAGGCGGCCAGCCAAGTAAGTCTTCGCATGAACCTCATGATTGTGAGGGATTTAGAACGACCTTTATTTATAATCTGGCAGGTTGCTTGGTTGTCCGAGTAGCAGCGGACCGCCAGATTTGCCCATAAATGACCCCACGCCACGGCAGCCGCTACGATGGGATAGATCTCAAAAAGCGCTGAGGTAGTGGAGAATCCTTCCAGACCCTGGACCTCAGGAGGCCAGCTGCCCCACAGCCAATCGTCCCCAAATATGGCCGCAAAGCCTGTGGTAGATGCCGCATCTGACCAGATAGAGGGGGAAGAGTCCGACAGCTGAGGGAGAAACAAGCTCCTACCATTCCAGGTGGACAGAAATCTCCTCCACATTCCCAGATCCGCCGCAGCGTGGGCATCCAGGGACAATCTGTGCGAGTCGTGTAGGAACAAGGGGAAGAGGTGCAGAAGCCGTGAAATAAACGAGCGACCCTGGGGTATGATGCGCATGGCAAAGTTCAGGGAGCCCAGCAGGGACTGTAGTTCTCTGCGGTTGCAGGTGCCGAGTTGAAGATAGCCGTCTATGTGGGTGAGGATGTCCTGGATCTTCCCGGACGGCAAACTGGCTTGCATTGAAGCTGAATCCAACTGGATACCCAGGAAGGTGATGATCGTGTCCGGCCCCTCTGTCTTCTTGGTGGAGAGGGGGACCCCCAGTTCCTTGAACAGCTTGATGGTGGCTCTGAGGCTGGAAGGAGGGGAAGTGTTTTCTTCCACCAATAGGAAGTCATCAAGGTAATGTAAAACCAGCGGGCACCTTGCTATATTCAATAGCAACCAGCATAATGCTTCCGCAAACACGTCGAAGATGGCCGGGCTGCTTTTGGACCCGAAGGTCAATCGGGAGAAAAAATAATAATCCCCAGACCACTTGATGCCATGCAGGTGCCACAGTGTAGGGTGAATCGGAAGTAATTTGAAGGCGTTGGCGATGTCGGTTTTGCTGAGCCATGCCCCCACCCCTGCTTGACTGATGGCCGTGATGGCGTGATCTATGGTGGTATACTGCAGAGAGAATTCCTCCGAGGGAATGAGGGAGTTGAGACTGGGGTTGCCCGTCCCGTGAGGTGCCGATAGGTCGATGATGAGCCTCTGTTTCTGGGAAGATTTCCCAGTGACGACGCCAATGGGGTTGGTGCGCCATGTGGCGAATGGGGGAGTCTTGAAAGGACCTAGCACAAAACCCTCTGTTACCTCTTGGGCTATGAGGGCGTCAATGGCGGTGGGGTTGTGTAGAGCGGATAAAAGATTGGGACATTCCAGGGTGCCTGTTGGCATATACAGGATGCCCGTGTGAAATCCTTCTGTCAATCCTGAAACGAGGAAATCTGATAGATGGCTGGAGGGGTGTTGCGACATGAGCGCGGTAAAAACTGGCATGTTGATAGTTGTTAGATACGGTTGTGTAAACATTTTATTTGGACACATGGACTTGGCATGTGCCCGGAAACATTTGGTGCATATGTGTAACAATTTACATCCGTTATAATTACAGGACCCCTCATTGAAATTATTGCAAATCATCGATTTGCCTAGAAATTTGATCGGCCGACCCAGTTTGTCCCGGGCCAGTCTCTCCGGGACCCCGGAGGGACCAGCTGCCTGGGAGGGGCCCTGTCTGACCGACGTGTTCGGGCAAAAATTGGTGGTGTGGGCCGTGGAGGAGCAGTGCGCACAGGCTGGGGTCCTAAGGCCTGCGAAGTGGCGACAAAAAATGACCGTGTCGATCCTCGCCCAGTTGGAGCGGACTCCGTACTGGGAGAAAACCCCTGCCACCTTTGCCGAAAAAGACCTGTGATAGTCATAAAACGCTGACCCTCCGTATTTGTTGCCCAAATCCACCAGTTTGTGTAAGTAGAGGTCGAATTCCTCCCTTCTGTTGGGGTAGACCGCACAGATGACCTCTCTGTAGATTCCGAAGGCCAACACGAATTCGGGAATGGTCAATTTCCTATTGAGCCGGGCATCCCTGGACTTGACCACAACTGACACCTCGTCATAGGCGTACGTCGTGTTTACGACCACGTCCTGGGAGGCAATCAGAAGGGAGGCCAGGTTTATATCCTTACCTTCCAGGATATCCCGTTTCAAGTGCTCAGGAATCATATGCGCCGGGTTGACTTCCCGGTCCTCCACGCTAGTGGATGGTGTGACCACCGGCAAACCGACCGGTGCCGGTGATGCCGCCGGTGGCGGACCCGCCAAGGAGAGGGTCGTGGTGACCGTTTCCAGCCTCTCCAGCCTGGCGTTGATTGTTGACATGGATGTCATCAGAGAGGCCAGCATGGCATGGATGTCCCCGGTGCCGGACTGGCTGGGTCCTTGCCCCGCATCGCTAGTATCGGTTGAAGCGCGTAACAGCCGGAACAGCTCCGCTTTCCTAGCCGTGGCGGGGAAGGGAACATGCCGTTTCCTCAACTCCGCCGTGATGCGAGGAATTGTCCAGGACCGGATGGACGCTGGACTGGCTAGATCGTCTCCCGAAGTGGCAGTGACAGATCTAGCAGGGGTGCCAGGTAGGGAGAAGTTTTCCAACCCATCCAGCGACATACTACAATAAAAAAGTTGATTAATTTGAGGCCATGCAGGATCGTGCTGGCTAGCTAGGCCAAATGGCTAAAAATTACACTTGCATGGTGACAGATGAGGCCCTGCTAATTGCCAAGCGGCTTTGAGAGGCTCTATCTATGATTTGGCGCGAGGGGGTAATGAGGCCACTCGTGGTAGCGGCAGGAGCGTTGGCCTCTCGGTGACTGTAAGACAGGACTAGGGGAAGGGAGTGACAGGTGAGGCCCTCTCTATGCAACATGCGAGGCGGCTTACTAACGAGGTGGCGCGTTGGGCAGGTGCCTCCGTACGTTTGAGGCGGGGTGTCGGCCTCGCGGGACCACTAACTGTCGGCGAAGCCAAGAAAAGGGGGGGGGGTTACCTAGTGGGATGATCGTGCCCCTAAAGCCAGCACGCTGACCCTAACGGGACCATCCGAAATGTAAGGAAGATTTTGGTAAATGAGCAGGTGAACGTACCTGGTACCAAGAAAAATTCTCCGGATACACGGTAGTGTAAAACAGTATAGGTTGACCGCCTAAAAAATAAGGGGGAGGGTAAACATGACATAGCGTGATGAAAAGCGTAAATGCATGTGGTACATATGTATGACCGGGAGGATCATGGCGGTTACACATGAAATGATAGCTTGCGCCTGATGTGAACGAGACCAGTGCGTGCCGTGGCCATGGGCAGGCGGAAAGTGTGCGCCTGCAAAATATTTTCCTTTTTTTTTTTTTTTTTGGAACATTTCTGGACCGTGCCCCCGCAATTCCCACATGTTTATTGAATATGAAGCAAAAATATAAATATTATATATTATTTTTTTTTTTTGAACATGGTTGTGAAAAGGTGACGACCCCTTTAGAGACAGTCACTTGTAGCTGAATGCGGATGGGAAGTCTATGCCCCTCCGGCGATCAGCATGGTGAGATCATGTACGATTTTGGCCAAGAGGGGCCTGCTCATGATTCCCTGTTTATTTCATGGGTGTGATGTGTTTCACTGTCTGTATTGGGGCTCCTGGGGAATGTGTAACAAGAGGGGCATGTTGTGGCCTCCCCTGCCGCCCGACGGCGGCCCCCCGGACACAGATGCCGCGCGCACGGCCGCCGGGACACCGCGCATGCGCCGACGAGCCGTCGCGCATGCGCAGAACCCCGGCCGCGCACGCGCAGATCAGGCCCCAGGACGCGGCCGGCCGCGCGGCAGGGGGAGCGGCAACCAGGCAGCAGGTGGTGAGGGGATGTTACGGCCGCGGTGAGCCCAGTGCAGGTAATGAATGGAAAAGGGGGGGGGGGAGATTGTGCGGTTGCACTGCTGCTGGCCCCTACGACTGCGCACATGAATGACCGGGGGGGGTTTGTGACTGAGGAGTGACATGGGAGGCTGGGAAAAATCAGTGTGTTGAACACCAACGTCCGGAGGCGTCGGGACACTGCGCATGCGCCATCGAAAATGCCGCGCATGCGCAGAACCCCCCGGCCGCGCATGCGCAGACCAGGCCCCAGGACGCGGTCGGGCGCCATCGGCCGCGCGGCAGGAGGAGCGGCAACAGGCAGGAGGCGACAGGGAAGGGACGGGGAAGGGACGAACGGCAGCCCAGTGAAAAGTGAAAATGAATGGGGGGGTGCACGGCAGCAGCCCACTGTGCTGTGCATGATGAATGTTTGTTTGGGGTGAACCAAACCGGGGAATGTGCAGGGATCAGCAGGTTGCTGGCCGGCATGACGGCCCTGTGGAGACGCCAGAGGGCCTAAAAAGGAGCTGCTGGTGACATGGGTGCAGCGTGTGGACAACAACAGAAAAGGGGGGGTGTTTGAACCAGGAACCATGCCGCATGCTGCCAGTGTGTATGACCAACTGGTGGTGCGGATCGTAATGAGAACGCATGAACAGGTGTGACAGAAATGAATGATGGTGACTTGCATGAAACCGTGACATTGGTGTGCCTTGATGAAATGAGATGAACCGGTGCTGGGGCAACCGTGAGGCCCTGCAGACCCGTACGAAATAACTCACAGTTTGACGGGCAAACGCGACCCACAGTGAACCGAGAGAACCTGGGAAAAGAACAGCAATGCTCCACAACCAGAACCAGACGGCGACGAAAAAAGCTCTCAGAAAAACAGCGGCTCGCAGGTAAATTCCTCAGAACTCAAACAAGCGACTTCCTCTCACAAAGCTCAGACCTCAGACGGTGCAGGAGCCAGGTAAGGGGGGTGCCCTAAATAGGCTGGAGGCGGACCTCAGCCCCTCCCACAAATCCAGGCAAATGCCTTAATACATATATATACACACACATACATGCACACACACTGCATATATTACACAGTATTATACATGCAATATGTACAGATATATAGTATATACCGCAGTGCACTGATATGTGAGGTATGAGGTATAATAGATGCTGTGTGTACAGATATCAGTACACTTCTGTATATACTATATATGTGAGGTACGAGGTATAATAGATGCAGTGTGTACAGATATATAGTATATACAGCAGTGTACTGATATGTGAGGTACGAGGTGTCAATACACTGCTGTATTTACTATATACCTGTACACACTGCATCTATTATACCTCGTACCTCACATATTACACTACTGTATATACTGTATACACTGCATATATTATACCCCGTACCTCACATATCAGTACACTGCTGTATATACTATATACCTGTACACACTGCATCTATTATACCCCGTACCTCACATATCAGTACACTGCTGTATATACTATATACCTGTACACACTGCATCTATTATACCCTGTACCTCACATATCAGAACACTAGGGAATATACTATATACCTGTACACACTGCATCTATTATACCGCGTACCTCACATAACTGTACACTGCTGTATATAATATACATCTGCATCTATTATACCTCTTTTGTGTGCCAGGGCTGTTTTGTAATCCCATTCCGGCCCTGATGGCATAAATTATAAAACGCAGCAGCAAGAATAGTTCATGGAACAAAGGGAGGGGCTATAAAAGGGGAATGGGGGCCCAATTTAGATTCCTGCTATGGGGCCCAGTGATTTTTATGTACGCCCCTGGCTGCAGGCACTAGGCCGGCAGCCTATCAGAGGCCGGCGCAATGACGTCATCGTGCCGCCTGAGCCTTACATTACAGCGTGGGACACAGGAAGAGGCTGCATCGCATCGCTGACACTTAGGTAAGTATAAGTGTTTTTTTTTACAATAGTGTTACTGGCACATTGGGGGGGCTTATTACAAAACTGGCACATGATGATGGGGGGGACTTTATACTGGCACATGATGATGGGGGGGAACTTTATAGTGTCTGTGACTTTCAAAGTCCCACAGTCCTTTGTTCTATTGCTTTAAGTATATTCTTGTTTTGAAACAACATTGATTCTTTCTTAAAAACGGGGGGGGGGGGGGGGGGGGGGGGGGGGGGCGCAGTTTGCCATCTTCGCCCTGGGCACCAAATGGCCTTGTCCCAGCCCTGTATGGCAATATGGCAGGATAGGGATTTTAAGTACACAAAAAAAAAATATGAGTTTAGTGGGGTGACAGAAGCCCTTTAACAACTGAATTTGACAGCAGTATATAAGCCTGTAATTTCACACGTGCCGATGCTGCAAGGCTTGAAAATAGTGTTTTTTGTCAAAAAAGTGTGTTTTTCAAACCCCAGAAAATGATGGATGTATTTCTAGCTTAAATTGCACACTGACTAATCCAGATGTTGTAGTTTGCCCAAAAAAATGGTGATTTGCAATGTCCCAAAAGCTCTGATGCAGGGCTGGTGCACTGAGCTTGCATAAAATGGCCGCCGCCGACACCCACCTAACTAACAGAATAATAAAAGTTTTTTGTTTTTTTTTGTCAATGGCCTCAGGGCAGGGTAAAACGATTGTGTCCTGCACCCACACAACTATTTCTCTGTAGATCGCTGAGTTAGATTCTCTACTATTCTCTCCCTGAAATCACAAGTCCAGCAGCATCCTCTCCCTACACTTGTAACAGCAGAGTGACGTGCAGCGCTACGTGACTCAAGCTTATATAGAGCCTGGGTCACATGCTGCTCTGGCCAATCACAGTCATACCATTAGTAGGCATGGCTGTGATGGCTTCTAAGTTCAGACAGTTAACCGCTTGTTGATTGGCTGCTCTGCAGCCTTTCAAAAAGCACCAAGAAAGCGCCGAACACCGAACCCGAACCTTTACGGAAATGTTAGGGTCCGGGGTCCAAAAATCCTAAAGTTTGGTACGAACCCGAACTTTACAGTTCGGGTTTGCTCGACCCTAGTCATTGAGCTTACCTTACATTATATAATGAATCTTAAAGGCATACTATCTTTTCTTCTTCTGTGAACACAAAAAATATAACTATTACATGACATCCAAACATGAAGTCACTGTAAATAACTCTGCTTTTGTCATTAACACACAAACATTGAACTGTATTACGGTTATTGGCAGGTCTAGCTATATAAACACAAAAACTATATTAGCAACCTAGGACAGGTCTAAGCTGGCCAGCTACAGATGGCATAAAAGTGCCTGTGCAACAAAATATTGCCACATGGGTGTTAAAAAAAGTCACCAAAGAGGGGTTTGAGACTTTTTTTTATGTGACTTTTCTTGCAACTTCTTTATGACTGCCAAAGTTTACATTTACAGATTTGCCAAATCTGATTCACTTTGTTGGGGCTGTATTAGGCCTCCTTCACACGAACGTTTTTTTCCATTCCGTTTTTTACATTCCGTATACATAACTATTTATTTCAATGGATCCACAAAAAATGGAAGGTACTCCATATGCCTTCCTTTTATGTATTTCCGTTCCGTTCAAACATAGAAAATGATCTATTATTGTCCGCAAATCACTTTCCATGGCTCCATTCAAGTCAATGGTTCCGCAAAAAAAATTGAATGCATCCGTATATCTTTTGTATCCATTCCGTATTTGCGTAACCATCTATTGAAAATTTTTTATGCCCAGTCTAATTTTTTCATGCATTTACTGTTTAAACATTATTATATGCTTCAGTTTCCATTTGCGATCTGCAAAAAAACGGAACGGTAACACTACTGAAACAAAAAACTGGAACTGATCTGTTTAAAACGGACCGCAAAACCATACGATCATGTGCAAGAGATCTTAGGGCTTGTTCACATGACCGTTTGTGTTTTGCGGTCCGTTTTCACTTTCCTCGTGCATTGTGGTAGCAAATTGATTTTACCTGAAATAGTATAAAAAAAAACAAAAAAACATACTTATCTGCTCTTTTTGCTTGCGAAGGGCCGGCCACCACCATCTTGCTTGAAGATCTCGCACTAAATCCCATGCGCGGTGATGATTGACGTCATGGAGCGTGCAAGATTTAGCGCCAGATCATCAAGCAAGATGGCGACGGCTCATAGGCAATTGTCAGTGTAATACTGACAGTGCAACGCATTACAATACCTACCAATGTACTGTAATGCATTGTGGAAGAGATCAGACCCTCAAAAGTTGCAGTCCTATAGGAAAACAATAAAAAGTTTAAAAAAAATGTGTTTCAAAAAAATAAAAGTTTAAAGAAAAAAAAATTACCCCTTTCCCCTCATCAAGCCATTTACTATTGAAAAAATAGACACTTCCATAACTACCAGCTCTATAAAAATGTCACATAATCTACCCTGTCAGGTGATTGCCATAATAAAAAATAAATATGACAAAAATATATAGTCCAAAGGACTAAATAAAGCAGGCTGTTTTGAGAACTCCATACAAGCAGGCAAATAACGTGAGTTGTGAGCATTCGCGTGTTTGATTTTTAAGTGTGTGCTTGTATTAAGTGTGTGACTTTAGATTAAGTGAGTTCAGATTCAGGGACTTTAGTGGGGGACTGCAGTAAATCAGTTTCTTATCACTGCATTATGTTGTATTTTTCTCTTTTCTTGTGTAATCTCCATTTAGTATGTTTTCCATTATTGGCAGTGCAGTCCAGTGCACATCTTGCCTAATATATTCACCCTCAAACTGCTGTTTCAGGACTGCATACATTTGTTCAAAATGAGAGCAAATTGCCTGTTTGGAATCGCACATCGAGTATCTAAACTGGCAAATTTCAACACTGAGAGGCGTTGACAATTTGGAAAAGAGTTTGCTGCTCACTGAGCAAGCACTCTTTGGGGTAGATGTGGGGGAGGGTGGTAGCGAGGAGGCTGAGGAAAGTAGGGTAGCTAGTAGTGTTGATCAAGCACCAAAGCGCTCGGGTGCTCAGGCCGAACATCTCGGGATGCTCGGGTGCTCTACCGAGCACCCAAACACAATAGGAGAACCTGAGCATTAAACCAGGCATCCCCTGCTCTGAAGAGGGGAGGGTGTCTGGTTCATAGTAAAAGGTCAGAAATTGATGGAAACACCACTGAAATGGTTCAGGAACAGCATGGGGAGGATGTCTGGATGCATCTTGGACTCCCAGGTCGCTGGTGGGAACGATGTTGTCCGAGTAGTACGCCACCTTTACTGACTGACAATAATATGCACCAAACCAAAGATAAAATCGATTTTAGAAGAAAAATTGTTAGGAAACACTTGTATATAAAGTGCAAGTGCTGCCAAAAATTACAAGGAGGAGGCACTCCGATACAACCTGTATATCACATAAAGGAGGGACTCATTCACATTGTGGTACAATTGTTCAGGTAGTGGGACTCCTACACTCATAAAGCCTATGCACTAAGTGAAAGGGCTGCCAAAAATTACAAGGAACCGGCATTCCAATAGACCCTTTATAACACATATAGCAGGGCATCGTACACCCTTGTAAAATTATGATTGATGGCCTGCAGGTGAACTGACCCTGTAAAACATTATATGCGAGGGCATACATGAGAGGACATTATATGCGACGAATAAACATGTTGATATGATGGAAGAGGAGGAGGATGAGAAAAGGAAGATTCAACCATGGGAATACAGTGCATTTAATACACCATAAAAGCCACATTTAAAGTGCCTTTATGTTCAGCCGCTTTCCTCTGGTGGAGTAGAGAAGTCAGGGTCAATTCAGGCCTTGTTCATTTTTATAAGAGTCAACATGTCAGCATGCTCAGTTGACAGGCTGATACGCTTATCAGTTATTATGCCCCCAGCAGCACTAAATACACACTCAGACAAAACGCTGGTGGCAGGGCAGGCAAGCACCTCCAAGACGTAGAGCGCCAGTTCATGCCACGTGTCCAGCTTGGACACCCAGTAGTTGTAAGGCACTGAGGGATCATTGAGGACGCTGACACGGTTTGCTATGTAGTCCCTCACCATCTTCCAAAATGTTTCCCTCCTTGTGACACTAGGCCTCGCATCAAAGTGAGGTTGCTGGCGCAGTGTCATGAAACTGTCCCAAGCTTTGGAGAGTGTTGCCCTGCCTCTGTTGGAACTGCTATGTGTACCCCTTGTCTCCCCTCCTCGGTTGGACAAGGATCTATGGACTCTGCCGCCAGCATTGTCAAATGGAAATTTTTGGAGCAATTTTTCAACAGAGATCTTCTGGTATTCTCTCATTCCTCTCCACCAGAGGAATGAGAGATGAGAAGTTCTCTTTGTAGCGTGGGTCGAGAAAGGTGAACAACTAGAGTTGAGCGGACACCTGGATGTTCGGGTTTGACGTGTTCGGCTGAACTTCACAAACAAGTTTGAGTTCGGGACCCGAACTTGACCCTGAACCTGAACCCCATTAAAGTCAATAGGGGCCCGAACTTTTGAGCACTAAAATGGCTGTAAAAATGTCATGGAAAGGGCTAGAGGGCTGCAAATGGCATCAAGATGTGGGTAAGAGCATGGCAAGTGCTCTTTAAACAAATGTGAATAGGGAAATGACTTTAAATAATGTAAAAATAAAAAATAATAATCTTGATCTAGGAGGACGAGGTCCATATGGAGTAGGGGGTTGAGGAGGCGGTGGATGTGGCGGTGTATGTGGAAGCGGCGGTGGAGGAGGAGGTAGCCTACACTGCTTTTTGGTTTTAAATGTATTTTTATTTTTTTAAATTAGGGTACACCCCAAAACATTGGGAAATATAACCTGTGATAACCCCCTCCAGTCGTGCTAAACACACGTTGAGACAATACACTGGCTGCAGGGCAGGCCAGCACCTCCAAGGGGTAAAGGGCAAGCTCAGGCCATGTGCCCAATTTGGAGACCCAGAAGTTGCAGGGGCTGACCCCTGTCAGTCAGTTTGTGTAGGCGTATGCACACTTACTGCCCCTACCATGTCGCACGTCCCCGTGATGTTCACGATTCAATTTGATATCTGCTCTATCAACTTTCGATGTTCATTTATGCGCCTACCATGGTGATCACGAGTGGCGGGGAATCAGGGTTCCAGACCGGAGAGGGAGCCTAAGAAAAGGATACCACATGCAAGGGAGGTCAATAGATGAAATTAAATGTAATCGAGCGGAAATGTGGGACAAAGTATTGAAGCATAAGCTTCCAAGTTAAGGAGGGGGCACGCGGCACCCACTCCCGACTAGGGGAGGTAGTGACGATAAATAACAATACAGGACTCTTAAGATGCCCTATTATTGGAATGATTAATAAAAAATTATAGGGAATGTCACTGTGGTATTTTTTATTTGTAAACGTTCGCCAAGAGAGGCCCTGCTGTCGCTTTGTTGACTCTAGCTAACTTCTGCCTGATCGCACGTCCCTGTGACGTCCACCATCCATTTGGATATCTTCTCTATCAACTTTCAATGTTCTTTTATGAGCCTACCATGTTGATCACGGTTATCGGCGAATCAGGGTTCCACACCGGAGAGGGAGCGTGAGAAAGAGAGACCACGTCCAAGGGAGGATTAATTGTTTCAAATTAAAAATGATAGAGTGGAAATATGAGACAAAGTATTAAAGCGTAAATGTGACACAACTTTTTAAAGTTTAAGCATTGAAGGAAAGGATGTGGCGCACATGAATTAAAGAAGAATTTCTTAAATTGTATTCCCTGTCAACTATGCAGAGCAGGGGTTTCTTTCCGGCAAAATTTGAAAATTTTCACCTGACAATGTAACAGACGATTTTTTTAAATTTATGTTCCTGTCACCTATTCAGAGGTGCCCCAGTGACCTCCACCATCCATTTGGATATCTTCTCTATCAACTTTCGATGTTCTTTTCTGAGCCTACCATGTTGATCACGGTTATCGGCGAATCAGGGTTCCACGCCGGAGAGGGAGCGTGAGAAAGAGAGACCACATCCAAGGGAGATAAATGTATCGCATTTTTTTTTGGGATCGAGCGCAAATGTGGGAAAAATTAGTAAAGCGCAAATGTGGGACAAATTATTGAAGCGCAAATGTGGGACAAATTAGTAAAGCGCAAATGTGGGACATAGTTTAAGCATTAAATGAAAGGAGGTGGCGCGCATCAATTTAAGAAGAATTTCTGAAATTTTATTCCCTGTCACCTATGCAGAGCAGGGGTTTATTCACGTCCAAAATTAAGCTGTCAACTAGGTAGAGGAGGGGTATATTACACCCAAAAATTTGTGAATTTCAACTGAAAATGTAACAGACAAATTAGTTTTTTTTTTCTTACCTATCTTTTAGGTATAGCAGTGGTACATCACACCCAAAAATTGGTGAACTTCACCCGAAAATGTAACTGACCAAGTAGTGAAATGACATAAAATAAAATCCGTACAAAAAAAAAAATATTAGATTTATGAGGTGGAGTTCCATATGGAGTAGGAGTTTGAGGAGGCGGTGGACGTAGCAGTGTAGGTGGAAGCGGCGGTGGAGGAGGACGAGGTAGCCAACACTGGTTTTTGGTTTTAATTTTTAATTTTTTTTTAAATTAGGGTACACTCCAAAAGAGTGTTAAATATCCAAAATACAAGAATGAGCAATTGCACTGAAGTATAACAATGGCTGGTTAAGGCCGGTATACATATCTATTCTGTACAAGATACGAACAAGTCCTGAGGGATCCATGCCTGGTTCATTTTAATGAACGTGAGCTTGTCCACATTGGCTGTGGACAGGCGGCTGCGCTTGTCTGTGATAACGCCCCCTGCCGTGCTAAACACACGTTCAGATAATACACTGGCTGCAGGGCAGGCCAGCACCTCCAAGGCGTAAAGGGCAAGCTCAGGCCATGTGCCCAATTTGGAGACCCAGAAGTTGAAGAGGGCAGACCCGTCATTCAGTACGTGTAGGCGTGAGCACAAATACTGCTCCACCATGTTGGTGAATTGCTGCCTCCTGCTAAGACGTTCCATATCAGCTGGCGGTGCTGGTTGTTGTGGCGTGCTGACAAAGCTTTTCCACATTTCGACCATGCTAACCCTGCCTTCTGAGGTGCTGGCGGTGCCCCAGCTGCGTTGGCAACCTCTTCCTCTGCCTTCGCCTTGTGCTTCCACTGTGCCCCCGCTGTCAGGTGGGAATGCCACCAGCAGCGCGTCTACCAACGTGCGCTTGTACTCACGCATCTTACGATCACGCTCCAGTGACGGAATTAAGGACGGTACGTTGTCCTTGTAACAGGGATCCAGCAGTGTGACCACCCAGTAATCAGCACAAGTTAGAATGTGGCCAACTCGGCCGTCGTTGCGGAGACACTGCAGCATGTAATCGCTCGTCTGCCAGGCTGCCCAGAGGCAACGAAAAGCTGTACTCTGTGGGAGGTGTATCCTCTGTGTCTTCTGTATCCCCCCAGCTACGCACCAGTAATGGCCATGAGCTGGTCTGGGTGCCACCCTGCTATGAACATGATTCCTCCTCCTCCATCTCCTCATCCTCCACCTTGTCATCCTCCAGAACTGTGCCCTGGCTGGACAATGGTGTACCTGGCGTTTGTGGGTGCTGGAACCCACCCTCGGAGCCACTTATGAATGACTGTCCGGAAACCCTACGAAATGATCCCTCTTCCTCCTCCTCCTGTGCCACATCCTCTTCCATCATCGCCAGCAGCATTTTTTTCAAGGAGGCATAGAAGTGGGATAGTTACGATGAGAACGGCGTTATCGGCACTGGCCATGATGGTGGAGTACTCGAAACAGTGCAACACTGAACACAGGTCTCGCATGGAGGCCCAGTCATTGGTGGTGAAGTGGTGCTGTTCCGCAGAACGACTCACCAGTGCGTGCTGCAGCTGAAAATACACTATCGCCTGCTGCGTCTGGCCAGCATGTGCAAGGTGGAGTTCGACCTTGTGGGCACCACCAAATTCAGCACATGCGCCAGGCAAGGGATGTGCGTCAAACCAGCTAGTCCCAGAGCTGCTACGAGATTTCGCCCATTATCGCACACCACCAGGCCGGGCTTGAGGCTGACTGGCACAAACCACTCATCGGTCTGTTGTTCAAGGCCCATCCACAGCTCCTGCGCGTTGTGGGGTTTGTCCCCCAAACAGATACGGTTTAAAACAGCCTGCTGTCATTTACCCCTGGCTGTGCTGAAGTTGGTGGTGAAGGTATTACGCTGACCGGATGAGGAGCCGGTAGAGGATGAGGAAGCAGAGTAGGAGGAGGAAGCAACAGGAGGCAAACTGAAGCGCCCTGCAATCCTCGTTGGTGGAAGGACATGCGCCAAACTGCTATCTGCCTCAGGCCCAGCCGCCACTGTATTTACCCAGTGTGCTGTTATGGAGATATAACGGCCCTGACCGTGCTTACTGGTCCACGTATCCGTAGTCAGGTGCACCTTGCCACAAATGGCGTTGCGCAGTGCACACCTAATTTTGTCCCCTACTTGGTTGTGCAGGGAAGGGATGGCTCGCCTTGAAAAGTAGTGGCAGGTGGGCACGACGTACTGTGGGACAGCCACCACCATGAGGCCTTTAAAACTATCCGTCTCCACCAGACGGAATGACAGCATTTCAAAGGCCAGTAATTTAGAAATGCTGGCATTCAGGGCTAGGGATCGCGGGTGGGTAGGGGGTACTTCCTCTCCCTCTCCAGTGTTTCAGAGATGGATAGCTGAACGCTTCCGTGGGACATTGTGGAGATGCTTGGTGACCCAGGTGGTGGTGTTGCTGGCAGATCCTCTGTTTGCGGGGTGGCAGGTGGAACTGTCACTCCAGAGGTGGATGAAGAGGCCGAGACTGCAGCAGAAGAGGAAGCAGGAGGAGCCAGAGACCTTTCTTGGTTTTTGAGGTGTCTACTCCACTGCAGCTCGTGCTTAGCACTTAAATGCCTGGTCATGCAGGTTGAGCTCAGGTTGAGAACGTTTATGCCTCGCTTCAGGCACTCGTGTCTTGTCGTCAGCACATTGTCTGAAGAACTGCCACGCCAGGGAACTCCTTGGAGCTGGCTTTGGTGTGCTCGGTCCCTTGCTGCGGTGGGCAGTTGCAGGCATACTGTCTAGAGGACGGCCGCTCCGCTTTTGCACCCTGCTCCCTCTTCTGCTGTGCTGGTGGCTCTGTGCGACCACCGCCTCTTCCTCCGAACTACATAGGTCACTCGCATGACCTTGATTCCATGTGGGGTCGAGGACCTCATAGTCCTCCACATCATCTTCCACCCAGTCTTCACCTCTGCCCTCCTTGTCGGTCTGCACACTGCATAAAGCCCCAGCAGTTGGCACCTGTGTTTCATCATTATCCGAGACATGCTGCGATGGTCCTCCCATGTACTCATCTTGAAAGATAAGTGGTTGGGCATCGGTGCACTCAATCTCTTCCACTTCTGGGGCAGGGATTGGTGGATGGCCCTTGGAAACCCTGCTAACAGAGTCATTAAAAAGCAGAAGAGACTGCTGCATGACTTGGGGCTCAGACTGTTTGGCTGATTTTCAAGGGGGTGAGGTGAAAGACTGATGGACATGGGCTGCAGGTGCCAACTCTGATCTTTCAGCAGGAGACTGGGTGGGAGACAATGTGAAGGAACTGGAGGCACTGTCATCAACCCAATCTACTATCGCCTGTACTTTTTAAGGCCTCACCATTCGTAGAGCCGCATTAGGCCCGACCAAATACCGCTGCAGGTTCTGTCGCCTACTCGCACCTGAGGAAGGGGTTTCACTTGTGCGTGTAGCTGGCACAGATCGACCACGTCCTTTCCCTGCAACAGGAGCTCCACCAGCAGCACCATGACCCTTATTTTACACTCTCCTCATATTTTTGGAATTTAGGATCTTGCCCTAAATGGGTGTTTAATTAATAGCAGAATAGAACCACAGAATGTAAAGGGTGTATCTCGCACGCCCTGATCCAGACTAGCCCGCAATTAAAGATTTGTGCCCAAAATGGGTGTTTGTTTAATAACTGAATAGAACCACAGTATGTAAAGGGTGTATCTCACACGCCCTGATCCAGACTAGCCCGCAATTAAAGATTTGTGCCCAAAATGGGTGTTTATTTAATAACTGAATAGAACCACAGTATGTAAAGGGTGTATCTCACACGCCCTGATCAGACTAGACCGCAATTAAAGATTTGTGTCCAAAATGACTGTATTTCAAATAACTGAATTGAAACACAGTATGTAAAGGGTATATCTCACAAGCCCTGATCCAGACTATGCCGCAATTAAACCTTTTTGCCCGAAACTGGTGTTTGTTTAATGACTGAATATGACAGCAGTATATAACCCTTGAATTTCACACGTGCTGATGCTGCAAGGGCAGAAAAATTTCGTATTTTGCCCAAAAAAGGGTGTTTTATTAATAGAAGAATATAACCACAGTATATAAATGGTGTATCTCACACGTACTGATCTAGACTAGGCCGCAATTTAAGTTTTTTGCCCAAACTGGGTGTTTGTTTAATGATTGAATATGACAGCAGTATATAACCCTTGAATTTAACACATGCTGATGCTGCAAGGGCTGTAAAATTGGGTATTTTGGCAAAAAAAGTGTGTTTTTAAAAATCCAGAAAAATTATGGCTGTATTTCTAGCTTAAATTGCACACTGACTAATCCTGCAAATGCACCAGATGCGCCAAAAAAGGGTGATTTTTTTAAAACCAGATTATTAGTGCAGTATTTCAAGCTTGGATTTGAATGTCACAAAAGCTCAGATGCAGTGCTGGTGCACTAAGCCTGCATAAAATGGCCGCCGCCGCCGCCCACCTAACTAACAGACGGATAAAAGTTATTTTTTTCTGTCACTGGGCTCAGAGCAGGGTAAAAATATTGTGCCCTGCACCCACAAAACTAAATGTATGTAGATCTCTGAGTTAGATTCAAGTTCTGATCACAGATTCTCTCCTATTCTCTCCCTGAAATCACCAGCAGCATCCTCTCCCTACACTAGTAACAGCAGAGTGACATGCAGTGCTACATGACTCAAGCTTATATAGAGGCTGGGTCACATGCTGCACTGGCCAATCACAGCCATGCCATTAGTAGGCATGGCTGTGATGGCTTCTAAGGTCAGACAGTTAAACGCTTGTTGATTGGCTGCTCTGCAGCAAGAAATCGCCAAACACCGAACCCGAACTTTTACTGAAATGTTCAAAAACCCTAAAGTTCGGTACGAACCCAAACTTTACAGTTCGGGTTTGCTCAACACTATGAACAACCAGAAATCTATGTTGTCTAAAATGCAAATAATGCACAGATCACTGGAAAGGCAGCCTAACATGAAGTCAGCCATGTGTGCCAGAGTACTAACAGGCAAGACTTCGCTGTCGTCATCAGGAGGATGACTCTCAATTTCCTCATCCTCTTCTGCCCACCCACGCAGAACAGATGGAATTAAACTTCCATGGGTACTACCCTCTGTAGCGGAGGCAACCTTCTCCTGCTCCTCCTCCTCTTCATAGTCCAATTCGCGCTGAGAATGCGAACTGAGGGTGGTCTGGCTATCACCCTGTGTAATGTCTTCCCGCATTTCCACCTCTTCCACATGCAAAGCATCGTCCTTAATTGTGAGCAGCGAGCGTTTGAGTAGGAAGTGAGATGGTTACGCTGATAATAGCGTTACCGCCGCTCACCATCTGTGTTGATTCCTCAAAGTTTCTTAAAACCTCAGAGGTCAGACATCCATGCCCACTCCTCGCTTGTGAATAGTGGAAGCTGACTGGAAAGGCAACGACCATGTTGCAGCTGGTATTTCACTACTGCCCTCTGCTGCCTACAAAGCCTTGTCAACATGTGGAATGTCAAGTTCCAGCGCGTGTTCACGACGCACAACAGTCAGAGAGCTGGCAATTGCAAGCGCTGCTGCATCGTTTTTACACCGACAGCAGCTATAAATGACTTTCGGAAATGTGCACACACGGGGCGCACCTTCACTAATAGCTCAGGCAAATTGGGGTAGGTTTTGAGAAACCACTGAACTACTGAGTTGAACCCGTGGGCCAGGCATGGTATGTGTGTGAGCTTGCCAAGCTCCAAAGTCGCCACCAAGTTACGGCCATTATCAGTTATGCCTGGTTCGAGGTTGAGTGGCGAGAGCCACAGTTCAGTCTGGTCTCTTATCCCGTGCCACAGCTCTGCGGTGGTGTGCTGTTTGTCCCCTAAGCATATCAGCTTCAGCACGGCCTGTTTCAGCTTACTCCCTGCAGTGCTACACTGTTTCCAGCTACCGACTGATGGCTGACTGGTGCTGTACATGGATAATTTGGAGGTGGACGTGGAGGAGGAAGTGGTGGTTGGAGCCACTAACGTAGGTGCTGGTGGAAACCCTGATCGACGTAGGGCCCACAATCCTTGGTGCCGATAGCACCTGTGCCATCCCAGGGTACGACTCGCTCCCGGCCACAACAACTTTCACCCAGTGTGCCGTCAGGGAAATGTAGTATACTGGCCAAATGCACTTGTCCATGTGTCCTTGGTTAATTGGACCTTCCCAGTAACTGCGTTGGTCAGGGCACGTGTAATTTTACGGGACACATGTTGGTGTAAGGCGGGCACGGCACACCTTGAAAAATAGTGGCGGCTGGGGACTGCGTAACGCGGAACGGCCGCCGACCTCAGGCTGCGGAAAGACTCAGTGTCCACAAACCTAAAAGGCAACATTTACAGGGCCAGTAATTTGGAAAGCTGCACATTTAGTGCTATGGCCTGTGGGTGAGTGGCTGGGTATTTGCACATGCTTTCAAAGGCCTGGGGTAAGGACATTTGGACACTGTGCTGGGACACGGAAGTGGATGTGGTCGCTGATGGTGCTTGCAAAGGTCCAGGTGCAGGGCAGGAGGCATCCGGATCTGCACCTTCAACAGGGGATTGGCCAGCACGTAACACGGGAAGAAGAGGCAGTGGTGTGACCCGCAGACACAGATTGTGGACCCAGGCGTTTGTCCCACTTATTAGGGTGCTTGGATGCCATGTGGCGGATCATGCTGGTGGTGGTGAGGTTGCTAGTGTTCACGCCCCGGCTCATTTTGGTATGGCACAGCTTGCAAACTACTATTCTTTTGTCGTCCGCACTTTCCTCAAAAAAAAAAATTAAAATTAAAAATCACCGTACTGCGGAACACCTACCCGTTGGCAAGGGAGATTTCCGCAAGGAGGTGCTCTGTGGAACAGTTGCGGGCCTGTTTGGTGTGGTCCGCCTTCTCCCTTTTGCCACCCGACTGCCTCTTCCAGCCTGTTGCGGTGCTGCAGATCCCTCCCCCTCTGTACTGCTGTCCTCGCTCGGCTTTCCACCTTCCCAGGTTGGGTCAGTGACTTCATCGTCCACCACCTCCTCTTCCACTTCCTCCCTCTGGTCATCCTCCTGACTTGTTGACCTAACCACAACCTCAGTGATTGACAACTGTGTCTCATATTCTCCATCAATCTCTTGAGACAGCAATTGCCGTTGACTTATTGGCAAATGTGTCTCATCATCATCCACCTCATTAAAAAGTAATTGCCGTTCCCCACTGTCATCTTCTTGTGACTATGGATGCTCAAGAGTTTGAGAATCAGGGCATTAGATATGTCCCTCTTCAAGCATGCTTGGTGAGAGGGCCAAATCAAGAAATGTCGCTGAAAAGAGGTCCTCAGAATATCCGAGTGTGGGATCACTTGTTTGTCCAGACTCTCCATGGTGGGAGGAAGGAGGATCAGGGTGATGATTGTGTTGAGCAGACTCTTGGTGTCACAGAAGGTATATCAGCAGGGAAATAACCAAACACAGGGACAACAAACAGAACAATAGACTAGGCCCAAAAGCTAGGGAGAGAGGGTCACCTCCTAGCGATCCCTGAAGCTTTCCCTATACTGCTGTGCACATGTGCATACCCTTATGGTGGATATACACATGCCCTCGTGCCTACGACTATATTCCCTGGGACAACCTTGAGCAGAAGGGAAAGGGGAAGAGGTGACCTGCTTCCTCAAGCATGAGGAAGCAAGCGTCTCCCTAGAGGCCTAGACAAAAGACAACAAGGGAAGAAACAGAGAGGACTTATCTTGAGCTGAGCTGGAGCAGACCATCCACAACACATCCAAAGCCCACAGGAATGAACTATAACCCGCACAGGCCACTGGGAGAAGGAGGAATAAATAGCCTCGCTAACAATCAACCCAGTACACCTGAGGGAAGGTGTATCCAGCTCAACTCAAACTAAAACAAAGAGATGAATCAAACATGTGCAGCCAGCCTGGTAGATCTCCGCACATTCACAGGGCAAGGTGTGACAGTACCCCCTCTTCTACGGGTGACCTCCGGACACACAGGACCAACTTTCTCCGGGTGTGCCCTGTGAAAGGCCCTCACCAGGCGGCTAGCACTAACATCAGAAGCCGGAATTCACATTCTTTCCTAGGGACCGTATCCCTTCCAGTGCACTAGGTACTGGAGGGAACCCTGAAGAACACGGATCTCAAACTCTAAATTTCCATCCACCAGGACAGGAGGAGGTGGCAATGGAGATGGTTCCACAGGTTCCACCTTTTTCTTCAGTAAGGACCTGTTAAACACATTATGGATCTTCCAGGTCTGCGGAAGATCCAGATGGAATGCCACCGGGTTGACCAAGATTTTGTAAGGGCCAATAAATCTTGGACCCAGTTTTCAAGATGGTACCTTGAGCTTAATTTTTTTAGTGGACAACCACACCGAATCACCCACACACAGGTCCGGACCAGTCATACGTCTCCTTTCAGCCATCCGTTTATATCTTTCACCGATCTTTTCCAAATTAACTTGGATCTTCCGCCAGATAGATGACAAGGCGGAAGAGAATCTCTCCTCTTCTGGCATCCCAGAAGATCCAGTCCCAGAAAAAGTACCAAACTGTGGGTGAAAACCATATGCGGCAAAAAATGACGACTTATCAGTGGACTCCTGTCTACGGTTATTCAAGGCAAATTCGGCTAGAGACAAGAACGAGGACCAGTCATCCTGGTTCTCGGCAACAAAACACCTCAAATAGGTCTCCAGGTTTTGGTTAGTGCGCTCTGTCTGATCATTCGACTGGGGATGAAAAGCCGAAGAGAAAGACAGTTGAATTCCCAGACGAGCGCAAAACGCCATCCAAAACCTGGAAACAAATTGTGTCCCCCTATCAGACACCACATCAGAGGGAATGCCATGTAGTTTTACAATGTTATCGATAAAAACCTGAGCGAGAGTTTTGGCATTGGGCAAGCCCTCCTGGGCTCCCAACACCTCCATATCTAGCTCGGGGTACAGAGCAGAAACCACCACCCCATCGGCCAAAATCGGAGCGAGATCCTCCGAATCACTCCCCCCAGGAAAATTTACTGACAACGCATCTGCCTCAACGTTTTTAACCCCAGGGCGAAAGGTGACCACAAAATTGAACCTAGTAAAAAACAGTGACCACCTAGTCTGTCTAGGATTCTGGCGCTTAGCAGACTGCAGGTAAGCCAAATTCTTGTGGTCAGTATATACCGTAATAGGATGAGTAGCCCCTTCCAACCAGTGACGTCATTCTTCAAAGGCCAATTTAATGGCCAGTAATTCTCTATTTCCTACATAATAATTTCTTTCAGCGGCGGAGAGTTTTTTTGAGAAAAAAGCACACAGATGCCATTTGCTAGGGGATGGACCCTGCAACAGAACTGCTCAGACCCCCGGTTCTGATGCATCGACCTCCACGACGAACGGTTGAGACACATCAGGTTGCATCAGAATGGGAGCAGACGCAAAACATTTCTTAATAGCAGAAAAGGCCCTTAATGCCTCATCCGACCAGACAGAAAGGTCGGCGCCTTTTTTTGTCATATCTGTCAAAGGTTTTACAATGGTGGAATAATTCAAGATGAATTTTCTGTAGTAATTGGTAAAACGCAAAAAACGCATCAGAGCTTTCTGATTCTCAGGCCGGTCCCATTCCAGTACCGCCCGGACCTTTTCGGGGTCCATACGAAAACCAGAGTCAGAAAGCAGGTATCCCAAAAACGGTAGCTCCTGGACAGCAAATACACATTTTTCAAATCTTGCATACAATTCATTCTCCCGAAGGATCGACAACACCTGTCTCACGTGATCCTGATGGGTCTCCAAATCGGGTGAGTAAATTAGTATGTCATCAAGATAAATAACAACAAACCTTCCCACTAAATGATGGAAAATATCATTGACAAATCGCTGGTGCATTAGTTAAACCAAAGGGCATGACAAGATTCTCAAAATGACCTTTGGGTGTATAGAAGGCCGTTTTCCACTCATCTCCTTCCTTTATTCTGATCAAATTATAGGCTCCTCTTAAATCCAACTTGGAGAACACCTTGGCTCCGACAATTTGATCAAATAGATCAGAAATCAAAGGAAGGGGATACGGATCACGGACCGTAATAAGATTCAATTCCCGGAAATTCTAACACGGTCTAAGTGATCCGTCTTTCTTTTTTTACGAAAAAGAATCCGGCGGCCACAGGGGACTTGGATGGCCTAATATGTCCCTTTGCCAAACTCTCGGCAATATACTTCCGCATAGCCTCTCTTTCGTGTTGGGAAAGGTTGTATAGTCGAGACTTTGTCAGTTTAGCTCCAGGGATGAGATTGACTGGACAATCATATTCTCGATGGGGGGGGGCAGCTCCTGAGCTCCACCCTCCGAGAATACGTCCGCAAAATCAGAGAGAAACTGAAGTAGGACCATAGTTAACACCCCTGAGATAGAAGCACAGAGACAGTTGTCCGTACAAAATTCACTCCAGCTACTGATTTGTCTTGTTCGCCAGTCAATAGTAGGGTTATGATTTACCAACCATGGTAAACCTAGAACCATCGGAGCAGGCAAGCCCCTCATAACAAAACAAGAAATGGACTCCACATGTGAATCACCCATCCTTAACTTAATGTCATGAACAATATGAGTAAGACTCTTTTGTGAGAGAGGGGAGGAATCAATAGCAAACACTGGTATTACCTTTTCTAATGCGCTAGTTCAAAAACCAAAATTTTGGAGAAAATGAAAGTCAATAAGGTTTACCCCCGCACCAGTCTAGCGCCACTATGGCAGGGTATTGCAGGGAGAATGTATATTAGCTTGCTCAGACTCCCCATTCACACTACCAAGAGTCAGGGAGGTTTTTCTTTCTCTTTATGTGAATACCTCCATCGTTTTTCATTACCGTTTTGAGGTTTAACAAAAGGACACGCATAAACAAAATGACCTTTTTTACCACAGTAGCAACATAGCTTATTCAGCTTCCTAAAGTTCCTATCACCTGAGCGAAAGGAAACCTGGCCCAACAGCCCCAGATTCAAAAGTCATATCACTAGGTGGGACAGATCCACTTACAGACGGGACCCCCCACTTGAGAGGAATCTTATACCTTTCCCTAAGGCCTCATGCACACGACCGTGCCGTTTTTGCAGTTTACAAACCGCGGATCTGCAAAAAACAGAAGGCGCCGGTGTTGCCTTCCGCAAAAAATTGGAACAGGCGCCGGCAATATAAATGCCTATTCTTGTCCGCAAAGCGCGGACAAGAATAGGACATGTTATATTTTTTTAGCGTGGCCGCGGAACGGAGTCAAGGATGCGGACAGCACACGGAGTGCTGTCCGCATCTTTTGCGGCCCCATTGAAATGAATGGGTCCACATCCGAGCCGCCAAAACGGCGGCTCGGATGCAGACCCAAACTACGGTCGTGTGCATGAGGCCTTAGATGTCTATCAAGCCGCACTGCCAAAGACATGGCCGTCTCCAATGAATCGGGATAATCATGAAAAGCAAGGGCATCTTTTAACCACTCAGATAGCCCCTGACAAAACTGACTCCGGAGTGCAGGATCATTCCACCCCGAGTCAGTTGCCCATCTTCTAAATTCCGCACAATAAGACTCCACAGTACGTTCTTCCTGTAACAAACTGCGCAGCTTCGATTAAGCCATAGAGACGTGGTCTGGGTCATCATAAATCAAGCCCAAGGCTCTAAAAAATTCATCCACCGACCGGAGGGATGGTAAACCGTTCGGCAGAGAAAAAGCCCAGGACTGAGCGTCCCCTTTGAGCAGAGATATATAACGATCCCTACTCTTTGATTCTCGTCACCAGATGACATCGGCCGCAGACGAAAATACAACCTGCAGGACTCCCTGAACCAAATAAAGTCATCACCACCCCCTGAGAACCTATCAGGGAGAGTGACTTTAGGCTCTAAGCAGACCTGTTTTCCTCCAACGGAGCCAGACACCAAAGCATTCTGACACCGTGCAACAGAACTGCAGAGATCAGCAACCTCCAGCGATAATCCCTGCATGCGATCAAACAAGGCATCTAAAGCCTCCATTTCGCAAACAGCAGGGATATGACAGTTTTATGGCGGGTTATAATGCCACGGAAGGTATATCAGCAGGGAAATAACCAAACACAGGGAAAACGAACAGAACAATAGACTAGGCCCAAAAGCTAGGGAGAGAGGGTCACCTCCTAGCGATCCCTGAAGCTTTCCCTATACTGCTGTGCATATAAAGTACACTGCATGTCACAGATATTATTAGGATGCGCAAACATTATACAGGAGATGTAGCGCAGGTAATGTAACTGTCCGCAGCCAACACCATCTACGGAAAAAGTACATTGGATGTCACAGATATTTTTAGGCTGCGTACACATTACACAGGAGATGTAGCACAGATAATGTCGCTGTCTGCAGCGGCCAAAAAATTGCAAGCTATTTAGCGCAGGTTGCACTAAAAATATATATTGCTGCCAGATACAACAATAGTCCTTAAAAGGACTTTTGTGTATCTAACACAATTGCACGCAATTTAGTGCAGGTTGCTCTAATAAGAAAAGCAATGGAGCGGGGTGCAGCTGTAGCGAAATGCGGTGGAAGGTGGAAGGCTGTGGCACAAGGGGTTAATTGGATAGTGAGAGGCTGCAGGGGAGGAGCTGTGGAGTGGTGGATTTGTGCCAGGAACTTAAGGCTGGGGGGGAGTTTCAGGTAGTCATTGAAGTGTAGAGAAGTTGGCATCATGTCTTCCCTGGATACTCTTATAGAGCAAGTTAGGGCTGCGGCGGCCAGCAATGGCGCTCAGTGGATACAGGAGACTTTACAGGCGGCTTTGCAAAGGGGTAGGCAAGCGGAGGTGGCTCCTGGTGTTGAATTGCAGGCTAGAAAAGCAAGGCCCCCTGTTCGTTTGAGCATACGCCGCGTGTCCGGCGGCGCCTAAGAATCCCCTCCAATTCGGCAGTGTGGCAGCAGCGCTTGTTCTGCCCGCAGCCGAGTTGGGAGGAATTCTTGCGGCGGTCGGGCACAGCTGGAGAAGGACGGGTTAACCACCGCCTCTGCTCTCTGTCTGCAACAGCGGTTCCAGAGGCTGCTTCCCCGCATGTGAGTTCCGGCGGGGAGCGGGCCTTAGAGATACCTGAGGATGGAGCTTCAGCGAAGGGATGGCGAACGGGCTATGGACGGAGGCAGACAGGAGAGGCAGGAGAAGATACGAGCCGCAGCAGGCAAGCTTGGTCCGCGGTGTCTGGAGCTTCGAGGCCATCTGCTGGCGGCCGGAGGTACTGCAGGAGAAGTGGGAGGAGTGAGGTTTCTGCGGCTCCTCCACTGAAGATTGCAGTGGTGGGGGGAGGGAGCTATGAGAGGAGACAAGGGGCAGCAGTGACATTTGTGAGTGAAGAGGAGGCAGCAGCATGTGAGGAGCGGCAGCTGCCTATTGGTGGGCCAGGCAGCGTGGGTGAAGAGGAGGATTTCCCTGCTCCTGATGGACGAGGAGGCAGGTCGCCGGCGCTGCGTGCATACGAGGACGGGGAGGTGTCACAGGATTCCGAAGATGGACCGGAGGCGACAGCAACAGTTGGGACGGAGGCTGAGCCGGCTGCGGCCGCTAGCGGTTCCAGTGTCGTGCAGGAGTGTGGAGGAAGGCAATCTGCGGCTCTGGGATACAGCTCAAGGGACAGCCAGGTGAGAGCGGGGCTCAGAGGGGGGGGCTGGCGATGTTGCTGCTGCTTTGGGGGTCACCTATCGGAGGGGGAAGCGGTGCAGTGCAGGAATTGTTAGAGGGTTTGGCGGTGCTGTTAGCGAGGGTGGGGGCTGGGACGGTTCCTTCCCCTGTGGCGGTGTGGGCGATGGCGGATAGGTTCTGGGTCACGTATTGCAGTGGACCGTTCGGGGCTTTCTGGAGGGTGTAGCGCCCCCTCTGGAGTTATTGAGACTGTGGTGACGGCGTCGTCTGCAAAACCAATGGCGGTAGCGACAACTAGGTCCGGTACAGCAGGGTCGGCTGATGGGGTGCGTTTAGCGGACGCAGCTAAAGGGGAAGTTTATGTGTGCTTCGAGGGGCCATTGGAGGCTCATTTGAGGCCGGAGGTAAGAGAGAAGATATAGAAGGATGAATATGTCGAGATTTTCTCATTGTTACCACTGGAGAAGTTTAGTCTTGATAGGGTAAAGCCGGATGAGAGCAAACGGGAGGAGGAGGAGAGGCGTCGCTATCGTTTGATACTGCGCATGTTTGCAAATTGGCTACAGGCTTTTGCTATATTGGCGAGTGTAGTTGGCGAGAAAGCACCGGAGCATGGCTCCGCGCTTCTTGGTTATATGGATTCTATTGGCGAGGCGTATAGGGTATATGGTGGTGTGGCGTGGTTAAGGTACGACTAGCAGTTCCGGCAGCGCAAGGCCTTCAGGCCTAGTATACGGTGGGACCACAAGGATATCAGTCTGTGGATGCGGCTTATGTCTGCCCTTTCGTGGGTCGTCAGGGGGTACTTCAACAGCAGAGTCACCTTCTGGCGGTAGAAAGGATTGCTGTTGGCAGTTTAACGACTGGTATTGTAAATTCCTGTCCGACTGCCGTTTTAAGAATGAATGCTCCGGTTGTGGGGGATCGCATAGTTTTAGCTGGTGAATCAAGCGGGGTAAGGGGAAGGGACAGGAGGCTGCTCAGAAGAGGGCCGACGCCGGTGAGAGTGGAAGAGATGCTTCCTTTTCTAAATAGATATCCTAGGTGGGCGGCAGCGGAATTGTTGCGTACGGGACTTGGGGACGGTTTCAGAATACCTTGCACTTCAGTTGGAGCTGGGGGTAGGGTGCAAAATTTTGTTTCGGCGCTTGCTAGGCCGGGTGTTGTGCAGGATAAGATCGAGAAGGAGGTTCAGGCCGGCAGGGTTGCGGGACCATTTCGGATATCCCTCTGCCGGGATTACGTTTATTGCCGCTGGGTCTGGTACCTAAGAAGGAGCCGAATAAGTTCCGGCTCATTCACCATTTGTCCTATCCACCAGGGAGTTCGGTGAATGATGGTATAGATCAGGACCTTTGTTCGGTGTCGTACACGTCTTTCGATGAAACGGTCGCCTGGGTTAGGCGTTTGGGGCAGGGCACGTTGCTGGCTAAAACGGATATCCACTTGTTGGGTTTTGAATTGGGAGGGCAAGTTTATGTTTATTGTTGTTTGCCTATAGGTTGCGCTATTTCTTGTTCGTTATTTAAGACTTTTAGTTTGTTTTTAGAATGGGTGGTCAGGCAGGAGTCCGGTAGGGAATCTGTGCTTCACTATCTAGATGATTTTTTTGTTCTTGGGACCGGCAGGCGATCGTACCTGTTCTATTCTGCTGCACACGATGGAGCGGGTGGCGGCGATGTTTGGGGTCCCATCGGTGCCAGAGAAGACAGAAGGCCCGGCGACTTCTGTAAAGTTCTTGGTTATTGTTATTGACACAGTGGAAATGGAATGTAGTTTGCCTGAGGACAAATTGTCTGATCTAGTAGATGAAGTTGTGGGTTTGCGGAGGGTTAGGAAGGCGCAGTTGCGTAAGATCCAGTCGGTATTGGGCAAGCTGAACTTCGCTTGTAGGATTCTGCCTATGGGTAGGGTTTTTTGTAGGCGATTGGCCAGGGCAACGGCAGGGGTGTCGGTTCCTTCCCATTATGTGAGATTGTCTGCGGAGGTAAGGGTAGATTTGGCAGTTTGGGAGCAATTCTTGTCGCAGTACAATGGGAGGTCGGTGTGGATTGGAGGGCAGATTTCCAATGTTGATTTGGAGTTATTCACTGACGCGTCCGGATCTTGCGGGTATGGGGTGTTTTGTAGGGGTGACTGGAGTGCGGGGGGGTGGCTTGATGAATGGTGGGGCGGGCTTCATTTCTAATTTGGTATTGTTGGAATTGTTTCCTATTGTTCTGGCGGTAGAATTGTAGGGGGATTTGCTGCAGAATAAGCGAGTACGATTTTGCTGTGACAACATGGGTGTAGTGCAGGCTATTACTTCTAAATCGGCCAGTTCACCGCCGGTGATTAGTTTGTTGAGGCATTTGGTGTTGCAAGGTTTGTTTTTGAATTCGTGCTTTGTGGCTGTGCATTTGCCGGGTGTAGAGAATTTAGTAGCTGACGCTCTCTCTCGTTTTCAGTGGGATCGTTTTTGCCGATTGGTGCCGGAGGTGGTCGAGCAAGGGCATCCTTGTCCCCAATGGCTCTGGAGCGTGGCCTTGGGGTTTCCGCGGTGTTGATAAGGCAATCCGTGAGTACGGGTACGTGGTCGGCTTATTCCTCGGTGGGGTCGTTATGGAAGCGTTTGATTGAGCAGGTTGGGGGTTGTAGTGCGGTAGACGACTTCCGGGTGTTATTGATTTATTTGGTGGGTTTGGCATTCTGAGAGGGTTTTTCATATTCAGTAGTGGCGAAGAGGGTGTCAGCAGTGGCATTTTGGCTTTGTATGCGGGTTTTGATGGACGTGTCAAAATGCTTCTTGGTGCGGCAAGCATTAAAGGGTTACCGGCGAAGCACCCTTACAAGGGATAAGCGTCGCCCGGTATCTTATGAATAATTGCAACGTTTATGGATCCAGGTGGGCGTGATCTGTATGTCTGATTATGAAGTGTGTTTTCTTCGGGCTGCTTTTTCGTTGGCATTTTTTGGAGAGTTTAGAGTGTTTGGGTTGGCGGTTTGCAGCATGGTGACGTGTTGCGGTGTGTGGAGGGGTTGCGATGTTTGTTGCAAAAATCGAAAATAGACCCAGAGGGGAAAGGCATGCAGTTTGTGTTGCGGCCACTGGTTGGGTCAGTTGTATGTCCGGTTCGCTGTGTTGATGATTTCCTGACGGTACGGCCAGACGTCCCTGGGCCGTTGTTGATAAATCAGAATGGGACCGCTTTATCTCATTTTCAGTTTGTTGCTATATTTCGGAAATGTTTGGCGGCCGAGGGTCTGGCGGCGATTGAGTTTGCGTCTCACTCATTCAGGATAGGGGCGGCCACAGAAGCGTCCAGGTGGGGACTGGGTGAGGATGTTATTTGGCGAATAGGTAGATGGGAGTCTGTAAGCTTTCGGTCATACATTCGCCCACATTTGCTGGCCTATGGGGGGAGGCTGGATACAGATTGTGAGTAGTTTTGTGTGTGGGTGAGTCACTGTATTGGTTCATGTAGTATGTTGTTTATTTTCTTTCAGGGCCTGTTCCATGTTTGGCCTGGATCTTTGGTCACTCATACGTGTATTGGGGTGCTCAGAGAGCGGACGTGCGTAGGAACGGTAGGCAGTTGGGTTTTGAGGTAGGAGATTTGCAGGTGCGTTGGATAGGCTTACGTGGTTTGTTGTGGGGTAGAGTGCTCCCGGAATTTTGTTTATACACATCATTAGATCGGCCCCCGGATATTTTGGTTTTACATGTAGGTGGGAATAACGTCGTTCCAGGGACGTTATTAGGGACATCAAGTTGGATTTGTTGCGGTTGTTGGCGGATTTCCCGGGTTTGTTGGTAGTTTGGTCGGACATTGTTGCGCGGCGGGCCTGGGGGATAGCAAGGTCGGTTGAGAAGTTGAATAAGGCACGTGCGAAGGTTAACAAAGAGGTGAACCGTTTTGTGAGGCGACAGGGTGGTTTTGTGGTGCGTCATAAGGAATTGGAAGGGGCGTCCACTATGTTTTTACGGCAAGACGGAGTTCATCTAAATGAGATTGGGATTGATATGTGGTCCTTGGGTTTACAGGAGGGCCTGAAAGTGGCATTCAAGGTGTGGAGGGACGAACATAGGTGAGGTGACCCCCTATGTTTGTCTGGTGGCAGGTAAAAGAAGGATCCTGGAAGGCAAAACTTGAATAGGTGCATGGCTCTATCTCGTGCGGCGTGCATTTAGGACATTGTGATGAATAGAAAAGCTGGGGGGATCCTGTTTGGGCTAATTTCCACGAGTTGGTGCCCTTGGGTCGGTGAGTGCGGCCGAGGGTAAAGTTGGATTAAACCTGGATCGTAAGAGGAGGTTGCGAGGGGCTAATTTGGTTTTACTGGGATTGCCTTCTAGGATCTCTTCATGCTTTGAAAGTTAAATGTTGGTGGATTAATGTTGAGTAATATTGGATTGGTTTACAATGTTAATATGTATATGTTTAATACTTGGTATTTTATTATGGTTAATAAACGTGAGCTACGGTCTTTTAAGTCAAGTGGTCGTGTCCTTATTTGTTAGAAGGGGGTTAAAGGATGCAGAGAGAGCCAGAAGATCTTCCATCCCAGGAAGTCATATATATTGCTGCCAGATACAACAATAGTCCTTAAAAGGACTTTTGGGTCTCTAATCGTACGCAATTTAGGTTGCGCTAAAAATATATATTGCTGCCAGACACAACAATAGTCTTTAAAAGGACTTTTGGGTCTCTAACACCAACCCTGCCTAACCAAAAAATTTAATTAAATTCCCTACACTATCTGTCCCTTCTACAGCACAGCTCTCCCTGACTAAGACTGGCGGAATCACGTGTCATCAGGTGCTTTATAGCACCTGATGACGCGTTCCGGCCAGCCAATCACTGTAATGCCAGTAACCAACATGGCTACGGCATTACAGTGAGTGGCAGTACTTACCTTCATGTTTATTGGCTGCGAAGCAGCTGACAAACGTGCGGGGAGGAGACTCGAGCATGGCGCTCAAGCACACGTGGTATTCGGCCAAACACCGCGATATGCCGAGCATCGCGATGCTCGAGCCGAACTAGTGTTCAGCCGAGCATGCTCGATCATCACTAATGTTATGTTATGTTACTAAGTCCTTGTATAGCGCTCTAGAGGAACTAATAGTCACCAATGATTGACAAAAAGGCAGGTTTGGACGACATAAGTATAATGTGTATGGACACTTTACCTCCTTTATAGAGCTAGGTGACTTATACTTTAGGTACTTATCCCAGGGGCGTAACTAGAAGTGACTGGGCCCCACAGCAAATATTTGTAAGGGCCCCCCCAGCGCGCTTCGCACCTGCCTCCTCCTGTGTAAACCCCACTCCTTTGGCACAGTGTAGCGGTATACTGTATATTGTGGGGCACAGTGGATGCAATATGTGTATAACATAAACATATTTCACATGAAAACTTACAGTTACTTGACCCTTGGGGATCTCGGACGCCACTTCCACACTTAGCCGGGGGCTCGGTGGAGCTGATGTTGTGCTTTATCCTAATGAGAAAGATTTCATAATAAGGATTTGGGGAAGGGGCAGTGGGGTCACAGGGCAGGGAGAGGCTGGTGCTGCTACTAGGGGGTCATACCATGGGGGAGTAATAAAGCCCACCATAATGCCCCCCCAGTAGTAATAATTCTCCTTATAATGTGACATTGCAAAAATACCCCCTTGTAATGCCCCCAGTTGAGCTAATGTCCCCATAGTGCCCCCATAATGTCCCAGTATAAAATACCTCTATATAGTGCCCCCAGTAAATGCCTCTATAGTGCTCCTCTCCCCCCTTCCTGCTAGTGCCCCCCATAATGTACCAGTATAAAATGCCCCATATATAGTGCCCCAGTAGATTCCCCTCAGTGTCCGGCCTCTGATAGGCTGCCGGCCTAGTGTCCCCCATAATGCTCCCCCATCATGTGCCAGTATCAAGTGCCTCTCTCCCCCCCCCACATGCCCCAGTATCATAGTGCCATCTCTCCCCCCCCACAAAAAAAGTGCCAGTATCAGGTGCCAACCCCTCTCCCCCCCCATGTGCCAGTATCAGGTGCCAACCCCCCCTCCCCCCAGGTGCTAGTATCAGGTGCCTCCCCCCATGTGCCAGTATCAGGTGCCTCTCCCCCCCCCCCATGTGCCAGTATCAGGTGCCAACCCCCCCAGGTGCCAGTATCAGGTGCCAACCCCTCCCCCCCCCCATGTGCCAGTATCAGGTGCCTCTCCCCCCCGAGGTGCCAGTATCAGGTGCCTCCCCCCATGTGCCAGTATCAGGTGCCTCTCCCCCCCCATGTGCCAGTATCAGGTGCCAACCCCCCCTCCCCCCCAGGTGCCAGTATCAGGTGCCAACCCCTCTCCCCCCCACCCCCTTGTGCCAGTATCAGGTGCCTCTCTCCCCCCCCATGTGCCAGTATCAGGTGCCAACCCCCCCTCCCCCCCCAGGTGCCAGTATCAGGTGCCAACCCCTCTCCCCCCCCCATGTGCCAGTATCAAGTGCCTCCCCCCATGTGCCAGTATCAGGTGCCTCTCCCCCCCCCTCATGTGCCAGTATCCGGTGCCAACCCCCCTCCCCCCCCAGGTGCCAGTATCAGGTGCCAACCCCTCTCCCCCCCATGTGCCAGTATCAGGTGCCTCCCCCCATGTGCCAGTATCAAGTGCCCCCCGCTCCCCCCATGGCAGTAACAGTCGGGTATTAAAAAAAATAAAAATAAACATTTCTACTTACCTCCTCCATGTCAGCGATGCGATGCAGCCTCTTCCTGTGTCTCGCACTGTATTGTGTCCCGCCCTGTATGTCCATATATGGAGTCAGTGCTTGTATTTCAGAAAAGGTTTCTACTGGGATTCGAACCCACGACCTTCTGTAGCAGAGGCAAAGCATCTAACCACAAGACCATAAGAGAAGCCTTGCTGCTGACTGAAAAAATCTGAGACTTCTACTGTTATAGCTGGCTAAGTGTACATCTATACACATGACAGCTGCTCATATATAGAGATATAGCAGAGCTGAGTGTGCTGGGACAGCTGTCATATAGAGATATAGCAGTGCTGGGTGTGTTGGGGCAGCTGTCATGTGTATAGATGTACACTTAGCCAGCTATAACAGTAGAAGTCTCATTTTTTTTCAATCAGTTGTAATGCAGCCTTTATGGTTGTGAGGGTAAATGCTTTGCCTCTGATACTTTGGCGGTTGTGGGTTCGAATCCCAGACACATCAGAAGACTTTAGGAGACAGTAAGATTAGATCACATCAGCGAGGGGGCCTGGTCAGCTGCTGTGAAGGGGCCCTGAACAGTAAGACATCGATTTTTAACGAACTTGAAAATAAACTGTCACACACGCTGCCGGGACGCCGGGCCCCCTTGCAGTCCGGGCCCCGAAGCAGCTGCTTCCCTGGTAGTTACGCCACTGACTTATCCTAATCCTTTAGGTACTTTAATGTACCTAATTTTGGGATAATATCTGTTCTACTGTATATAATAAGAATATTAGAAGTCACAATAGAGTTATGTGACCATATATTCACACAGGTCATATAACTCCATGGTGACATCCAATACACTTTATAATTTATTGTATAAAGTTTTGTAGCAGCTTGCACACAGAACTGTATAATTTACAGTGCAGCTGATGAAGAACCTCTTTATTAAAAAGACTCCTTCATGTTAGTCATTGGTTGACACTAGAGATGAGTGAATCGAAGTTGACGAAGTAGAATTCGATCCGAATTTCAGGAAAAATTTGATTTGCACCAAAGCCAAATTTCCTCACGTTTCGTGGTAACGAATCACATTTTTTCCTAAATGGCTGCTGCAAATGTTAGGACATGGAGCAAAGAACTCTGGGAACGAGGGACCACCCACAATGTCATGCATGCAGCCAATCAGCAGCCAGTTAGCGCCTGTGATGTCACAGCCCTATAGATACCCTCAGCCATTTTGGATTCTGCCATTTTCCAGTGTAGTTAGGGAGAGACGTCAGCAGGCACTAGGGACAGTGCTAGGAAAGACTTCATTATGCTGAAAAAAACGATTTACAAGTTCAGGGAAAGCTAATTCAAGGTGTAGGGTAAGGAGAGGGAGGCATCATCTACACTATAAAAGGAGAACAGGGTGCAATAGGAGAGTGTACAGCCTGGCTAATAGAAGCAATTCTATTACACCTTGCTGAAAGGTGCTCAAAGGGATAACGGGTAGCTGCTAGGCCAGGACGCCGGGATCAGGGAGCAGATCACCTCCTAATGCGTCCCTAATTCTGACCCTGACTCCTAACCGTATGAGCCAACCCAGATGGTAGGAGGGCTCATACTCCGGAACCTTGGGGCCCTACTAACCCTCAGGAAATCCCTGGACTAGGAGCAGGGTAAGACGACCTGTACCTCCACAACACGGACGAACAGGAGTGTCCACTGGCCAAGCTGTAAGGAGAGGGGAACACATACAGCATATGGAGATGGCAGGTAAGTGAAACCAGTAGCACACCTACCTGCCACAGACACACCGACTGGAACCCGTGCACAAGTGCTGATGTCCACACCAACATAAAAGGACACAGCACACACCACAAAACAAACAGGAACCCAGGACACCATAGCTGCAATAACGTGAGACACCACAAGAACATAATCTTAACATCTTATATGACCACAAGGGTGGCCCTCACTGGACAGATGGCATATGAAGACCAGGAGGATAACTCCAGCATTCACCATAGCTGGAGTACCCCCCAGCTTCAGGCATCCAGCAGAGGCTAAATAGCCCAAGCAGCCACACCCACACACACATAAACCCAGTGTTAAAACACTAGGAAGGGAGTTAACCCTTCCAACACCAGACAAGGGGAGGAAGCCACTTAAAGGGGAAGTGATCACACAAACATAGGAAAGCTACACGTTGCCGCAGGCAACAACATGCATGGCAACCATGTCACAGCAATCACCCAGAAGGCCGAGACACTGCCACCGCATGCGCACACAGCAAAACGTTGCCGCGGGCAACTGCAAGTGTAGCAACAGTGTCAGAGCGCACACCATAGGCCATGACACTCAGCAACTGTGCGGCCTTGCTTGACAATAAAACTTCTGCCCACACGCTGTAAATGGTCTTCCTGGAACAATCTATCTTTCCAAGAGACGGATCCAGTAGAGGGACAACAGCTACTCTCCTTCCTCTGCGTGTCCATTCACTCCTGGACATCCGCAAGCCAGAATAGAGTCTGATTCAGTCTCTCACAGAACCATCCTTCCATCATGTCAGATCAGCTCAGACTTCCTGGTTCACTCAGAAGCAGCCTGCATGAGTCATCACCTGCTTTACATATGCAAATCCCAGAGTGTGCTGGTTGTAGCTGCAAAACAGTGGCCTCTAGTGCCCGGAATGCCAAATGACAATTTCAATACAATTTAGGCACAAACATTATACAGGCAGAGCTGTTTCACAATCTCACATTTGCACTATATGATACTTCACTAATTCCAGCAAACCTTGCTTGTGATTGGGGTGCAAGTTCTGTGTGATACAGCCAGGGCGTACACAGAAATCACTGGGCCCCATAGCAAGAGTCTGAATTGGGCCCCAATAATGGTCCTTGGGACCTATTTTCGTATTTTTTCATATGCTATTGTGTTTAAAAATTCACTTTTATTGAAAACTATTTATTAAAACTGCTTTAACAAAAATACTGTGACAGTGATCACAGCCATTTACGTGGTGTATTAAAAGGAAATATACGTACGCCCCATTAGCCGTTCTGCAGAGAATTGTGATTGTTTTATTTCTTTTTTTGGGGTGTAGTTATAGGAAAAACAATATGTCTTAATTGACCTTCTGCAGTAAATTGTGATTATAATTTTTTTTTGGGGGGGTTATTAATCAGAAAAAATATATACATGTCTTAATTGCAGTTCAGTGAGGAAGTAACATTGTTCTACAGCCTTTTTTGAGGGGTACTATTTCAATTTTTATTCATTTATTATACAGTATGTCAGACAGAGAGGTGACTGGCTCGTCAAAGGGAACGGGCAGTGGGCAAAATGTTTCTGTCGCAGGCAGCAGAAGAAGGGGGGTGGCAGCAGGAGTTGCAGCGAAAGGCCTGAGCTCCCGATATCATCTAGCAGTCGTGTCTTGACCAGCAACCCAGCAGTGCTTGAATGGTTGACTCGGTCTTTAACTTGGTCGCAAGTGACATCAGACACCCCCAGCCAAGAGTCTGTGGGTTCCTCTGACATGACGCTTTGTTGGCATGGCCCGGAAGCAGGCTCTGTGCCCCCACCTGTCTTGATTCCTGAACCTTCCTCTGTCATTTTCAGTTCCCATAGCGTGAGAAGTATTATATGCCATAGGCTCGGCTCCACTTTTCAGTGACAACGAGCTACTAGACAACAGTCAGCAGCTACTGCCTAGCCAAGATCTGGAGGAGACATCCGCCGCTTCCTCCGGTAGGCGGGGAGGTAGTGATGATGAGAGTCGCATGAGAGCAGGTGTTGCGAGTGGCGGTCAGGCTTCTGGCCCTGAGACTGTTCAGGGGGACATAAGTGACATGCATACAGTAGAGGATAATGATGCAATTGGGAGCCGGGTGAAGAAGGGGCTTCATCATCAGGTGAAGAGGGTGGCAGCTTGCGTGTGAGACAGCGGCTGAGCCAACAGGGTGGCAGTGTGGCAGTGAGTCAGCAGGGTGGCAGCAGTGGGAGGTCGGGAGCTAATGTGCTGGGGTAGACCACCCACTTTACAGGAGGCTACCGGCCCAGAAAGTAGTGGTGCAAGGTTTCATGGAGGCAGCAGTAGCAGGCAGTCAGCGCGGAGGGTTGGGGGGAAAATGCAATACTCGGCGGTGTGGCAATTTTTTGTTAGGCCGTCTGAGGAGGTGAACATGGCCATTTGCCGAATTTGTGGGCAGAAGTTGAATCCTGGCCAAGGTGCCAATGTTGGCACCACGGCCCTGCGTCAACACATGCAGTGTCATCATAAAGTGGCCTGGGAGAACCGTGGTCCAGCCTGCCACAGCAACCACTGCACCATGCAGTGGCATGCAGCTTATTTCAGGCAGTCAAGGCTCCACCACCTCAGCCGAAGTGAACTGTCTGTCCTCCCCATCATTGGCTGGTCCTGATGCTCCTGCTCCTCCTCCTCCTCGTGAGTCATTCCATCAGCAATTGATCACTGAAGCGATTACCATAAGACAACAGTATGCTGGTGCTGCAGTCCTTCCCTTTCCAAGTGATGGACAGCACCTTTCAGAGAACTGATGGCTTGTGCCGAGCCAAGGTGGAGAGTCCCAAGCAGTCATTTCTTTGCCAAAAAGGTAGTACCAGCCCTGCACACATATGTAGAACAGAAAGTGGGCCAGTCCTTGAGCCTGTCAGTGTCTGCCAAAGTGCACGGCAGTGCCAACGTGTGGAGCTGTAACTACAGTCAAGGACAATATATGTCCTTTACGGCCCACTGGGTAAATGTGGTTCCTGCCCAGCCACATCAGCAACTTGGCCAGGTGACGCCGCTTCCGCCTCCATGTTCTCACGCCGTTGGTCCTGCGACAATGTCCGCCTCTGCCTCCTCATCCTCCACTGTGTCCTCAGCCTCCACTGCAGAGACAATTCACAGTGTCTCTCCACCATACTACATGTGCAGGGCATGGCCGTGTTACGCTGTTTTGCACCTAGTTTGCCTGGGAGAAGGGAGTCACAGAGGGGAGGAACTGCTCTGCATCCTTCATCAAGAAATCAAATCCTGGCTTTATCCCCGACAATTCAAAATCGGAGCCATGGTGACCAACAACGGGAAGAACAATGTGTCGGCGCTGCGTCAAGGAGGGCTGAGCAATGGGTCACGTGTTCAATCTGGTTGTAAAGCGGTTCCTGAAATCTTCACCCCATCTGCAAGACATCCTGAAATGGCCAGGAAACTTTGCATGCACTTCAGCCACTCATACACCGCAAAGCACACCCTTCCTTGAGCTGCAGCAGCATAACGGCGTCCCCCAACATAGGCTGATATGCAACGTTTCCACCCGTTGGAATTCCACCCTCCATATGTTGGACCGATTATATGAACAGAGAAAAGCCATGAACGATTTCTTGATGATACAGGAGGACAGATGTACTCCCATGTGTAATTTCGATGTTAGCCAGTCGCAGCTCATGCATGACACCTGCCGTTTACTTGGGCCCGTTGAGGAGGCCACTTTATTTGTCAGTCGCCAGGACTATGGAATGTCATTCCACTGCTTCATGTCCTGAAACAGATGCTGCTAAATATGGCTGGCCAGGGGACAGGAGACGTGGCGACTACATCTCTCGGCCACATAAGCCCTGTGGGGGCTAAACTAGAGGAGGAAACTGAAACTATCGAGACATCCTATATAGTCAGTTGGCTGCTACCTACAGTACAGACCAAAAGTTTGGACACACCTTCTCATTCAAAGAGTTTTCTTTATTTTCATGACTATGAAGGCATCGAAACTATGAATTAACACATGTGGAATTATATACATAACAAACAAGTGTGAAACAACTGAAAATATGTCATATTCTAGGTTCTTCAAAGTAGCCACCTTTTACTTTGATTACTGCTTTGCACACTCTTGGCATTCTCTTGATGAGCTTCAAGAGGTAGTCCCCTGAAATGGTCTTCCAACAGTCTTGAAGGAGTTCCCAGAGATGCTTAGCACTTGTTGGCCCTTTTGCCTTCACTCTGCGGTCCAGCTCACCCCAAACCATCTCGATTGGGTTCAGGTCCGGTGACTGTGGAGGCCAGGTCATCTGGCGCAGCACCCCATCACTCTTCTTCATGGTCAAATAACCCTTACTTTCAAAGTTTTCCCAATTTTTCGGCTGACTGACTGACCTTAATTTCTTAAAGTAATGATGGCCACTCGTTTTTCTTTACTTAGCTGCTTTTTTCTTGCCATAATACAAATTCTAACAGTCTATTCAGTAGGACTATCAGCTGTGTATCCACCTGACTTCTCCTCAACGCAACTGATGGTCCCAACCCCATTTATAAGGCAAGAAATCCCACTTATTAAACCTGACAGGGCACACCTGTGAAGTGAAAACCATTTCAGGAGACTACCTCTTGAAGCTCATCAAGAGAATGCCAAGAGTGTGCAAAGCAGTAATCAAAACAAAAGGTGGCTACTTTGAAGAATCTAGAATATGACATATTTTCTGTTGTTTCACACTTGTTTGTTATGTATATAATTCCACATGTGTTAATTGATAGTTTTGATGCCTTCAGTGTGAATCTACAATTTTCATAGTCATGAAAATAAAGAAAACTATTTGAATCAGAAGGTGTGACCAAACTTTTGGTCTGTACTGTATGTGCGCTATCCCCCATCCTCACGCAGGTCTGACCGGGGCCCTCTGCGCTCACGTTCCACTGCCATGGCTGCTGGGGGGGGGGGGTTAGGAGCAGTGTCAGCTCTATCAGCAGCAACTTAGGTCTAGAGTCGCTGATGAGCAGTTTTCTTCACCCGCCTACTAAAGAAACTACTCACCAGCAGCAGCATCTAGACATAGAGCAGAACCTGAACCAGCAGGTTGTGGCATACTTGGAGTGCACCCTGCCACCCCACATCGAAGATCCCCTGGACTATTGGGCAGCCAAACTCGATTTGTGGTCGCAACTGCCCTGGACAAGCTTTCCTGCCCGGCCAGCAGAGTGGCATCAGAACAGGTCCCCAAAAAGAACTTGCCTGTCTGTGGAGAAACTGACCTTTGTGAAGATGAATCAGGTGTGATCAGCCAGGATTTTCAAACACCAGTGCCTGATGCATCAGACTAGATCATCCATGGTGCGGCTGCCACACCAACACTTTGACAAAAGAGACCTGTTACTTCTGGCTACCTACTTCAGCTACTATTCTGATGCTGCCACCTGCCTGATGCCACACCTGCTGCCAGGTGCTTCTACTGCCAGCCACCATCTTCAGCTTGTACTGGTATTGCCCCCCACCTCCTCACTCTGTCACTGGGCCACTCTGTGGTCTCCACATGCTGCTGCCACCTCACCACACTGTGGTCTCCTCATGTTGCTGCCACCTCTACACTATGTCACTGGGCCACTCTGTGGTCTCCTCATGCTGCTGCCACCTCACCACTCTGTCATTGGGCCACTCTGTGGACTTCTCATGCTGTTCCCACCCTCCCCACTCCATGACTGGGCTGCTATTTTGCCTATTTGGCCTGGTTAACATTATCATTTATTTGACCCTTCTTCTGATCTGTCAGAAAGAAGGAAAAATGAGACGCACAACGGATCCTGTCTATGTAGCTGCTGTAAAACCTGTAGAACATGGTCCCTATTTTGCATCAGAGTTGGCTTATGATTTGTGTGACAAACTCCCCTCTTTTGAGGTTGCCACGAGTGCTTGGAGAGGACTACTTGCCAGCCTCTTACCATGTGATTATGGTCTTATGTTGAATGCACCGGTTTTGTGCAGAAAAGCCATGATTACAGCCAGGCCAAAGAGACTTGTACTAACTTTTGAATTCCTGGTCTAATTCGTGCCATTTTGGGATGTGTTAAATGTCTATTTGTATTGTAAAGGGTGGGACATTGTATGTTTGAGTAAGTGATGTCTGTTCCATTGTCTCTCTGTATGTATTGGCGAATGTCCTCTGTCCTGGAGACAACCGAGTTGTAATTCGATTGTCTCTCAGGACAGAGGGCAATGTGTATTCTCCTGCCTGTGTTGATTATGTTAACCATGGTGTACCATGATTATATCACAAGCAGAGGGGAGGAGTCTATGTGGGTTGTAACCTTTGTGTTATGGGTTAATGTATGTTTGTTGTGAGTGTCTCCCTTGCATGGGAGCAGGGGATAAAAGCAATTGTATTTTTTCAATGTGAGAGCTTCCAGTAAAGTCTTGTTCCAGTATCCAGCTTGGGCTCATATGTGGAATTATTCAGCGCTACCAGCGATTTCTTATTAGGCGAATGGGGGATTCTTCAACTAATTGAAACTAAGGAATTACAAGGCGGTCAGACACAGAGATACCGTCACAATTTGGTAGCCAAAAGCAGGAGTGGGTACAAAACAGAGAAGAAATGCAAAGATTCCATTCACCTGCCATCTCTGTTTTGGATCCAATTCAGTTTTTTTTTTTGGCTTTAGCAAAACTGATGGATTACTGACCAAATGCTGACCGAGTGAAGGCGGATGCTCAACAGACAGGATCCGTTTTTTGGGGGTCATTGTTCTGATGGATCAGAGGAAGGGCAAAATAATCTGTATTGTCAACACAAACTTTCTGCTGACACCCTCTCCACTCTGTCCGGGGGTTCTACTTGTATAAGGACAGATATGACTTCTCTTTTTTTATTTCACTCTTGGTTTTGGCTTCCAAAACTGCATCAATAAACCTGACCGTGTGGTCGTACCCTAATAGTTTGTCTTTCACATCAGAATGTTATTCACAGACAAGTCAATGGAAATTTCCCCTTGACATGTATTATAACATAATAATACATTCCATAAAAAAAATGAGAAAAGAAATGAGTTGTGTCATACAAGTGATATTCCTGCTCAGAAATGTATATTTTATTATATAGCCACTTTTTTTATTCTGCAGTTATATAAGAATTTTGTGTGAATTTTATGGAGTATTCAGCAGACATTTGTGATGCATAGATGGTTTGTATTGTTGTAATAAAAAAATAATGCCCTCTAGTTATTCCAAGTATGCCCAGTAGATGGTAGCACAGAGCAGCATAAAGGCAATTAGACATATTTGCCTTTTAGTTCACAGCTAGAGCAGGCCTGACTGTGTTAACTTTAAGCGCTGTTATTCTGGTGTGCAAATGTCTATGAGCAATAACAGCTCTGCTAAGTGGTAGACCACACAAGCTCATAGGTACTTCCAAAGGGGACCCATGTAGCTCTGTTCAGATTTCCAAACTGCCTCTTGACGTTAGGACAAGAACTTTTGGAGAGCTCCATGGACTGAAGCAGCCATATATGAACCTCAGATGAACAATGCCCAAAGTCAGCAGGATTGGCAGCAATCACTTAACCACTGAAATCTGAAGCAGTGGAAATGTATTCTTTGAAGAACACGCTTACCCATTTGGCTGTCTGATACATGATTCTGGGTTATGCAGACAGTTAGGCAATGCTTCTTACCGAATGTATAGTGATAAGGGCAAAGTTTGGTGAAGAAGGAATATCCGACTGTCTTAGCCCAGGTTCAAATCACCGCTTAGCTTTCCATTTTCTGATCCATCAGAAGAACAGAAAAAAAGAAAAAAAAATGTTATTTTGAGCATCTGTTATGATCAGTCTGGGTCATTTCCTTGAGAGGTCAGTTATTTTTAGGGCTCGTGCACACGAAAATGGGCCAGTCAGGCCTGTACCTCAAACAGACCGTAGGGCCGCCGTATGCGGACGCAGGACCAATTCACTTGAATAAAGTCCATGATCCGCATCCGACGTTCCGCACCGCACTGCAAAAAAGTAGTGCATGTACTACTTTTTTGCGGTGCAAAGGCATGAACAGAAAACCCACGGAAGCACTCTGTAGGCTTCCGATCCGTGCATCTGTTCCACACCTCCTTTTGCGTGTGCATAAGGCCTTAATGGGAGAAAAAGGCCTGCATGCAGGATTTTTTTTCTACCATGAAAAATAACTGATCTGTGATGGAAGTGACACAAACTGATCATAATGCTCAAAAAAGATAGAGCGGTTATTTTTAGTGCTAACTGATACTAATTCTGATGCTAACTGAGCAGAACTGATGCTCAAAATAATAGATTAATTAAAAAAAAAATTCTGTTCTTCTGACATTTCAGAAGAACGGAAAGGCAAACGGTGTTGTGAACTGTGCCTTAGGGCTTATGCACATGACCGCAACCATTTTTTGCAGTCTGCAAATTGTGAATCTGCAAAACACGGATACTGGCAGTGTGCATTCTGCATTTCGCAGAACAGAACATCTAGCCCATAATAGAACTGTCCTATCCTTGTCCATAATGAAGACAAAGCTAAGACATGTTCTATATTTATGCAGATGCAACGGAACGGACATACGGATGCGGACAGCGCACAGTGTGCTGTCCACATTTTTGCAGCCCCATTGAGGTGAATGGTTCTGCATCCGACCCCCAAAAATGTGAATCAGATGCGGACCAAAAATACATTCGTATGCATGAGACCTTAGCTGTATGATGGTTTCCTGACTATCCGAAGTTGGGGGAAAGAAGAATGCCCAATCTTTTTAGGCTAATGTCACAGGAGCGGGTTTTCCATCCGTATATGAAACATGTAGGGAAAGTATAGCATCCGGACTGATTCCTGACTCATTCATCTCAATGGGTCTGTGTACATGAGCATCGTTTTTCACGCATCATCTTTGTGTCCAGGAAAAATTGCAGCATGTTCTGTATTGTGCGTTTTTCATACAGCCCTGACACCATAGAAGTGGTTGGGGCTTGCATGAAAAACGGACGGCATACAGATGCAATGTATTTTTCACTGATGGATGCTCGGAGATGTAGATTATTATACAGTTTTTCTTCACGTGCGTGAAAAATGCATCAAAATTGATTGCATCCGCGCTGAAAAAATGCAAACACTGAATGCAATAGGATACAAAACTAATTCAACTTGCATGCAAAACCATCATTTTTTTCCCCTGCACAAATCCTCACACAATCTGTATCACTCATGTGAAAGAGGTTTTAGGGAAGGTGAAGTATTCTGGCAGCGAGTTAATCTCCCCCATTGACAGTTTCTTCTTACACATGTAATGGAAACCCCTCTCATTTGTCATTTTACAGTTATTTTCCCTTATACAACTTTTCAGTTTTCACGTCACATTTTTGCCATCCATTTAACATATACAGTACAGACCAAAAGTTTGGACACACCTTCTCATTCAAAGAGTTTTCTTTATTTTCATGACTATAAAGGCATCAAAACTATGAATTAACACATGTGGAATTATATACATAACAAACAAGTGTGAAACAACTGAAAATATGTCATATTCTAGGTTTTTCAAAGTAGCCACCTTTTGCTTTGATTACTGCTTTGCACACTCTTGGCATTCTCTTGATGAGCTTCAAGAGGTAGTCCCCTGAAATGGTTTTCACTTCACAGGTGTTGCCTGTCAGGTTTAATAAATGGGATTTCTTGCCTTATAAATGGGGTTGGGACCATCAGTTGCGTTGAGGAGAAGTCAGGTGGATACACAGCTGATAGTCCTACTGAATAGACTGTTAGAATTTGTATTATGGCAAGAAAAAAGCAGCTAAGTAAAGAAAAACGAGTGGCCATCAATACTTTAAGAAATGAAGGTCAGTCAGTCAGCTGAAAAATTGGGAAAACTTTGAAAGTAAGGGCTATTTGACCATGAAGGAGAGTGATGGGGTGCTGCGCCAGATGACCTGGCCTCCACAGTCACCGGACCTGAACCCAATCGAGATGGTTTGGGGTGAGCTGGACCGCAGAGTGAAGGCAAAAGGGCCAACAAGTGCTAAGCATCTCTGGGAACTCCTTCAAGACTGTTGGAAGACCATTTCAGGGGACTACCTCTTGAAGCTCATCAAGAGAATGCCAAGAGTGTGCAAAGCAGTAATCAAAGCAAAAGGTGGCTACTTTGAAGAACCTAGAATATGACATATTTTCAGTTGTTTCACACTTGTTTGTTATGTATTTAATTCCACATGTGTTAATTCATAGTTTTGATGCCTTCATAGTCCTGAAAATAAAGAAAACTCTTTGAATGAGAAGGTGTGTCCAAACTTTTGGTCTGTACTGTACATTGGGAAAAAAGGATAAAATAGCGTGGCACACCGTGCTTTTCTCTCCTTCAGTGTCCAGTAAAAATGTATACGTTAACATATACTTTTTTTTATAATGGAACTCTATGGTCGTCTGAGGCATCCGTTAATGTATACGTTTTTTGTACATGTTAAACGGATGGCAAAAACGTGATATGAATGCAGTGCGCCAGTCCTGCAGGGTGAGCGAATATGAGGTCACAGGGGTAGTTAACAAACCGAGGGTTGCTCTTGGTACTCACAGTTTTTATTTACCCTGGGCAGGCATAAAGCAGTGATGGAGAGGCTGGCACATTAATCCTCTGAGGCACTCTCTGTGTATAAGGACTAGGCCAGGTGGTAGGTGAGGTGCCCTGGGTGTTGGAAGTTTAATGTGCCGGTGGCAAGATCCCTTGTAGTTCGTGACACCAGTGCCGGTAACGGTGGCACACCGATTTGTTGTAGGAATAATTGAGGTACACAAAGTTGCAGTGAACCAGAACTTCTTTTTACTTAACAGTTTAACTATTTACAGTCTTCAGTTAGTTCCATATGTATAATGTTGAATAAAGGCAGGCTTCATACAAATGGCAGGCAAAGTCTTTGCAAGATACTCAGAGGGGATAACACTTACAGATCAGGCTGTACTTTCCTCAGATCCTGTCTGGCTTTCACCAAGGCCCGTATGCCCTATTGCTGGCTTTATCCTTGGGTAGGGAAACCTTCCTCTGGTGTAAATCCTCTTGCTGTAAATATCCTTCTGCCCTTCAGCTTTCTACTTAGCTGGATAAAAGTGGCTTTGCACTGTACTTTTCAAGGTGCTAGATATCTTCAGGAGGCAACCTCTTCTCCTGGACTAACTTCTGAGCTTTGCTTACTCAGGAACCTCAGGCAGGCTAGACTGAGCTAGTTAGCCTCCTGGACTGGACTGCTCACTGAGCTAGTTAGCCTCCTGGACTGGACTGCTCTTTCCTGTCTGGGCCTAACTACAGTATATATACTAGGGGGATCCCTAGCTCCCTCTACTGCCTAGGAGGAGGAACTACACCCCTAACAGGCCTGGCACACAGGAGATAACATAAAATTATACATTACAATGCAATATAGAATACCATAGCAATTCCCCACAGGAGGTGGGGCAACATGACCCTTAGTAGTGCCCACCCTTACATAGTGGGGACACTACATGAACTCAGCCTAAAACAGTAGGTCCTAAATAGAGGGCTAATGCAAGGCCCTTTTACATGTGCTAGGAGAGTGGACAATGACTGGGGACGAATGTTGTTATGAATGTTGGTTCCTGATCATTGCCTGCTCATTAGCTGCATTGACACGCAGTATGATCGTTACTACAATCTTTCATCCCCCTACAATTCCCTTGTTGTCAGCAGCACATCCATGCTTACATAGGACAATGTGCTGGTGATGAGTGAAAATTCTATGTAGCGCATTAAAGATGTGATCATCCAACAAAGAGGGGTTGCTACTCATTTATTGGTTAATCGGTGACACCTTTACACAGGGCAATTATCAGGAACGAGAGTTCATACAAGGCTCATCCACAAAAATTATTCCATATCTCGACCCCTGCAAAAGGGCCTTAAAGGGGTTCTCTCATCTCGCCATTACCAAGGCAAGATGAGACTAAGCCCCGACCACCAGGTGGCCAGGAAACAGAGGAGTGGGCCGGCATGCCACTGTTTTAGTAACTACCATTGCAGTGCATGGAAGCTACAGAAACAGCATAGCACAGCAAGCTATTTTGTTTTTGAATTATGCAGTGGGAGCTACTGAAACAGTGGCGAGTCGGCCCGTTCCTCTGTTTCTTGGCCACCTGGAGGTCAGGGCTTGGTCTCATCTTGCCTTAGTAATACCTTTAAAGTGTAACTAAACCTTTATAACAAATTTTAGTATGATATTCTTAATGCCCCAATAAAACTTTTTCTAATATACCGTACTTTATTTATTGATTTAGTGTTTTTATTATACTTTTAGTTCTCTAAAACACACTATTCCCTGTGCGCTTAAAACTCAGTTGAGCAGTCAGCCGTGTACGGAGTACGGAGTATGACATTTCTGAATGGGGCCGCAGCAGCACTGTGAGTATGGGCAGGAGCGCATATTGCTGCTCCTGCCTGTACCCCCTGGAGGATTACTAACTCCTGGCATAGCACATGGGTACCCTGTACCCATGTACTATGCCAGGATTAGTTGAGCGGAGCGGGCTCCTGCTTTGCTAAGCTGAGAACTGCATGTCAGAGCTGAGAACTGCAGAGCTTAATGAAGCAGGCAGAAGCAGCAGCCCGCTCCGGGTACAGGGTACCCGTGTGCTATGCCATGCCAGGAGTTAGTAATCCTCTGGAGAGCACGGGCAGGAGCAGAAATATGTGCTCCTGTCAGTACTCCCAGCGCTGGTGAACACACATAAGATACGCACAAATTTACTTGCAGTTTTTGGTGTGGATTCAATGCAGTTTTGCCTCAGATCTCACCCTTCCATTGAAAAGGGTAAAATCTGCAGCTAAAACGGCAAACATAATTGACATGCTATTTAATTTGAAATCTGTGAAACAGGTCAATATCTGCATGGAAAAAATCTGCAAAATATACATGAGAATAGTGTAATATCAGGAATCCACGCAGAAAAACCGCACATATTCTGCAACGAGTACAGGTTGCCTAAATCAGGAGTGGATTGTAAAAGGAGGAAAAGTATGAAGGACAGATACAACTTCTCCTCTTTTTTAATTTACTCCTGGTTTTGGCATCCAAAACTGCATGCAGAAACCTGACCATGTGGCTGTACCCTAACATACGTGGGAACTGCATTTCCTCTCATCTGGGTACATATTATATTTTTCAAGCAAAGGTGTTTATACCAGATTATAGGATATGCAAATAAGATCTTAGCAAGCTCTGCCTATGATGCCACCAGATGTAAGGTAGCTATCCTATAAGTCAGGGGTCAGAAAACACCGGCACTCCAGCTGTTGTTAAACTACAACTCCCAGCATACACACTTACTTGGCTGTTCTTGTAACTACCATATAAGGGGTCATGCACACGAAAGTATTTTCTTTCCGTATTCGTTCCGGGTTTTTTTGCGGACCGTATGCGGAACCATTCACTTCACTGGGTCCGCAAAATAAACCTAAGTTACTCCATGTGCATTCCAATTCCGTATGTCTATATTTCCGTTCTAAAAAAAAATAGAACATGTCCTATTATTGTCCGCATTATGGACAAAGATAATACTGTTCTATGAAGGGCCAGCTGTTCCGTTCCGCAAAATACGGAATGCACCCGGATGTCATCCATATTTTTTGCTGATCCGTTTTTTGCGGACCACAAAATACATACGGTCGTGTGCATGAGCCCTAAATGAAATGAGTATTCTGGGAGTTGTAGTTTCAGAACAGGTGGAGTGCCGGAGGTTACTGCTCCCGACTATAACCAATGATCAACCTTTTAAACAGGCCTTGAGACATGACTTGGATAATAATTAAGCCAGCATCTCATCTGCAGACAGCTGTTTCTGATTGCCCCTCATGAGTGGGTGAGAGGCCTAGGTCAGAATTCGGGGCATATTATATCTCCTTATGGAGAGAGCCCAAATGGCGTGAGGAGTCTTGAGGAGCATTGACTGGCCTATAAGACTTCTCACTCTATTTAGGCTTTCTCCATAACCACCTTAGATTAAGCACTTTCACTGAGACCTCCAGCATTGCTTGATTTTCTGGTTTTTGCAAATCCCCTACTTGTGAGAAGCTTACACTCCCCAAGAATGTATTATCACATAAAAGACAAAGGGGGCAATCAAGCAGAATACACCACTAGAATTGTGGCCTAATCCTTTGTGGTACTACTGAGCTTTTATGGATTGCTTCCAATGGTATCAACATTTCATGGGACATTTTCATTTGCAAATCAACAGATAAAGAAGAGCAAAGAGCTCTACACCCTGGCCTCATTTATATGAAAAGGCCTCATGAGTTGACACACTGAGCTAATAAATGGGATCCATAGGTGGCAATTAAGCTTCCTTCACACTTGTACCTCATGGAATAATCAAAGTACTTACTAACCCCAGGTAAATATTTTCTCCTTTCCTAAGTTTCCCTTCCCCCTTCTGCTCATCTGTGTTTGTTCTTTGCACCTTACCTCAATAGCAGATAATGGTCTCATTTCAGACTGTCACAGTTGAGGTGACCAGAGAGGGCACATCAACAAAGTGCCTCTCTCAGGGCCCTCAAACAAAAGGCTAGTCCGGACTATGAGAATCTCAGCTCTGTTGTCATTCTGTTTTCACAGGTGCCACATCTGAAATTAACTACTTCTTTTTCTTTTGCAGCTGCTGGCTAATGGAAAAAAAGTTTACAAAAGGAAAGAAACTGTGGTTTTCTATGGACACTTCCTTTCTTGCAATTCTATTCTTGCCTTGATGAAAAACTGGGATTATACACAGTACTCCTGGAAGCAGTCAATGAATGATAACAGTGGTCAAAAAGGAAAGTTAAATGGTTATTCCAGTTATATTAAGTTATCCCTTATCCAAAGGATAGGGATAACTATTAAATTGTGGGAGTCCTACCGTTGGGACCCCCATTGATCACGAGAATGGGGGCCTCATACTCCGTTGAGCCCACCAAAATTAATGGAGCAGCAGGCCAGGCATGTGCGCGGGCGCCCTATTGATTTCTAGGGGAGTGCCGTAAATAGCCCAGTAAAGCACTCAGCTATTTCCAGCAGGTCATAAGCGATAAAAATATAACAGGAATACTCCTTAAAGATACCTTTACACAAGGCGATTATTGTGCAAATTGTCGTTAAATTGAGCGAATATGCAATATTATCGAGCAGTGTAAAAGCAATGAACGATAGAATGACAACTGACAATCAGTAGATTTATTGTTGGTTTGATCGTTTGTCTGGTCACAAAAATTATGTTTGGACACTAACGTTTTCATACGTGTAAACAGGAATCGTTCACTGCACTCACGATTATAATTACTTTTAAGTGAAGACAACTGTCTGCTTTACAGACTATGAATTATGTGATCGAAATTAAGATTTTGTGAACGATAATCTGCGTGTCTAAAACGTTCACTACACCAAAAAAAACAACTTGTTCGTCACTCAATCGTACCGATTATATCCTCGTGTAAAGGTACCTTTAAGTGTAGATGCTTCTTGATCACAAAAGTCCAAGCTGGCATTTTGTAAACTTTTCATTTACATTTTACTAATAAAACCCACAATTTTGGGCAAATTTTGATTTTTTTTTGTGGGTTTTTGTTAAATATTGTTCTATTTGTATAAAAGTTTTTTTTTATCATTTTACTTCAATCATTATATTTTTAAAAGGATGTCTGTATCTATTGTATCTCTGTGTGCTTCCAAATTCATACAGTCAGGCCAATTTCACACAAGTGTATTCAGTGAGAGAAATAGGCTCCATGTCTCAGAGGTATTTCCCTTCCTGAATGCTGCTCCTATGACATGGACCCACGGCAGTATAATGATTTATAATGCTGCGTGTTCCTGCCTGATCGCAAATTTAAGGAATTGTACTCACATAATGTCATCAGTACAAATCAGAGTTGAGGTCAGGCAAGAATACACAGCATTATAAATCATTATAATGCAGTGAGGTCCAGTCGTAGGAACAACATTCAGGATGGGAAGTACCTCATGTGAAATTGGCCTCACATAGACGTCTTTGTTTTTAATTACTTCTAGTGGAGAATACTCCACACATACCAGTCTACATTTACTAATGTGTCTGTGCCTAGAATCTGCCTAAAAAATGGTTCGCAATTTGGCACATTTAGGGCTTCTCCAATTTTTACAATGTGCTCGAAAAGGGAGCAGTGCTTAGTGGGAAGAAGTGGGGCTTCATAAAGAATAGGATGTGGCCTAAGAATTTTGCCTCATTTATCAAATCTGCTATGCCAGTTTTTGGTCTCAAAATGTTGCAAGCGATGTCGCATGCAACATTATTTGTCCTTTTATTTTGTCACTTTTGGTAACATTTTGTGACTTTTGATTAGCTTCACCACTGGATTGAAAAATTAGTTGGGATTACAGATTAGAACACTTTTATGTCTGATTTATGATGTGCAACTTTTTAAAACATTTGCAGAAAAATTGCATCTCCACGCCAGGCAACCCTCTGCAATACTTTCTCTGACACTGGGGAAACCACATTACACTTGCACCAAATTTAATAAAACCAAGTGCCATCTTCATAAATGTGGCTCAGATGCGCAAAAGAAACAATGATCAATTTCGCCAAAGTGTCTATCCCTGCACCAGATTTATCATTTATCCTGAGCCACAGTGATAAATCTGGAGAAGATCTAGACAGTCTGTCTATGTTTACGTCACCACTGAGTCCGACTGTGCATGCAATGGAACATGCCACAATCCAATCAGGGCTATACAGAGATGTACAGTAGTGCCCTATAGTCCCCTATTTCAGTGCTATACAACTTGGAGCTATGCTCATTAGTCCATATGGCGAGAAAATTAGGGTGAAAGTAAAATTAAAAAAATATGCATTTGCAATTGTCTCTTAATATAAATTTAAGGTCTAGTATATGAAATCTATTTCAAAATGGTACAGCTCATCCAACAAAAAAGGCCTCATGCAGCTATATAGAGCATAAAATTTCAAAATTTAAAAATTCTGTAATTATTTGCATCCTTTGAGAGATTGCCACAACATGGCATATACTGGTTGAGGCAAGGGAAATACACTATTACACAATGTTCGTACAGATAAATGGTCCACTTGGGCTAATAGAGGGGTTCCAAAAGGTATATGGAAAGTGTTTGTCCAGTTCTGGCAACCTGTTTAATGGAAAATCTGGGTGGGTGTTTTAATCCTTTTTGCCACTGTTTTCAGGCTTTCTAAACATGTAATATAGTGTAATTGTATGTTACTATCTAGGATAGAGGGAGAAATTCATCATGAGGAGAATATCTGAAGTCAATTTTGGATGAGTCTGTGTTGGTGTACTTTATGCCACATTTATCAAATGTCTCATGTTGCTTGATAAATTTGTCTTATCCTTAAACCTAACACTATTGTCTAGAAAACCTACTAAAGTTTTCCTACTCCACCCTTTTACTGGAGTGAGATTGCGACTTTCTTGCAACCTTTTAAAAAAGTCTCAATGATAAATCTGGAGTGAAACTCATTAACATAGCTAACCACACACACTTTTCCAGCTGTATTTCAAAGCTGGAGTTAGTGGTGTAAAAATGCAAAAAGTCACAGGATTTTGTGTAAGTGAGCCCAAAAAGTCGCAAAAGCCCTATTTTGCTACTTTTTGAAGACAGATTTCTGGAGTGAAGGCATGATAAATCAGGGCCATTGTGCATATGTACATGTCCATAGACATGGACTTTAACAGGGCAAATGGAATGACAACATCTATTGCTGACATTACTAGCCCTTTCAAGTCAATTGCTCCTTAAAAAATGGACAGCAGACAGACATTATATGTGTGCGGTCTGTTCTGCATGGATGGTTGCAAGGAGACGCTGAAAATAAGTGAATGCAGTTTTTTTTATAGACATGAAAAAGGAATGACAAACTGATGCTACATGGAGGAAAAAAACGACAAATGGAAGACGGTCAGAGACAATCCTGATTCTGCATAGAAGGAAAATGTCATTTTATTAGTGGACAGTGCACAGACAAGTTTTAATGCTGCCTGCCATGAGTTCAAAGAATATAAAATCTACTACAAATTTATGAAACTGAAGGCTATGAGCACTGTATGATGGGTCGGTAAGCACAGATAATAAATCCATTCTATGGCCATGTACATGATGCCTAACTAGCAATTATGCTGTACATAGTCATGTAGGGGCACATTTTAGACGCTCACCTTAAAGACACCTATACCTGGCGGTGGTTCCACTGGAGTTATAAAGAGGCACTGGTCTCTCCATAACTTCGGCAGATCCTTCACTACTTCTAGCTTCCGAGCTGTCTTACATTTAGACCCTTTTCTACTCTTAAAACAGGGATAGAAAATGGTAAATGAGATGGGCCTGCTGGACTGCCCCCTTACCTGTCCATGCCACATCCACTTTTTTAGACCTGGCGTGAGCAGGGAAAATTCGAAGATTGTGGTGCAAAGGAGCTTTGCGCCGCAATCTGCACCAGAAATACGCTTACTTTAGGCGTAGTTCTGTTTGATAAATGACCCCCATAGTGCTTGCTCTTATAAACCTGTACGAAAGATTTATTTTAATACAAGGCTTTCTGCAGACAACTAGTTACAATGATTCTGAAATAAGATGTCACAAAATATCAGATTTGTGTTTATATGAAAAGCATTTCTGCCACACAGAAAATGGCTCATTGTCCCTCTCAAATAATGTATGCGCGAAAATATATCTAGCAAAGCATGCCCCACTTTGGAAAAAAATCTCTAAGCGTCTAGGGCCATTTAGTTTACATGGCTATTATTACATGTACTAATTGGTTTTATTGTTCAGCATTGCAGTGTGGATACATGTAAATGTCTGAATAATTAATCCTATACTATGTCATATCTACAGCATAGAAAAACTGACAAGTGCCATTAAATATGTAGGAAGGGCAGCATAACGTTTTCTAACTACAGATGAATAACCTAACAGTATTCTAATATTTTAAGGCTTGCCAGCTGATTTCAAAATGGGCTATTTACTACAAAGTCAGAATATTTTTCATATTCCACTGATATTTAAAGCCTCCTCAGAATACAAATGGACTGAATCTTTCATGTCATCGTTTTCAAGATTGAAGACAATGGAATCTTGTATATCATACTGTACGAAACAACATTTATCTATCCACGACAAAGAAGAAATAAAATATTTTACAAATATGATTCATTATTTATAAGAGAAAAAGGCAACATATTTTGCAGTATAGTACACATTAACACAGATTTATTTACAATGCATTTAGAAAGTCTTCACTTTCACTTTTCTCACATTTTGTTATGTTGTGGCCTTGTGCTTAAAGGGGTTGTGCCACCAAAAATATTCTACAGTTTTCAAACTAGCACCTATATCTGAATAGCTTTGTAATTGCATGTAATTAAAAAAATTACTATAGCCCCTTCATATTGCACAATTTAGCAGACGATTGTCAGAAAGGATGCGTTCCTTCCCAGCAATTGCTGGCTCATCAGCAGAAGAGACCTCTTAGGCTATGTTCACATCAGCGTTCAGCCTTTCCGTTCTCCTGCTCCGTTATAGGAGCAGGAAAACGGAAAGGACTGATTCGGCTCATAACTGAGCCGAACGGAGCCTATGGACCTCATAGACCCCCATAGACTATAATGGGGTCCGTTAGGTTTCCGCTCAGAAGATGATTTTGGAGCGGAGACAAAAGTCCTGCATGGGCAGCATTTGCCACTTCATATCCAACGGCTAGAGTGTTATGTATGAAAGATTACAATATGACTATGTCTAGCCTCCTTGATAGGTTTCATCCGGGGGGCCCCAGATAGCTCTGATTTGCCTCCCCGTTAGCCAAATTAATGGATGAGATTGGGTGGACGGCTTAATGGCACCTTAAATACCCTGATGGTGGGGCATACTCTTGTCATTCTGTCAGTCATAACACTCTCTCTCGGATAGATTATGCCATGGGGAATTCTGCTTTTTGCACTACTAATTACAATAACAATTTACAGATTGAATATGGAGCAAGGGGAGTCTCTGATCATTCACCATTGAACTTGACTTTTCTGTCCGGGGGGGCATGTTGACCATGCCGACCCCTTGATGACGTGGGATAAGTTAAAAGTATACTTGCGGGGTTGTTTGAAGTCGTCCATTTCTTTTGTGAAGCGTGCCTCGGCTAGATTAAAAGAAGAACTGGCATCTGACTGCTCTAGGCCAGAGAGGCTGTATGTCAATGATCCTACAGGCCAGAATAAGCAGAACTGGCTATTGAAAGGGAGTCAATATCTGAACCATTTGAAAGAGAAAGCCCAACGTAAGTTATTTTTTACAAAAAACAAATGGCTGCACACCGTTATATATACAAACAATAGAGCTAAGAAATGGGTGTCATTCTAGATAAAAGTGGTACAATACCGACTATAAATGAATAATGGAAGCTCTTAGCGCACATACGTGTCGGACCCATCTACCAGGCGTCAAGGTGGCTTCCGCAGATGGGTCCCTATCACTAAATATACTGCCTCACTTTGGACTTACTTAAGCCTGCAATATTCAGGGCAGTGTAGGAACCAGCTACAAACGTACTCTGCTCAGAAGTCCCAGGTAGATGGGTCGTGTTCAGTCTAAAAGAGGTGCTACCCTCAATATATTGCAAGAAAATTTAGACTAGAACCATCAGAATCACAGGTGCATATCCATGAAGCAAACATAATTACAAAAAACAAAATGGCTGCACACCGTTATATTTACAAACAATTGAGCTAAGAATTGGGGGTCATTCTAGATAAAAAATGGTACAATACCGACTATAAATGAATAATGATAGCTCTTAGCGCACATACGTGTCGGGCCCATCTACCAGGCGTCAAGGTGGCTTTCGCAGATGGGTCCCTATCACTAAATATACTGCCTCACTTTGGACTTAATTAAGCCTACAATATTCAGGGCAGTGTAGGAACCAGCTACAAACGTACTCTGCTCAGAAGTCCCAGGTAGATGGGCGTGTTCAGTCTAAAAGAGGTGCTAACCTCAATATATTGCAAGAAAATTTAGACTAGAACCTTCAGAATCACAGGTGCATAACCATGAAGCAAACAATTACAAAAAACTAAATGGCTGCACACCGTTATATACACAAACAATAGAGCTAAGAAATGGGGGTTATTCTAGATTAAAGTGGTACAATACCGACTATAAATGAATAATGGAAGCTCTTAGCGCAATTATGTTTGCTTCATGGTTATGCACCTGTGATTCTGAAGGTTCTAGTCTAAATTTTCTTGCAATATATTGAGGGTAGCACCTCTTTTAGACTGAAAACGCCCATCTACCTGGGACTTCTGAGCAGAGTACGTTTGTAGCTGGTTCCTACACTGCCCTGAATATTGTAGGCTTAATTTAGTCCAAAGTGAGGCAGTATATTTAGTGATAGCGACCCATTTGCGGAAGCCACCTTGACGCCTGGTAGATGGGCCCGACACGTATGTGCGCTAAGAGCTTCCATTATTCATTTATAGTCGGTATTGTACCACTTTTATCTAGAATGACCCCCATTTCTTAGCTCTATTGTTTGTATATATAACGGTGTGCAGCCATTTTGTTTTTTGTAATTTTGTTTGCTTCATGTATATGCACCTGTGATTCTGAAGGTTCTAGTCTAAATTCTCTTGCAGTAAGTTATTTTTTGTCAGGCAATACAATTTTGAATTAGGGAACCAATCTAGCAAACTTTTGGCTCACATAGTTCGGCAGAATCAGGCTTCTCCTGTTGTGCTCCGTATCAGGGCTGTAGACGTCAGTTTACTAACAGAACCTGATGCTATTACTCGCAGATTTCGAGAATTTTATCAGGAACTCTACAACGCTAGGACGGAGTATACCTCAGATAAAGTCCTGGCTTATCTGGCGGACATAGAGATCCCCACGCTATGGCAGGAGTCAAGGGATCTATTAGACGCCCAAATTACTACTCGGGAAACTATAGATGCCATATCTCTACTAGCGAAGGGAAAATCACCCGGCTCGGATGGGTTACCATTGGAAATATACTCCAAATATGCTATTTCTCTGACTGCCACTGCTACATATGTACACTGAGTCCTTTTCACGAGGTAGTCTACCACCATCCTTGTATGAGGCCACCATTGTGATCTTGTTGAAGCCAGGGAAAGACCCCACTGAGTGCGGCTCTTATAGGCCAATATCTCTGCTAAATCTCGACTATAAAATATTGGCCAAAATACTAGCGCTAGGCTTGGGCAAAGTCATCAGTCCACTGGTCCATCTGGATCAATCTGGGTTCCTGCCTGGCAGATCTACCTCTGATAATATTAGGAGAGTCCAGGTGATTACCCAGATAGGTTTGTCTAGGAAACAAAAATGGGCTTTGGCTTCTTTAGATACAGTCAAAGCCTTTGACTGGGTGGAATGGCAGTATCTATTGGCTGCTCTCAGCTGTTTTGGGTTCGGTCCTAACTTCATTAAATGCAGTACAGTGGCTAGCTAGTACAGGCATGCTCAACCTACGGCCCTCCAGCTGTTGCAAAACTACAACTCCCATCATGCCCTGCTGTAGGCTGATAGCTGTAGGCTGTCCGGGCATGCTGGGAGTTGTAGTTTTGCAACAGCTGGAGGTCCGCAGGTTGGGCATCCCTGAGCTAGTAGATTCTGATAGGAATGGTGCTGGAATGCAGAGGAGGTGGCCTGTTCATATACCGCCTGTGATATCTTCACGCCCCGCCGTGATGGAAACACTGCATTTCGTAAATGCCACCTGCATACCCAAGGCAAGTATAAAAGAGATATTCATGTACTATATGATATCTGATTAAAAATTTTACATTAATCATGGAAAAACCCCTTCAAAAATATTATAATCAGTTTTTACCAATCTATCTGCACTCAATACCCAATAATGAGAAAGTGAAAACAGAACATTCAAATTCTTTGCTAATTTATTGAAAATTTTAAATTAAAATATTGCATTGACATTCTGATGCTTTACTAGGAGCTGGATAAGGACAACACCAGGTTGGACATTTTTCTGAATTCAAAATTTTGGATAAATAAGCACTGCTTTTTTTTTTACACGCCTGTGGTGTTTTGGAGAGACTGCAAAGTGTCCTTAGAAGGAGAAAACGGAAGCACTACCATCATTTTTGCTGCCCATTTGGAACTGTGTCTATTGCTGCTATATTTACTACTACTCCCATTGAGTAAGACTTAATTTATTGCAACCAATGAACCTGGTTATTGATTCCATCATCCATCCACTGGCTCTGCATCCATACTCCAGCCTTGCACCCTGCCAACCAACTAACATTAAGGGCACCCCAACTACCATCAGGCAGAAGCTCCAAAATAATCAGGAAGTGCCCTCAGGGAAGAAAGGTTGCGCCTTCCATTCACTAAGCACGGCCCGCGTAGTGCCAAAGTGAGGACTGACACCATTAACTGTGAATGCCACTAGCCATCTCCGAGCAACAGTTGCTTCCTTTTTGCCCTGTGCCCTCAGGCCATTGCAAGTGATGAAGGGGAAGAAAAAATGCCACGTGAGACTAAATTTAGGCACAATGGTGTTAAAAAGGTCACAAACACAAGTTTCCAACTTTTTAACTCCATAAAACAAGTACGGGGGGGGGGGTGATGAATTCCCAAAATAGTATTTCAGAATCTAACATCCACTTCAGAAAGCAGCTGGCAAGCTGATAAAGATCAAGGGAAAACAATCACTTCTGAAGATTAGCACTTAGCCTAGTGACACAAGACAAGAGATAATTAATTCATGTCCAACAAGATAAGCAAGATATCACATAATGTTCCTCAGTAACATGTGACTGGGTTTCCATGTTACAAATATGTGGAAATCTGAATTAAGATCATATTATTATTACAAATTGTTCAATGAGTGTCTACACAGAGAGAACATTCAACTGGATCCTTCAATCTTTAACCTAAACTTGATATTTCAATTTCGGTCTGCGGCACTATCATAACTCCTGTGCAACACGCCCGCTGTCTTGGGGCCACGTTTGACTAGGTTCTTTCCCTTGTTCCCCATGTCGAATCACTTGAACACTCTTATCGTCTGCATCTCAAGAATATCTCCAGAGTCTGCCCTTTTCTTACAGTGGAAATGGTAAAAACTCTTGTTGCCATGATTTATTCTCGTCTTAACTCTTTACTAATGCAACTCATTACTAATCGAACTCCCTATCACTAATCTCTCTCCCCTTCAGTCTGTCCTAAATGCTGCAGCCAGGCTCATCTATCTATCCACCGGCTATACTGATGTGACCAGACTCTGCTTCACTGGTTGCCCATCCACCACAGAATACAGTTCAAACTTCTCACGCACAAAGCTCTCCACAGTGCTGCACCTCTATACATCTCCTCCCTCATTTCTGTCTACTACCTTACTTGTGCTCTCCATTCTGTTAGATTAAAATCCTCCATAATTCGTACCTCTGACTCCAGTGTTCAAGACTTTTCTCGAGTTGAACTTCCCTACCTTCAAACGTGCCTTGGAAACACATCTTTTCAGGCAGGCTTATCAAGCTTCCTAAAATGACTGTTTTCCTCCCCCACGAACTCCTCAGGCCTGAACTTGATCTTCTAACAGTCCCAAACCCGAAGCAGATCACCTACACCACTGCTTTCAGTACAATAATGGTTTGACTACTAGCTATCACAATCAACTACCTTATGTGCAGGGCCGGATTAACGTAGGGGCTGATGGAGCTGCAGCTCCAGGCCCCTACCATAAAATAGGCCCATCCGCCAGCCAAAAGGTCGTCGGGAGGGTTAAAAGTCCTCTGTTGTACACAGCGCAGCGTCACATAGCACACAGACAATGCACTGACATTCACCTCACGCTGGCAGCAGGGAGCCTGAGGGAGGGACTCGGGAGGAGCGTAATATGATCCTAGAGTGGAAGATGCTTCTGCCAGCCCCTCCCCTCCCCGCCCACCAACCAATCAGAGCTGAGGCAAGGCAAGCACTAGCAGCTCTGAGTCGTCTGAGTAGTACAGGGAGTCTTCACAGGTCCTGTAAGGGAACTGCACAGTGTAAAGTGTAGTTCCCAGGTTAGAACAGTGCATCTGCCAGGACCTGTGATGACATCATCTTCAGCATCACAGGTCCTTCAGAATCTAGCAAAGGAACTGCACCAAAAATGGTGTAGTTCCTAGGTTTGAAAGGTACATCTGCCAGGACCTGTGATGACATCATCACAGGTCCTTCAACCCCTAACAGCAAGTATTAGAAGTTCACAAGCAGCTCTGCATTGATCCATACAGACTGGAATGGAGTGGTAAGAGGAGGTCCTCCACTTTTCATCATTTACCCACCCTCCATGCCCTGTTTTTACTCATTGCTCACTCATGTATAATACTTCAGACAGGTACAGTGACCACTACCTCATGTACTTCACACACACAGTGACCATAATGTATAACTGACCACATATTTCTATAAACACTGCATCTACAGTATTATACCTTGTATGCCTCACATCTATATATATATATATATATATATACACACACACACACACTGCATATATTAAACAGTATTATAGATGCAATATGTACAGATATATAATATATATTGCAGTGTACTGATATGTGAGGTACAAGGTATAATATATGCACTGTGTACAGATATATAGTATATACAGCAGTGTACTGATATGTGAGGTACGAGGTATAATAGATGGTGTGTACAGGTATATTGTATATACAGTATTGGATTGATATGTGAGGTACGAGCTGTAATTTATACCTCATATATCAGTACACTGCTGTATATACTATATACCTGAACACACTGCATATATTATACCACATTCCTCACATATCAGTACACTGCTGTATACACTATACATCTGTACACACTGTATCTATTATGCCTCTTTTGTGTGCCAATCCGGCCCTGATGGCATAAATTATAAAACAGCAGCGAACATAGTTCATGCAACAAAGAGAGAGGCCTGGAATGGGTAGTGGGAGGGGCTATAAAAGGGGAATGGGGGCCCAATTTAGATTCTTGCTATGGGGCCCAGTGATTTCTATGTACGCCTTTGACAGGAGCAGAGAGATATGAGAAGTGACAGATGACACAGAGTTTAGATTACAGGTTGAATTAACCCTTTAGGATCAAATTGGCTTCTCAGGAGATATATATGTTAAAGGCATCTCATTCAGTAGCTATATAACTAAGGGTGGGTTCACATCTCCTTTATGCATTCCGTTAAGTGGGGACTGTGGGGACTATTTTATTATCAGCCAGTGACTGTGTTACTGTAATACTGTTATCAATTCAGCACATAGTTTTCCCTGTGCGTGCATTCACATTTCACTTCACTTGGTTCGTTGTACTACTGTCAGTGTCAGACTGTTGTCACTGTGGGTAACAATGCACAACAGACAACAATGCACACCACAGTGACAGCTCCTGAGTCCTGTCCTGAGTCCTCCTGTCCGGCGTCAGCCTCAGCTTCCCTTCACTATCACTATAATCAATCACTCTTCCTGATCCGGACTCACTCATTAGAGAGCTGAAGAGCCGACTGAGTCAGCAGCAGCAAGTGAATCGAATGGATAGCATCTGCGCATGCGCACCGGCTCCTAGAGTCTTCGGTTCACTTGCGAGTCAGCTCAGCAGTCAGTGACTCAGCAAGTGAACCGAAGATCCGATTCATGAACCGATTAATCTGAAAGATCCGAACTTCCCATCACTATTGTACACAGCGCAGCGTGCAGGAGGGATAACCGCGGGCGCACTGAGGTCATATCCGGCGGGCCGCGGCATTACAGGAACAGCACCAGCTGCTCTGACGTCCTGTCGCCGGATATACGTCACAGGATATCCGGCGGCAGGACGTCAGAGCAGCTGGTGCGGTTCCTGTAATGCCGGCCCGCCGGATATGACCTCAGTGCGCCTGCGGTTATCCCTCCTGCACGCTGCGCTGTGTACAACCTACTCAGCAGTTTCGACCAGCACACGGCCCACAGCGCTCAGCCACACCAGCCCGTGAGACAGCAGGAGCTTCTGGAGCAGGGCAGGTATCAGATAAACTCATCCAGTTGGAAGGGAGGGCAATCATAGTGCTGTTATGATTTATGGACACAGCTCTCAGCATGCTTAGCCAGCCTTCTATCTGGCTGGGCTTCTTAAGAGTCACAGTCCACAGGCTCAGAAACAGCCTGTGGACTGTGACTCTCAAGAAGCACAGCCAGATAGAAGGCTGGCTAAGCATGCTGAGAGCTGTGTCCATAAATCATAACAGCACTATGAAAATTACTGACTGGCTAAGCACGCTGAGAGCTCAGTCTCTATAACATAACACATTAAAGAAATTACTGTTTCTAGCTGCTAGTCCACAGTCCACAGCAGCTAGAAACAGTAATTTTCTTTAAAGGGATTCTGTCACCAGGTTTGACCCCTGTCAGCTAAAAATATGCTGATGTTCAGGGCGTCTTCACGATTCCTAATGTGGGCTTATAAATGTCATCTGTGGGCTTATTTAGCTAAAAAACAGCTATTACTAACCTGTCAGTCAAACAAATAAGGTGCCTAAGGGGATGTTAATGGGTGCAAGATGCCCGCCGCACCCACCGCCGTTCGTGCCCAGCGCCGCCTTTCCGGACTTCTGCACCGCCTCCTAATCCTCTGTGCCGCCTCTCGCTCTCCCTCCCTCCCCCCTCCTTCTGCTGTAAGATCTCGCGCTTGCGCACAGGGCTCTGCCTGATGCGCCCGTGCAGACTTCTCCATTTGGCTTCTTACAGCGAAGTGCGCATACGCCGGCACTTCGCTCAACCCCTGTATGCGCGAGATCTTACAGCAGGAGGAGGGGGGAGGGAGGGAGGGAGAGCGAGAGGCGGCACAGAGGATTAGGAGGCGGCGCAGAAGTCCGGCGCTGGGCACGAACGTCGGCGGGTGCGGCCGACACCTTGCATTCATTAACATCCCCTTGGGCACCTTATTTGTTTGACTGACAGGTTAGTAAAAGCTGTTTTTTAGCTAAATAAGCCCACAGATGACATTTATAAGCCCACATTAGGAATCGTGAAGACGCCCTGAACATCAGCATATTTTTAGCTGACAGGGGTGAAACCTGGTGACAGAATCCCTTTAATGTGTTATGTTATTTAGACACAGCTCTCAGCATGCTTAGCCAGCCTTCTATCTGACTGGCTAAGCATGCTGAGTGCTGTGTCCATAAATCATAACACAGCTCTATGAAAATTACTGTTTCTAGCTGCTGTTGTCCACAGTCCACAGCAGCTAGAAAACAGTAATCTTCATAGTCATGTTAAATGATCACTATAGTGTCAGGAAAACAAAGCGGTTTTCCTGACACTATAGTGCCCTGAGGGTGCCCCCACCCTCAGGGTCCCCCTCCCGTGGTCCCCCTCCATGTTGCCAAGATAGACGCCAAATGATTAAGACACTGAGTGCAGTTCCATAAAAAGGCCCAGCAAAATCCTCAGCACCAAGCCCATGATGCTCTTAATCCGGCCCTGCTTATGTGTCACCCCCAATTCCTCATAGATTGTAAGTTCTTGTGTGCTTGGCCCTGACTCTTAGTGTTTCAGTTGTATATTTGCCAGTTACGTTGTGATGTCTTTTGTTTTGTACATGAACCCTCTGAATTTCTAAAGCGCTGCGGAATATGGTGACGCTATATATATAAATATTATTAACTGGATGTGAGCAATTGCTTGTTAGGGGCTTCGCACCTAGCCCTCATGTCTGAGGGAGTCTAAAACTTAAGAAGTAACCACGGCACTCATTTGGATGATCAAGGATAATTCATTTACTTAATTGTCCATTCCAAAGTGATCTTTTAAATAAAGGCCATTATTTTAAAGATCACTTTGGGATGGACAATTAAATAAATGAATTATCCTTGATCATCCAAATGAGTGCCGTGGTTACTTCTTAAGTTAAATTGATTATTTCCACTGAGCACCAACAGCTGTACAAGGAGTGCCATCCACTATAATCATTGTATGAGGGAGTCTAAAGGCCTGTCAACATAAGCATCGCTATAGGGGGGAAGGGGGGCAGTTTCCCCGCCCCCCTAGGTTATTCCTTGCCCCCCCCGCTGATTACCCTTTAAAATGCTGGCCGCTGCCGCTAGTACAGCCAGGGCCGTCTTTAACGCGAGGCAAAAGGGGCAGCTGCCCTGGGCCCAGTTGCTCCTGGGGGGCCCAAGGCAGCTGCCTCTTGAGCCCCGCTGGTCACTGGTGACGTGGGGGGGGCGGCGACAGGGCACAGGGTGATGAACGCTTCCATTGTGGAAGCGCAGGACAGCGATACAGATGGAATCCTCAGGACACCGATACAGATGGAAGTGCTGTGGCGGGGAAGGGAAGGGAGAGGCATCTACCTTTCCCGTTCCTCTGATAGGCTGCAGGTACTAGGCCTGCAGCGTATAAGAGGCTGGTGCAGGCGGCACGATGACGTCATTGCACCGCCTGAGCCATACAGCGCAGGACACAGGCCGGAAGAGGCCTGCATCGCATCGCTGTATGCCTGATGGAGGTAAGTATAAGTGTTTATTTTTTTTATATGGTACTACTACTGGCACATGATTGGGGGGCATCTATGGGGGCACCTGTTACTGGCACATGATTGGGGGCATATATGTGGGCACCTGTTACTGGCACGTGATTGGGGGGCATCTATTGGGGCACCTGTTACTGTCACATGATTGGGGGGCATCTGTGGGGGCACTTGTTACTGGCACATGATTGGGGGGCATATATGGGGGCACTTGTTACTGGCACATGATTTGGGAGCATCTATGGGGAAACCTGTTACTGGCACATGATTGGGGGCATCTATGGGGGCACTTGTTATTGGCACATGATTGGGGGGCATCTATGGGGGCACTTGTTACTGGCACATGATTGGGCGGCATCTATGGGGCTACTTGTTACTGGCACATGATTGGGTGGCATCTATGGAGGTACTTGTTACTGGCACATGATTGGGGGGCATCTATGGGGGCACTTGTTAATGGCACATGATTGAGGGCATCTATGGGGCACTTGTTACTGGCACATGATTGGGGGCGTCTATTGGGGCACTTGTTATTGGCACATGTTTGGGGGGCATCTATGGGGGCACTTGTTACTGGCACATGATTGGGGGGCATCTATAGGGGCACTTGTTACTGGCACATTATTGGGGGGCATCTATTGGGGCACATCTTACTGGCACATTATTGGGGGGCACTGTGGGCGCATCTATGGGGGTACTTCTTACTGGCACATTATTGGGTGGCACTATGGGGGCATCTATGGGAGGCACTGCTTACTGGCACATTATTGGGGGCACTATGGGGGCATCTACTGTGGCCACAAAGAAGGGGTATTTTATATTGGGGAAGGGGGGAGTGGAACACTATGGGGGCTTCTACTGAGGCCACAAAGAAGGGGTATTGTATAGGGGGTGCTCTCTATAGGGGTATTTTATACTGGGGCACATTATGGTGGGAATTATGGGGAAGGGGAGAGAGGAGTTCAATGGGCTCATCTATGGGAGCACTAAGAAGGGGTGTTTTATACTTGCAAATTATGGAGGACACTGAGGGCATCTACTGGGGCACTATACAGTATATGGGGCATTTAATACTAGTACATTATGGGGGGCACTAGGAAGAAGGAGGAGAGGAGCACTATAGGGCATTTACTGGGGGCACTATATAGGGGTACTTTATACTGGCCCATTATGGGTGCACTATGGGGATATTAGCTCAACTGGGGGCATTAAAAGGGGGTATTTTCTGCACTGGAACATTATAAGGAGAATTATTACTACTGGGGGGCATTATGATGGGCTTTATTACTACTGGGGGTCTATGGGGAGCATAATTACTAATATGGGCACAATCGGAGAATTATTACTTCTGGGGCATAGTGGGGACATATTGGGGGCATTGTAGGAGCACTATTACTACCATCTGTGCTCTAGCAATGAATTATTCCTATTGGTGGGACTTTTGGGAGCACTATTACTGTGGGGGCACCTTGGCACAGTATCAGCTTACCACAATTATTTTTGGGGGACGTTATGTTTACACTATTAGTGTCAGGGGCACTATTTGCTGGGCTCAGTTATCTTAGGGCACTGTGTGCCAATAATTATTGATGGGCACTCTCTGCATGGTACTACTATTATCAGGGGGGTTATCTGTTTCTGCAGTATAGTATTGGGGAGCACAGCGGCACAGTATTGGGGGTGGTAGGATGATTTGTCCAGAAGATGGGAGGATGATGGAAAAGTAGTAAACTGAGATTTTGTTTGTCAAACTGCAGAGACGAGAAATGGCTGAAAAATGGTGGTCTGGTCTGAAGGTCTGAAAGGAGAAGATGAGGAAAGAGAACATCTACATCAAAGAGAAGTCACTGGATGTAAGAGGTATGTAGCGCTGTATTACCCTGTATGTAGGGGCTTCTACTGAGGCCACAAAGAAGGGGTATTGTATAGGGGGTGCTCTCTATAGGGGTATTTTATACTGGGGCACATTATGGTGGGAATTATGGGGAAGGGGAGAGAGGAGTTCAATGGGCTCATCTATGGGAGCACTAAGAAGGGGTGTTTTATACTTGCAAATTATGGAGGACACTGAGGGCATCTACTGGGGCACTATACAGTATATGGGGCATTTAATACTGGTACATTATGGGGGGCACTAGGAAGAAGGAGGAGAGGAGCACTATAGGGCATTTACTGGGGGCACTATATAGGGGTACTTTATACTGGCCCATTATGGGTGCACTATGGGGATATTAGCTCAACTGGGGGCATTAAAAGGGGGTATTTTCTGCACTGGAACATTATAAGGAGAATTATTACTACTGGGGGGCATTATGATGGGCTTTATTACTACTGGGGGTCTATGGGGAGCATAATTACTAATATGGGCACAATCGGAGAATTATTACTTCTGGGGCATAGTGGGGACATATTGGGGGCATTGTAGGAGCACTATTACTACCATCTGTGCTCTAGCAATGAATTATTCCTATTGGTGGGACTTTTGGGAGCACTATTACTGTGGGGCCACCTTGGCACAGTATCAGCTTACCACAATTATTTTTGGGGGACGTTATGTTTACACTATTAGTGTCAGGGGCACTATTTGCTGGGCTCAGTTATCTTAGGGCACTGTGTGCCAATAATTATTGATGGGCACTCTCTGCATGGTACTACTATTATCAGGGGGTTTATCTGTTTCTGCAGTATAGTATTGGGGAGCACAGCGGCACAGTATTGGGGGTGGTAGGATGATTTGTCCAGAAGATGGGAGGATGATGGAAAAGTAGTAAACTGAGATTTTGTTTGTCAAACTGCAGAGACGAGAAATGGCTGAAAAATGGTGGTCTGGTCTGAAGGTCTGAAAGGAGAAGATGAGGAAAGAGAACATCTACATCAAAGAGAAGTCACTGGATGTAAGAGGTATGTAGCGCTGTATTACCCTGTATGTAGGGGTGGATGGAGGGGTTAGTAGTACAGTACTATCTGTACATTGTAAAAAAAAAAAAAAAAAGTTATCTCCAAAATACTATATATTTGTGTCAGGAGTTGTGCTTTTTTAATTTTTAGAATAATGATACAGCCATTTTATTTGATACTTTCATGCTGATTATTATTTTTTCTCTATATTAAGGGACACTATAGTCACCAGAACCACAAGAGCTGAACGTAGTAGTTCTGGTGTCTATAGCATGTCTCTTCAAGCTTTTTAATGTAAACACTGCCTTTTCAGAAAAAAATGCAGTATTTACATTACTGCCAAAGAACACCCCTAGTGGCCACTCATCATTATTAAAGTTTACTACTCTACGAGGTGTTTTTTTTTTTTTGTGTGTGTGTGTGTGTTGTGGTGGAGGGCGTGATTGCATGCTAGGGTGTGGGAAGGCAGGATCCAGGGGGCCCAAGTAAATTCTTGCCCAGGGTCCAATCAGGGTCCAAGTTTACTACTCTACAAGGTGTGTGGATTTTTTTTTTGTGTGTGTGTGTGTGTGTTGTGGTGGAGGGTGTGATTGCATGCTAGGATGTGGGAAGGTGGGATGCAGGGGGCCCAAGTTAATTCTTGCCCAGGGTCCAAACTGAAAGTACTGGCCATGCTGCCCACCCGCTTCACAACGGGCTCCTCGGCAGTCGGCAGCCAAGTGAATCTTCCCCCGCCCACCTCAGCTGCTATTGGCTGGGAGGGAGAGGGCAGCATTGCCATTGGCTGCCTGTGTATTTCAGCCTAGCAGGGCCTGCAGAGGTAGAAAAGAATGCGGCATGGGGATTTAACATCAGGAAACATCGATGTATGCCCCTCCCCCTGCCTCCATGCCTAGAAGAAGAAGGCACGAAAACAGAGCACATCAGAACTGTAAGTACCATTTCTATCTGCGATGCACCCCTGACCAGCGCCCCCCTGCGTTACATGCACCCCTGACCAGCGCCCCCTGCATTACATGTAACCCTGAACAGTGCCCCCTGCGTTACATGCACCCCTGACCAGTGCCCCCTCAGTTACATGCACCCCTGACCAGCACACCCTGCGTTACATGCACCCCTGACTAGTGCACATTGCGTTACAAGCACCCCTGACCAGCGCACCCTGAGTTACACGCACCCCTGACCGACGCATTCTGCGTTACAAGCAGAATAAGTAGTATTAGTTGCACACAACAACAACACCCACAGGGTTATATCACAAAAGGGTGAAGAGTTTGGAGAAGTCAGGAGAAATGAACAATATAGGACAACATAGCTGATTTGAAAAAAATTCTCCAATTCACCTCACTTTCCTATTCAGTTATGTTGTCCTAGATTATTACCTTCTCCAAACTTTTCACCCTTTTGTGAATAAGCCTGTGAGCGTCTGTTCATTGGTCTTCTTGACATGTTTAACATATAGTATTATTTACACAGTGTTTTCTGAAACTGCTTTAAACTATAAAGAAAAGTTTTCGAGAGTGTTTCTCTCTTTCTTAGGTCTGAATACCGAGGATGAAAGGAAAACTCTTGAAAGCTTGTCTTTTAAGTATTAGGTTAGTACAATAAAAAGGTATCCCTGCATACCTCAATACTCTCGTATTTTGCAATCTTATTTATATATACTTATTTCGTTTTTTTCGGTAGTATGATTAAGTAGTGAAAATGATTAGTGCCCCCCATTTTTGACTGGGGGGCACTAGATATTGTTCCTAGAGTCACCACTGCCTGTCAATAAAACAGTAATATAATGCAACCAATACAACCAATGAATTGTAAAAATAAATAAAAAAAAGGAAATCAAAAAGGATACGTGTCATGCTACCAAAAAGGACCAACTACAAAAATGAAGAAAAGGAAATCTTTTCATTCAGACCCAGTGCAGCTTGTGTCTGCAAATTAACAATCCATTTAAATTCCTCCTCCTCCAACTTTTTGAACAACTTGCCACCCCGAGATCCCACTGTCACTTGATCAATCCCACGGACCTTTAGATCTGTTGAAGTGTCTCTGCCAAAATGCCTGGGGATGAGTTTTAGTTTGTGAATCTTCTCCACGTCCTTTGTACCTATCTTGGATGCCGCTTTAAAGGGGTTATCTGATTTCTGAAACCCTCCCCCCCCCCCCCCATGTGTCGGGCCCCTCACAGGTAATATACTTACCCACTCCCGGCACAGCTTCTGGTCCCCGCACAGCCACTGCTGCTTCTCCCTGCACACAGATGAAAACATCCGGGTCGGGGGGAGCAGCCAATGGCAGGCGGCGAGGGGGACAGGCCTCTCTAGCATCGTGGGTGACGCTTTGATGTTCCTGTATGCACAAATCTTGAGTTGCTATATATTTTAGGGAATCCGTCCCTAGTTTTATGGTGTTCTAACTAAGGAGAACATAAACTAGTGACAGGTCTTCTTAGCAAAATGCTGGGTCACCTTGTTTAATTGACCCAGTCATTTTGCTAAAATCTTGTATTAAACAGCTCGAGCGCATGCCAAACATATGCTCATATTCATAAACTCCTGGCTCTCCCCGCCCACCTGCTGCTAATTCAGATGGGAAAAAACTGTCAATCAGAAGCAGGTGGGCGGGGAGAGCTGTGAGCTCATGAATATGGGGACTCATCGGCATGTGCTTGAGCTGTTAGAACCTAGCAGCAGAAAACTGCTGACAGATTCCCTTTTAGCCACAAGGACATGTAGCGTAATATACCACTCCAGATGTGCTACAATTAATAAAATGGACAATTTTGTAATTTGCCACTCCCTTAGAGTCACAAACGATGTCAGTCCGTGTGATGGCATTAAATACTGACATTACATACTTTAAAGAGGACCTGTCACCTCCCCTGACATGTCTATTTTAGTAACTACTTGCCTTCCCCATGTAATTCTGGAGTATCTATTCTTATGACTCTACTGTAGAAGTTATGAATGAATTACTAGCAGCTTGTAATGAAGGTCCAGGTGTTACCCGTTGGGGGTGTCTCTGCACAGTCGGACACTATCCAATCAGTGCTGCCAGTGTCAGACTGTGCAGGGTCACACCCCCAACTTGTAACATCCATCTGGACCTTCATAACAAGCTGCTAGTAGTTCATTCATAACTTTTAGCATGAATAATAAAGAAAGAATAATAAAGAAATGGCACAACATAGAGTCATAAAAATAGATGCTCCAGAATTATTACATGGGAAATGAAAGTAGTTACTAAAACAGACATGTCAGGAGAGGTTAAAGGTGCTCTTTAGAAATGAAGTTTCACAATATCTAGCCACCATAAGCAATATATTTCTCAGATGATATTGCTTTGCATATCCGACATGAAATGTGTTTCCCTTTAAACATGACAGCAATATGCGGGAGCCCTAGCAGGTCAATGATATGAGTTTGTTGATAGTGGCTGTTTCTTCAGGTTGAAATGCTATCTCCAGGAAGTGAAAAAATACACAAATATCAGACAGAACTAGCGGAAGAAAAAAAAAAAAAAGCCTTGGAAAGTGTTCTGATCAGACCTACAGATGAGAAATCCACTCCTGATAACACCTATGTTTCCTGCTATGGAAACATCTTCAGAAATAAATGCATGCAAGTCGAAACCTAAACCTTAGTGTGTGTACATCATACCACGGTAGGCGTTGTAGTTTAGTACACACTGTTCTGGATTTAAAGGGAGCATGTCTATACAACCAAGCATACTGCCAAATTAGTTTTGCTCACCTGTTTAGAACGCTTCCAATCTTTTGTCAACCAATGGCTGCCTTGCTAAAAAATCCTATTTTTATTTAATATGCAAATAAGGCATTAAGTGCGCTGAAGGAGGGCTTGCTGCCCTTGGTGCACTAAAACTTTCTCTGCCCAGTGCTTCCCTCAGAGCATTGCTTGACTTGGCCTGGCAGTAGGAAATCTTACCTGGCTCGGTTTTCTTGCACATGCACTGTTCACTTTCACATCTGTGCATGTGTATTACACTCGTTTTTATCCCGGTAAAGACTCTGCACTGTACATATGGCACATGCATGAGAATACCAGGTGAGGTACATTCCTATCCTACTGCTTGGCCCTGTGAATCAACAGTCCAAGTAAAAAAAAAGGGGAAATGTGGACGAAAGTGGCTTGCATAATTTCGACACCTCTTGGCGTAATATCATGACCTCAGTAAATATAGGAAAAAGCTTTTATTTTGGAAAGGCGTGGCAACGCGTTTCAGAGCTGCAAGACTCCTTTTTCAGGTCTGTATGGCGAAACCTTTATCACCTGGTGCAGATTGCAGCCGTGCACTGACGGTGGGCAGCAGGCCCACCGTCAGTGCACTTAATGTCTCATTTGAATAAAAGGAGGACTTCTGAGTAAGGGAGCCACAAATTGACAAAATACAGGAAGTGAGCAAAACCCACTTAGCGGTGTGCTTGGTTGCATAGAAATGTTCTTGCTGACAGACTCCCTTTAAAAGTTTCATTTGAAAACATTTCCAGACATACCAGATTTGTATCTGGTAAGTAAATAGCGTTCTTCTTGTGGATTTAGAAAATGCAACTCAGCCGTTGTCAGTTCAGTTCTGTATGCATTTAAGCTTTAGAGCACAATCTGTACGGAAAAATATAAAATATGAGAATAATATCTGACACTTCAATAGACTTATTACTTGTAGCTATCTATTATTTATACAGTAACAGCATAGAAATCAATCATATTGGTCCATATTGGTTTAGACCTTCTTCACATAATATTCTATGTGTATGTTATAGGGGATATTAATTATTGATATTTATGCAAATCTCAATAATTAATATTCATAAATAGGCGTGAGTCGTCTAGTGATGACTCCGCCTATTTATGCCTAAACAAACAACAAATCACTACTGATTACCTTACGCTACACTGAACTACCTGCGGCTATTGCTGCGGCGCCTATTACAATAAGAGACCACACACTGTGATTAAATAAAAGGTATTTATTAAAACACTATACGTTATAGTCTGATATCTGCTTATAATTATATCTATCTATATCAATGGAATAGATATATATATATTTACAGCAGTACACAACAATATACTATAACAACACACTAATACGGTATTATCTACACTAGTCACAATCCCACTATAATACTCACCCCCACAATCTAACTATACCTAACACTTACATACACGTTAACAGCAGCCCACCCAATCCTGTCAATAAATTATCCCTACGTGGAATAACAAGCCGTGAAGGGGTATCAAGGGGTTTCAGGGGTAGAAGATGGGATGATATATACCAGGGGAGGTATAAGGGTAACAGGGGTAAAACTAGGGTAGCAGGGGATATAGGGGAATGAGGGATAACACAGGGGAATTAGGGTACGTTGGTGGTATAGGGGGAGTAAGGGTTAATGCAGGGAATAAGGGATTCGTTGGTGGTATAGGGGGGAATAGATAGGGGGTATAAGGGTTAATGTAGGGGATTCGTTGGTGGTATAGGGGGGAGTAAGGGTTAATGCAGGGGAATCGTTGGTGGTATAGGGGGTGTAAGAGTTAAAGGGCTTCTGTCACTCCACTAAACTCATATTTTTTTTTTGGTCTCCTTAAAATCCTTATGCTGCGATTTCTCAATATATAGGGCTATTACTCAGTTTGGTTCAGTAGTTATATAAAAAAACTGACTTTTATAATATGCAAATTACCTCTCTAGCAGCAGGTAGGGCGGCTACCTGCTGCTAGCAGCCGCATCCTCCATTCATAATGACGCCCCCTCCTCATGTTGATTGACAGGGCCAGCGGACGCGCTCGTTCTCTGCTGGCCCTGTCTGCATTCAAAATCTGGCACCGGCGCCGTGCCTGTCTTGAGTCGGCGCAGGCGCACTGAGGGGAGGACGCTCGCTCGGCCACTCCATCCTCAGTGCGCCTGCGCCGTTGACGTCACATGTACACCCGCCGTTGCAGGCGCACTGAGGATGGAGCGGCCGAGCGAGTGTCCTCCACTCTGTGCGCCTGCGCCAACTGAAGACCGGCGCGAGATTTAAAACGCAGACAGGGCCAGCAGAGAACGAGCGCGTCCGCTGGCCCTGTCAATCAACATGAGGAGGGGGCGTCATTATGAATGGAGGATGCAGCTGCTAGCAGCAGGTAGCCGCCCTACCTGCTGCTAGAGAGGTAATTTGCATATTATAAAAGTCAGTTTTTTGATAGAACTACTGAACCAAACTGAGTAATAGCCCTATATATTGAGAAATCGCAGCATAAGGATTTTAAGGAGACAAAAAAAAAATGAGTTTAGTGGAGTGACAGAAGCCCTTTAATGCAGGGGAACCATGGATTCGTTGGTGGTATAAGGGGGGAGTAAGGGTTAAGGCGGTGGAATTGTTGGTGGTATAGGGGGTAATATTGATACTCAGCCGGTATGCTCGTTGTCCAGGGGGTGCTCGTTTTCCTAGGGATGATCCTCTCCGGCTGGGGGCTGGTTCCAAAAGTGCCTCAGCGTAGCACCGCCAGACTATTTAAGTTTGGCGGCGCTCGCTCCCGAGGCAGCCGGTCCTGTGGCACGCATGCGCGCCGCCGGCCAGAACACGCAGGCCGGCACGATGATATGACGTCACCGCGCCGTCCCGTGCATCCCAGAGCGCGCTTCCAGGCGGAGGGTTCCTTTGATCCTCCGCCTGTAGTGCATTTGCATACCCTGCGGCACGATAATTATCGCGCCGGAGGTATGCAGATAACATTGTTTCCCTCTCTCTGTTATGTTAACTATCCCCAGCAGCTGGGGATAGTTAATACCAAAAGGCATCGGATCTCTATTGATCCTATGCCTTTTGAGGTCACCAGCGGCTGGACATAATTGTCCAGCCATCTGGTGACCTTCTCATCTCCTTTAGGGTTGCAGGAGGAGGGGGGGCACCTGAACAGGGGGCATATTTATCTGTATACTATATGTGTATAGATGCTTGGGGCACATCCATACACATATATATATATACCAATCTTCTGGTGGGAGGCATACATACATATATATTCATGGATGTTTGGGGCACATCCATAAATATATACACATGCATATATAGATATAACCAATAAGCCCACCCATATACTATATACATAGAGATGTATGCTGCCAAGGGGGCATACATACATCTCCATGTATACACACATGTCCCACCTGGACGGGCCCATAGAAAAGGGCCAATATATATGTATATATGTCAGGGCATATATACATATATATTTAAATATAACACTTCCCTCAACAATCCCCCTGTTGTCGGGAACACGACAAAAAACGTTTTGGGTGGAAGGGTTGGAATGCATTTGCCTCCTCAATCGCACTCTTGGTGACAGTTCAGGAAGGACTAAAGTAATATGGCTCTTAGGTACCTAGACATCACCCATCGTGACTAACACCTCCGACCTGCCTTTCACCAAACATCTCCATCCACCCAATACACCGTCTTCTTCTACTTGGATAACTTTCTTGGCATCTTACATTATGATCTTCAGGTATCAGCCACTCCCAATTTAGTCTATTCCTGACTCCGGAATGGCTTCACCCTCACCGTCTTTAGATCACTCCACTCAGCGACCGTGTACTGTCCTTCTTTCTCTCTCTTTGCCAGTGTTGCTCTTCTGGCGTCAGTCACCCCCAATGTCAGTGGCAGTCTTTCGGTGTCAGTCACTCCCAATGATTCCGGAATGACTTTACCCTTAATCCATGTAGCACCTCCTTCTGGGGTACGGATGGCCGTAGGCTGGCCTTTTAACACAAGTACGACTTTCATCTTGATTGAAGACTCAGTTGTTGGAGAGGTTCTCCCATGGACAGATACGTAGGTTTTTACAAGGCAGGTCAGAATTTCTTGTAAGAGGTGATGTCATAGTACCTAAATTCTAACTGCGGGAAAGAACCCTGCACTACCACCATTCAGTCCAACCCTTACAAAAGTCACCATTGTCGATGTTAAAGTTGCAAATACCTTAGTAAATGAGGGGTCTGTCCCTAGGGAATCTACTCTTCTCCACTCACACAAACAGGTCATATCCCTCCCAATACAGCCCAATTAAATTTAGTGTGTACCCATAGAGACTCATGCAACCTGGCCTATCTCTCTACACCTCCAAAGACGCCGGTAGGTAACAGACCCCCGTGTCAATGGGAAATGACTATAGGATGCAAGTGTGCGTCCAGCCATATTGTAGTATGGCTGTCACACACTTGCCCCTAGAGAGTCCATGGGTACACAAGGAACTCATATGCAAATAATCAATATATATCTATACACAATACTATGAGGTCACAGGATGGCTTTGGATGCTCATCCTGAACCCTACTACAATATAATATATACATACACACAATACTATGAGGTCACAGGATGGCTTTTGGATTTTCATCCTGAACCCTAATAGGAAACAGTATGTCCATACAATCTCTGGCTTCAGGACTTTGTTGGAGCTAAGTCCTGAGCCTCCTACCATTAACTTTGTGAAGTTCTGTCTGGTTCTGGTTTAGTTGGTCCGCAAGTCTCTTGACCCTCCTGTAGATTAGACACAGTCCCGTGTACATGACGATTACCAGAACCAGAAGAACTATCACCGGGTGTATCAACAGGTTGAAGAAGGATGTTGCCTTTGGACTGTAGCCGAACAGACTTTCCCACCAGGAAACCTTGGAGTCCTTGTCCAAGGCGGTAGTGATTGCCGTTATTTTGTTCTTGTCGTGCGTCAGTTGGATGGTGGCCTGTTTCTCTGTTTCTCGAAGATTCTGAAGTATTTCGTCTTCTTGGCTGAAGTCTAGCAGGAGATGTTTGAGTTCTATCCCAAAGCCAAGAGGAATCTTCTGGAGTCTCACGGGAACGTCAGGGCGGATGTCGAGTCTCTTCTCCGGGGTGATTGGTGTCCCCCCTTGTAGCTCTGCGACATCTAAACCTAGGACGGGACTGTAACTGCATACAAGGGAATGCTCCAAACTCAGAACGGAACCTCGCGAATAGCTGCTAGCAGACGAATAGGAAACGCACACAAGCGGCTTACACTCCAGCAATCAGTCTCTAACAGTATACAGTGAATCCCCCCAAGAACGAGACGAGGCTCTGTGTGGAGGGTCAAGCAGTGGTCACCCAGAGCTGTGCGTTTATTGATCTTATATAACATTGTTACACACTAGTACCACCCACAGGGTTTTGTAAAAACAACCAATAAAACACGTACAATACAGTAAAACACTCCCACACAAAATCCTCCCCTCTGCCTGTGATACAATTACCTTACACAATGGGTTGGTGTAATTATCACAGGCAGGAGAATACACAATGTCTTCTGTCCTGGAGACAACCGAGGAGTAATTCAATTATCTCTCAGGACAAAAGGAAATCGCCAATACACACGTGGGGACAATAGGACAGACATCACTATTTAAATATACAATGTCCCAACCATTACAGAAACATAGACATTTAACATATCCCCAGATGGCTTGGATCTGAGCGCTCAAAATATCCAAACAGCGCTCAGATGCCACAAACACAGTCAAATCACTATGGGGTTTTAGTTTAGCATGGGCTGATGAGAGGGCTCATAATCCTGGGGCAAGAGGCTGGCAACCAGGCCCCTCCAAAAACCCAGTGGCGAGGTTAGTTTTGCCACACATCTCCCCTTTTCCAAACAGACTAACAGGGTATCTGACCTTCTGCCGGTCAGTGCCCTTGTTAGTCCAGAAGCCCACCCACAAAATAGAAACAGCAGTACAGCCCACCCACAATAAATGGTTACTACACTTGAGCAAGGGATCAACTTGTCCATGTCCAGGTGCCTCACTACGGCTGTGTGGGGGACTGGTAGACTGCCTTGGTGGGTTGCTGAGTGGGCATAGACCAGCGGTACTCTGCCCTGGTGCCAGCGCTACCACGGAAGTAGCCTGGTTGGAGCCTGGCTGTTGGAGGGGGAGACCGACTGTCTCCCCTTTAGATACACCACTCTGCTGTTGTAGGGAGAGACAGACTGTCTCACATTTAGATAGACCACCATGCTGCTGTGGGGGGAGACCGACTGTCTCCCCTTTGTCTAAACAGCCCTGTTGCTGGGGGACAGGACCGACTGTCCCTACCCCCTGTGCTGTTAGTGCAGAGACCATGGTCCCATCTGCACTGTTGTGGGGCTTACTGTCTCCCCCTGGTGTGTTAAACTGCCACTGGGGGATGGAGACTGTGCAACCAATTCCTTGTAGATCACACGGCCGCTGGGGAATGGAGACTGGGCTCCCAATTCCCTGCATATCCCACTGCCGCTGGGGAATGGAGACTGGGCTCCCAATTCCCTGCAGGACTGGTGGAGAGACCTCGGTCCCATCTCCACCGGCCACCTGGGGTTCTTCCCAGTAAACCTTCACAATATCCTCCCAGCTGAAGGGCTCTGGACCTGGGTCTGTCATCTTGCTGTCCTGCTGAGCCTTCCCAATGGAGTGGAAGAGATCTCAGTAGTCCTGCTCCAGTTCCCAGGGTTGCTAGGTGAGCCAGGTCTTTCTCTACCTCATGGGGGTCATCCCAATCCTGCCTAGCCTCCCTCTCATAGAAAATGTCCTGAAGTCTGGACTGTGCAGGGCTCCCGAAGTCAGGCTCTGCAAAGGACTCCCATAACAAGCCAGGACCATCAAACTCCTCTCCCTCTGGCTTGTCATGCTCCGCTGTCCAGGGTATATACTGTGCCATATACCACCAGAGCGCCTGGTATGCATCCTCCAGCCATAGTTCCTGCCATAC